>NW_020799098.1:11039889-11042109 GCF_003259725.1 Athene cunicularia | reverse complement strand
CGGCTCCCGGGCGCTGCGAGAGGGCGGGGACGGCGGCCGCAGCGCGGCCCGTGGGGGCTGCCGGAGGCCTGTCCCACCCGAGACTCTGGCTAATGGGACAGACACCGCGTCGGCCTACGTGCGGGAGGGCACATGGCTTTTTCGTCCTCATGGCGTGCTGCTTTTTTGTTACTGCTGTTCTTGCGCTAGGAAGTGTCAGCAGTTGAAATACAAGTTACAGAGCTCAAACACCCGTAGAGCTCTGGTCTAAGCAAGCCCCACATCAACCTGAGGAAAGCACGGTAGGGGCAGAGCTAATGGCTCGCGTCTAGGTACTGCTGAGATGGGAAAAGCACTTAGGGAAGCCAGGCACCCTGCTCCTGAGGAAAAGGCATAGAAAATTACTCATCTTTTTGTCTTTGAAAAGAAGAGGCAAGAAGGGCTGTCTTCGTGCCAGCTCCTGTCATAAGCTGCCCCCACAAAAAGGCTGCTTGTAATGCTAACCTTATTAGGGGTATGTAAGGAGTGACCGTGTCCTTTGCAAATGCGGAGTTAATGAAAAGAAGTAGGCCGCTGTGGCACCCACCTGGCCGAGTTGAACTGTTTGTGTCAACTTTCGTATTGTTTACTATTGCTGAAAAATGTTGCTCGACTAGTTTGGGGGTTTTTTACATGTCATTATGGTAATTTTCTGCAGTAAATCCTACTAAGATAAAGAAATTAGTGTAGAGGTTGACAGCTTTTTACAATAAACTTTGGAAAAAGTGTTGATGTGGATTGAATTCTAATAGTAATGTTTTGAAAAGACTCAAATCTAGAAACAAGCTCACAGTTCAAAAGGACCTATAGTCATTTATTGGGGACAGATGATTTAGAATGCTCTTGTGGCCTATGATTCTTACTGATGCCTTAAAAAAAAAAGTATATGTTGAGCTTTTCTTTTGATGATAAGATGTTCCTGAGCTACATCTAGGGACCCCATCTGTAAGAAAAAGCCTAGAAGAATAACTTTTATAAATAATATGTTTAAAATAAAAAAATGTTGGGGAATCAGCTAAGGGTGAGCCAAGATGGCAGGACTTGGTGTTTGCTCTATTGCTCTGTTTCCCATCACAGAAAATTTTGGAGGCAGTTGAAATTTGATTACTTAGCCAATATAGCATTGTTAGTTTGAAGATTTGCAGTTATCAGACTGTTTGTTTTGATGGTAATTGAAAAACCATTTTCAAAAAAAGTTATTCTGAAGAAAACACTCTGGATAAACAATAGCTAAAAATTTTTTGCAATTTATATACATTATAAAGTGTTATATATATATATACACATTATAAAGTAATAATGTATACGTATCATATGCCATAAGGAATATATAAATGCTTTCAGAGTTACTTTATCGGAAAGATAGAGGGAATAAATTAGGATATTAAGGTTTTTTTTAAAAAAATCGGTAGCGTGTTAGTACTAGGCTTTATTGTACCATTTGTATTTCAATGCAGGCGCCTCTCTTTGTAAGTTATTTCAAAAGAACGCACTCCTCTGTTTTTACTGTGTAGGAGCTAATTATGGTACACGCATGATCGACACAAGAGAATGAAATGTGATAAAAGTTGCAGAACATCTTCTTGAAATATGGTAGAGGCACTGGTGTGTGTTGCCAGTTGTGTCAACCCATCTCAACTTTTCCAGAATCTTTAATGTTTGGAATATCACTGGAGATAAATGTTCTATTCCACGGGTGATAGATACTGTTAAGATCAGTGTCATGGTTGCTGAACATAACTCTTGGAAGTGTTGGAAAAGCGAAACAGCGAAAAATCTGCAAAACACACATTTCCTTAATACGTGGTGCCAGAACAGACCAGTGTTGCCATGGCAGCAATGAGGTTGAGGCCATGTGTTCCCATTCTTCTACTTTTCTCAAGGAACATTTGACATGACTACACAGATTTATATTCTGCTCTTCCCCTTCTCTCAAGGACTGTTTTGCAGTACTTCTGTGGACCTTATCTCTCATTCTTCCTCTTTTCCCACAAAAACAGTGCACCTCTTACACCAAGGGATGTGCTGTGTCATTACTCAAGAAACAATGGCTTGACCACAGTCCCACCCACTCACACATACATACTTAGATAAATACTAGCCCAAGTTTGTATCTAAGTTGGAGGGATGATAATCTGATACCAAATTGTAGGGACAGATTGACAGATTCATGCTCCTTGTCGTGCCCCCCCCCCCCCCCCC
>NW_020799098.1:11034086-11039839 GCF_003259725.1 Athene cunicularia | reverse complement strand
CCCCCAAAGGGATGTGTTTTGTTAAGATTTGGGCCCTCGGCTATGCTGAGTGATTTCCTGCGAATTGTGTGTGATCGCAATTGGGTGTTTTTGTCTGTAGTGCTATATAACCAACCTGCAGTTTGTGCATTTGTTGTAGGCAATCTCAAGAATCAGTAGATGTCACATAAGAATAAACTGTAGTATTTGTGAACCTGACTGCTTCTCTCGAATGCAGCTGGACCTACAGCATATGGGCTGTTTATGCATCTGGTGTCAGGCCTATAGTTACGGTCATAATTGGCACAGGTATTGAGAGATAAGTCCAGCCACCCTAGCCCCTCTGATCTCTGAGGACCAGCTAGAACACAAGGGGGTTAATCTCTTACCAAATTAATTCACTACCTTAAATGCAACAATAACTTAATATACTGATACAATGCATGCACCTTCACCTAAAAACAGGTCTTCTCAGGTAGTCTCCCTTCAGTTAGAGGTACTAATTTAGGGGTAGGTAATGATTTTTTTTTAACAGCGCTTAGTCCAGGGACACTAATTGAGAAAGCTGAATGAGACACTAAAAGGGAAACATAGCTCTAATTAATTATAATCGTGCAATTTGTCTTTGTCACATGCAATGTGTCTTTGAACTTGGCAAAATGGATGGACACTAATATTATTGATAATTTTTTAATATTGCACTGGTTGTTTGTCTAATACTGCGATGATACTAATAATTTGGAATGTGCTTCCTGGGACTCTGGATTTACTGTGGGGTAGGGGAAAACAGCAGCTTCTTGCTAGAAAAATCTCATTGTCTATCCTTTACTTTATTAAAATAGTTACATTTAAAGAAAACAGTCTTACTGGTCAGCCCTAGATATTTTGGAAACATGCAGCAAAATGCTAAATTTTGGGAATTCAAACAGTTCAGCAATTTCAGATATCAGACACACCAAGAAATGGATCTATTCTTAGCATTGTGGATCTTCCTGTGTTGACCTAGGTCTTGCCTCATGAGTTTGCACTTAATGTAATAAGGAGACAAAAGTTTGTTGTGATGGTAACCAGGATGGTTTGCACTATGGAATAATATATCACTGTTCACATATCTTTTCAGATGTTTTCAATGGAACTGTGACCTTTCTGCCTTTGGAGGAAAACAGTGAAGGAAAATACCAGATTAAAAAGTGCAATATTTATCAAATTCAACTTAAACACATAAAAGGGGAAGAATGGTAAGCGCTGGGAGCGAGAGAGGAAGCAATCCCTGAGTTCTTTTAAGGATCACACCATGTTTTATTATTGGTATCTAGGTGATTTGGTTTGTGTGATTTCCTGCTTGATTACTAAATGACAGTAGTGGTGTGATCATAGTGCATAGCGTTCAGTTAAAAGAAACATCTACAATACCCAAGCAAAATCTGTTTCAGCTCTGAATGTATACATTAACTGTACATGCGTGTGGTCTAGAAAAAGTAAGAATGTGTATTCTTGTAACGAGAACTAGCTATGCCTGTGAGAGATCAGGTTCTGTGGGTGTAACTAAGGTTGAGGGTCAAACTGGAATTCTTGTGAACCTACTGAGCTTCCTACATTGAAATGTAGACCATTGCAGCTTGATCCTGAGCATCTGAGGGCATAACTCTAATGAAATCTGCGTAGAGATGATGACATAATGAAATGTACCAACTGATATATTTTCCCGTGGTTTCTTGAATTCGATTAATTCAATTTTATTAGTTAGTGTCTTGCTAAATCAGGTTGTTCATCATATGTGAGTCCTCAGTCATTGTGTTAAATGCAGCATGGACTCTCATGTACAGTGTTTGAATTGGCAGATAATGAGCTGCTAATAAAAATTCAGGGAAGACTGTTTCATTATTCAGTAACTTCACTGTTTTATTTTCCTTTTGGTTTTGTGTATTATATTAATTTCCTTATTCTCCAGTCTATTTTTATACCTGTGTTTGATTTTCTGATTTTCTCCACTTAATCATTACTCTGTCTCTTTTTGAGGTAGCTGAAATAATGAGATACACTGTATTTATATGAAGTTTTTATTTTATTTTTAAAGGTCTGTGTCTATTCTAGTTCCATATCCAGAAGATTGGTTTTCAGATGGAATTGCATACCCCAAGCTAGCATGGCTTGGAAATGAACTTCTGTCCAAACTAGCTAAATGGTCTGTGGAGCAAAAGCCCAGTGAATTTAAAAGTACACTCTCACTCATTTCTGTAGCGAAATACAGCAAGGTTTATCAAGACCTTAAAAACAAATACAAAGATATGGTAAAGGTAAGTTTAGCAAAAAATGCAGTAATAATATGTTTTCCCATATATTTTTTTGTTGTTTGTTTGGTGAAACTGCTTCTTTTGCTAACTTCTTTTTTTAATAAAAGAAGCAATTTAATTGAAATACATGTTTTATGGTTTTGTGTTTTGGGGCTTTTTTCTGTGTATTTGGGGAAAAAAAAACCACAATGTAGTATTTGGAAGAGCAAGTAGTATACTGGAGAAGCAAGATTTGGAACCAAATTCACGTTAAATATCTGGAGGAGTTAGGTATTTTCCAGAATGTATGTCTTCTGACAGGAACTAAGCAGTAGGTCTGTGGATGTAAATACTAAGTCATCCACACTAGAAGGCCTAAGTAAAGCACGTCCTTCTCCAAAACCTTAAAGTCTGGAAACAGCACTGGTTAGCAAGTGGGTTAAATTTCCTCTTGCCCTTCTTAAATTTGAGTTCTGTATTGATCTGTGTTTGAGTTAGAGGAGCAATGTTGTAATATTGTTTTATTCTGGAGATCCTGAAAAATGACAGTGATCATCAAGCCTGCTACCCTGGACTTCAGGAGAGCAGACTTTGGCCTTTTCAGGGATCTGCTTGGCAGGGTAGGCCCTAGAGGGAAGAGGGGGCCCAAGAAAGCTGGTTAATATTCAAGGATCACCTTCTTTAAGCTCAGGAGTGATGCATCCTGAGAAAGAGGAAGTTAGGTAAGAACACCAGGAGGCCTGCATGGATGAACAACAAGCTCCTCGATAAGCTCAAAGACAAAAAGGAAGTCTACAGAGGGTGGAAGCAAGGGCAGGGAGCCTAGGAGGAGTACAGAGAAACTGTCCAGGGATCAGGTTAGGAAGGCCAAAGCCCTGGTAGAATTAAATCTGTCCAGAGACCGGAAGGATAATTAAAAAAGCTTTTACAGGTACGTTGGTGATAAAAAGAAGACAGGAAAATATGGGTCCTCTCCAGAAGGAAAAGGGAGAGATGGTCACCTGGGATATGGAGAAGGCACTGCATGACTTCTGCTTCAGTCTGCACTGGCAAGGGCTCCAGCCAGACAACCCAAGAAACAGAAGGCAAAGGTGGGGTCTGGGAGGATGAACAACTGCCCACTGTAGGAGAAGATCATGTTCGAGACCAGCTGAAGAACCTGAAGGTGCATAAGTCCACAGAACCCTATGGGACATATCCCCGAGTCCTGAGGGAAGTGGCAGATGAAGTGGCTAAGCCAGTATCCATCATATCTGAGAAGTGGCAGTCCAGTGAAGTTCCCACTGACTGGAAAAGGGGAAACATAACCCCCATTTTTAAAAAGGGGAAAAAAGGAAGACATGGGGAACTACACACCAGTGAGTGTCACCTCTGTGCCTGGCAAGATCATGGAGTGGATCCTCCTGGAAACTATGCTGGGCCATGTGGAAGATAAGAAGCTGATTAGTGACAGCCAACATGGCTTCACTAAGGGCAAATTGTCCCTGACAAGTTCATTGGCCTTCTACGATGGAATTACATCATTGGTAGATGTAAGGGAAGAGCAACTGACATCACCTACGTGGACTTGTGCAAAACATTTGATGCGGTCCTGCATGACATCCCTGTCTCTAAATTGGAGACGTGGGTTTGATGGATGGACCACTTGGTGAATAAGGAACTGGCTGGATGGTCACATGCAAAGAATTGCAGTCAGTGGCTCAATGTCCAAGTGGAGAGCAGTGACAAGTGGCGTTCCTCGGGGGTTGGTACTGGGACTGGTGCTGTTTGTTATCTTTGTCAGCGACATGGACAGTGGGGTTGAGTGCACCCTCAGCAAGTTCACAGATGTCACCAAGCTGTGTGGTGCAGTCAACAGGCTGGAGGGAAGGGATGTGCCATCCAGAGAGACCTGGACAGGCTTGAGAAGTGGGCCTGTGCAAACCTCATGAAGTTCAACAAGGCCAAGTACAAGGTCCTGCACATGGGTTGGGGCAATCCCAAGCACAAATACAGGCTGGGCAATGAGTGGATTGAGAGCAGCCCCAAGGAGAAGGACTTCGGGATATTAGTGGATTGAAAACTGACTGTGAGCCAGCAATGTGCACTCGCAGCCCAGAATGCCAATGGTATCCTGGGTTGCATCAAGAGGAGCATGGCCAGTAGGTTGAGGGAAAGGACTCTTGCCCTCTACTCCACTCATATGAGACCCCCACCTGCAGTGCTGTGTCCGGCTCTGGGCCCGCAACATCAGAAGGACATGGAGCTGCTCAAGCAGATCCAGAGGAGGGCTGTGAAGATGATTGGGGGACTGGAGCCCCTCCCTTATGAGGACAGGCTGAGAGAGTTGGGATTGTTCAGTCTGGAGAAGAGAAGGCTTTGGGGAGACCTTAGAGTGGCCTTCCAGTACTTAAAGGGGGCTACAGGAAAGGTGGGGAGGGACCCTTGATCGGGGGGCGTGGTGATAGAATGACAAGTAATGGTTTTAAACAGAAAGAGGGTAGATTTAGGTTAGATATAAGGAAGAAATTCTTTACTATGCGGGTGGTGAGACACTGGAACAGATTGCCCAGAGAGGTTGTGGATGGACCCTCCCTGGCAGTGTTCAAGGCCAGGTGGGATGAGTCTTTGAGCAACCTGATCTAGTGGAAGGTGTCTCTGCCCAGGGCAGGGGGGTTGGAACTAGATGGATCTATAAGGTCCCTTCCAACCCAAACCATTCCATGATTCTATGATCTTTAGTGCTGTGTGAAGTAATGACTATATCCTTATACACCAGACTCTAGCCACACGCGGAAAAATAATGATTAGATGGACAACCATTATATGAAGTAACGGCTCTATTCTTATGCACCAGACTTTAGCCACAAGCAAAAAAAATTGGTAAATGCTTTTGTAAAACATACTGTGAAAATGTTGATAGGATTTACTGTTGATATTTCTGTGATAATACATACATGAGAGAAAAATGGGACTTGCTGGTAAGGTAGTGGTTCAGTCTTTAGCTCTGCAGTAGACTTGTATTTTAATATTTGTTTCACTTATTTACAAGACAGGGATAATACTTCCACTTTGTCTTCCTACTTCAGATTTTGATTCATGATAATTTTATGCCTGTTACATCGTGAAAATAAATTTACAAATATGTTATCAATGTTGCACATATATAAGCATTTTCCTCTGAGGGAGTTAAGCAAAAGGATGCATGCTCTGTGACAGAACAGATGAAGCAGTTTGCTTGTTGTGACCTGTGCATATGGAGCTGTAATGCTCTTGGAAACTTTATTGACTGGATGACAGCACACATTCTTTACGCCATGATTCTTATGTGTGACTCATAATATCAAACAGTCTTTATTTATATTCTCTATGTACATTTTTAATTAGGTTAAAATGCAAAATTCGTGATGTGCAGAAACCGGTTGGAAGTGGATGAGTATCCAGATTGCTCTGAACACTTTTTGAAGTAATTTCAGATGGTGCAGAAAATAATTTTTCTTTTTTTTTTTTTTTTTTTTTTAA
>NW_020799098.1:10958182-11034036 GCF_003259725.1 Athene cunicularia | reverse complement strand
TTTTTTTTTTTTTTTTTTTTTTTTTTTTTCCTCTCATTTAAGCGGAGAAGCAAAGTTCTTACCACAGTGTTTTCCAGCATAACTTAAACCGCAAGTGGAATTCATGCCTGTTGCTATTCAAGTTGTGTTTGTATTCTGATCTTTTTTTCGTAGTACCCTCAACAGCATTTCAGGGATTCATGTATAAGTGATTACAGGAGGTAGGCATTTTATAACAGAATTGGAAAAAAATTAATGTGACAAAGCAAAGGGAAAAGAAATTGATTTGGTTTTTCATATTGCCCTGTACCACAAAGATCAGCACAATAACCATGAAAATTGTTTAGAGGAATACTAAAACTTCTCTGTGAAGATTGCTAGAAAGATTTGCAGTCCTCTGTCACAGGAAATTTATGACCTACACAGACAAGATAGTTTGGTTTGCGTTTTTCTTAAATGATGACGTGAAAAGCACTGATGTATCAGAAGAATACTGGTTAGATGGACCAATTTGGAGATCAGAAGCTATTGTTTTACACATATTTCTATCTTTTAATTTTATGCTAAAGGTTTTTCAATGCAATGCCTTTCTCTGATTAACGTTCAGCTCAAATCCTGTCTTCAAATACAGTAAAGCCAACTGTAGCGGCGAGGAGTGCAGATAAATGCTTGGTGCAGTTTTTAAAGTCACCTACCTACTTAAGAATCTGTGAAAATTCGGTGACCTGTAGTCAATAGAAACTTCAGGCTTTTAAACAGCATCAAATTTTGTCACTATGTAGGCACATCAAATATTTTTGACTGCTATCCAGAGTGTGGCAAGAACATGTCAACCTTGAAGCATAATGTAGATACCTCTTGCATCTTTTCTAAATCAGTATTTGTAAGTTAAATCCTTTACAGAACTCACTGAGGACTAATTTATTTTTATAATTGACTGTTTAAACCTAGAAGCCTGGTTTCTTTTCCCATGAAGATTTTTAGAATTGTCTGAGGAAGGCTGACTGACCTAGGTTACTCTCAAAATCTTGACTGAACTTTTTACATCAGAGAAATGATCATGGTGAAGTGGTCATACAGTTGGACTAGATGGTTGTTGCAGGTCCCCTCCAACTGAACTATTCTAATCTATGATACTGGCATGTGGGAAGAATTATATAATAGATTTATCTGTTACATGTTGAAAATTGGATAATTTGTAGCCACAAGAAAACTCTGTAATGATAGAATTTTTATGCACAAGTGTTAGTTTATGGTGATAATGTGTTTTAGATGACATAGTATTTTTCAAAAAGTTACTGAAGTCATGCAGTAAGTGGCATATATATAACAGCTTAAAGTATAGTATTAATAACTGAGTGTCTTTGCAAAATTTTTGGGTCTCTATACGATGGTATATAGTAACTCACTACTTAGAAGTATGTTAAACAGCTGGTTAAGAGAAGGTAGGTCCAGTGTCAAACTTTTATGGATTTACAGCATCTACACCCGACCTCATTTGACTTTGAAAGGTCACCTACTGTTCAGGCACAAGCCCAAAGCAGTATCTATTCAGTTTGCATCATGAGAAACTCAGAAAGAAAGGGAGGATGAGTGTGATCTGTGTAGGAGATGATTAAGGATTTCTGGGATACAGCCTAGGGTGCAGAATGCAATGATTGGTACATGTAAAAATGTAGACACAGCCTGATAATCTCATGGGTTATCTGCAGCTTCTTTCCCCCTACCAAAATTCCCAAATTAACACGTAGCAATGTGACAAATACTAATTTTCATGGTTAAATACTCTTGAGGATTTTTGTTAGTCATAGTAAAAAATAAGCGTGCAGGGTTGATTAATATGTGCTCTGTAGCTTCTCACTGAAGGAAAAGGTTTGACAGTGATAGAAAGCGACTAATCCGTGCCTGCAGACTGTCTCATCCCACGCAGTGGGTTACAAGGGAGGTGAATCTTTTGAATTCCCCAAGAACCTGCATGCCGGTGGGAGAGCCGGTCTCTGCTGGGCAGAGCCGCAGGGCAGGCCGAGTCACCACAGTGACTCAGAGCTCAGGGGAACAACTGTGCTGGTGACTTTATTAACTGACCACTTTAGTAAGGGAATGGAGACGATCTGGCAACCATCGATTTATAACCATCCTGGGAACAAATAAAGGCACTTTGGTGATGAGACTGTTTTCCTAATAACCCACCAATGATCAACCGATCGCAATTCAATTCCTACGAAACTTATACACATGAAAATATGTAAGAAAGAGAGAGAGGGGAGTAGGGGATAGGAAAAGGGGAAATTGCCATCCTTGGATCCCATGTTGTTGCAGAGTAGCCAGCTTGGTCCATAGGTGGTGATTTGACCAAGACACACGTGGGATGTTGCCTTTATATTGTCTCTCTTGTGCATGCACAGTAGGTTGTTTCAGAAGGTTCTCATTTTCTCTGGCTCGTACCTGCGCAGTTAGGCAAGTTCTGTCTCTTGGGCAACAACAGGAGGGAGGGGGAGAGAAACCGCCCACTGCTCCACCTCCACAGAGCTTGCTCCACTTCTCCCCCACAGGGCACCCCACTCGAGTTGTTTGAGACATCCTCTTTACAATCAGTTTTTTGTTTATGAACAGTTTGACACAGGCAAACATCCAATTATTAACTAATTATGAATTGCATAACTGTAGAAGTATGGGGCTAGAGCAGGGCCTAGAATTGGGCTAAAAGCTTTGGGGTCCCTTTAGCTGATGTAGAATTTGGGGCAGCTAGCTGTTGCTAGGTAAGTTACACATTGTTCAGTAGAAAGTTTACCAATATACAGTCAACTGATAACATTTTGGGGTTTATTTTCAGCTCTGCCACCAATTCTTTCTTTAATATGGTGGATATAAATGCTTCTGTGGTGTTACTTGCAGAGACACTGTTGAAGTTTACTTGCTACTTCCCTTGCATCCTCTGTTCATCTGTTTCACCCTTTGTTTTAGCAGCATATGTCACATTTATGTGCAGTCTAGTCCAGGGTTGTATAGTCTTGATTAATTTCAACTTACAGGGACTCGGAAGAGAGTGGAGGATGTGCTTAGCACTTAGAAAATGATTGATACTTTGCAACATAATTCCTGCCACTCTCCATAAACAGTTTTAGTGGGTTTTGTATTGGTTTTATTTTCTCCTTTAAAGTTATTTTCTCTGTGAGTACACTGGATGTCTTCTGCATTCTCTCCCAGCGTTCTCTTTTAATTCCCAATAACCTTTGCTGCTTTCTTACAGGGAAACTTGAGAGCAAAAGTCTAAAATGTTTTTTTCTTGTCTTAGATTCTGTGGGAAGAAGAGAGAAAGGAGAAAGGGTTGACCAAGAAACAGTCATTTGTAGATCTTGGATGTGGAAATGGTCTACTGGTTCATATTCTGAACAATGAAGGGGTAAACAGAGGGGGTTTTAAAAAAAATAATGAAAACCCAGAGATAGTCAATATTCTTGTTATGATTTCCTTTTATCTGGCATGCAAATATATCCAAAGTTAAGTTAATCCATGTTGCTAAAATGGAATTTTGTCACTCTACCAGTAGGTATGCCCAGGTAAAATTTCAAACCAGATACATTCTTAATGTTTCCTAGTCTTTCCCTTCATATTTAGAAAGGAAGAAAATTGATTAAAAGTATTCAGCTTCTGCCTGAAATAGTGAAGTTGTGTTTCATTACATGTCTAAATTTTAGTATGTATGAAAATAAGCAGTGTTAATATGTACCATTTAGCGAGTCTGTTTGACAATTTCTGCTATAAGTAGTACTTACAAATGGTACTTTTTGTTGTTCGAATGTTTCAGCATTCAGGTAGAGGAATTGATGTAAGGAGAAGAAAAATATGGGACATGTATGGACCGGAAACTCATTTAGAGGTATTATGCAAAAGTATGTCAATCTTGCTGATTTGTAACTCTATTCATTTTTTCATTGCTTCCAAGTTGTGTTGATACAAATGTAATTAAACATACCAGGTTGCAGAGAGTTATCTAAAGTGATCTATGGGTTTAGTATGATGCCACCCATATGTCTTATGGGACTGTAAATTTGTAAAGGGAATTATGAGAGCAATGCTGTATCATACTCTCGTATTTTGCATCTTACTTTCCATCTGAGAAGACTAGTGTGATTTCCTACTGCATGTACAGATATGCACACCATTGAAACAATTTTTGATTTTACTGTAAGATCAATATTAAGCAGCTTTGTTTGCACCACCTCATAAAAGATATTAGTATCTAAAGTTGTGAGTAATTTTATTCTTGAAAGTGATTCTGACCTTCTAGTGCCTTCTGCTCTTTTGGGGATAAAATTCTTGAACCTCAAAGGAGCCAATCCTGCTGTACTGACCTTGTGGTAAATAATTGCAGTAATAGCCTTCAAAAAAATGAACAGGAAAATGAATCTGAAAGAGGGATTATATTTCAAGTTTTACATTGGCATTTTTATGAAGGCAGGAACAATTTGAGCACAGAAACATTCACTTTAACTCCAGCTATTCTTGGTCTGATACTTGTTAAAATTGTGGCACTGATGAGCAGGTACCCATTAGAAGTGAGGTATTACTGGTTTCTTGTTCTCTGCACTCCTAAAACTTCTCACTCTGTTCTCTCAAAAATTGTCAGCTTCCAGTATATTAGAAGAATTTTCCACCTGTAATTATCCTCTAGCCATTTGGTTTAAAAGTTAGTTTAACATATCTTTGAATGCTAGCAACTTAAGTCAACAAAAGAGCAGTGGTTTTCACAGATGGGAGGTGGAGGTTTCACAGTCTTGTGCAGCCTTCTCTTTGCTACCATGCCATTTTGGGTACAGATTGCCAAAACTACCAGATTTCTTTGCTGCAGTCTGCAACCAGATCTTACTGAAAGACTTCAAGAGACAATCCAAAACAGCAAGCTGTCATACTCCTTCATTCCTGTTGTACTACATTAAGTCACTTCTGCTTGTACCAAACAGCATCTTCTCTTTTCCTTCATGTTATATATTCCTTTTTCTGCCCACATTTCTGTATTGTGGAAATCTTTAAATTTTGTACGTTCACTTCATATTAAGGTCTGGCTGCTTACAGTTTCTCAGTTTTCTTGACTCATAGGGAAGCTTCTGAGCTGTCCCTCTCTGCAGCATGAGGGATCAAAATAGAGAAGGATGGGTATAATTTATTTGTCTTTTAAAAAAGACCAAAAAAAAGAATCATTCACAGGGAACAGAAACAAGCGTTCAGAAACAATAAAAATACCCAAAATGTTCATATAAGGAAAGTACTGATTTATGTAGGAAGGAGTTATATAATGAACAAGAAGGGCAAAATTATTTTCAAGGCTCCTGGAGCCACAGAAGGAGAAAGCACCTGCTCACAGCCTTTTGTTACCCTCGAAGCTAATTTTGTTTTGATCTTAAAGCATGAGTTGCAGGATGAATATTGCCATCTGTGACATTCAGTGCCAATACTAACAATATAAATAAATGTAACAGGTGGCACTCTGCATTGCCAAACTGCTGTCAGACATGGTGAATACAAATTTGATTATGGGTGACTGTCAAAATGTGGAATGTGGCACAGATAATTCATGCTATGCCTAAATTGAATGATCAAAATTAGAATATAACGTAGGAGTAACTTGTTTAATCAACCCCAAGAAAACACTTATCAAACACTTGGTTTAACATCTACTAACCTGCCAAAAAGAAATTTGGTACATATATTATCTAGAAATATACATATATACGTAAATAGAAATGGTCAGAGATGTAGTATTTAAAGTGAACAATAATAAATCATACTGATACTTACAACACCTAACAGTGCTTTCTGAAGAGAATTGGAATGTAATGGAGGTAGTCTCAGATTCCTGAATTTCCCTAATAAGTGTGGTTTGGTTTTTTAATTCCTACACAGATACTACTTTGCATATACATGTGAATTTTGACTTCATAAAAACATGCATTTTGTCTGTAAAAAGAGAGTGTGGGTATCATTTTCAGGGTTTTTCCTAAAGGTCTGTAGAGACTCAAATTTAAAGCTTTTTTATAGATCTGCCCAATAATTATTTTAAGATTCATACATGTTCTTAGAGAACAGTATGTACTTCTGAGGTATCAACATAATTTCGAAATTTCTTTGCTGAACTTAGTTTAAGGTAAGAAAATGTGCGTGCATTAAAAGCACTGTAGAACTTTTAAAATTTAACTTCTATGAAAAATTCATCCTGTTTGGTGGTTGGGTTTGTTTTTTGGGGATTTGTTTGGGGTTTTTTTTTAAGAATAATAGAATAGGATATTCTTGAGACTAATGTGAGTCAGAATTGTGATGGGAATGCTTCTGTGATGATGTCGTCTTAATCCATGTTTATTGATTGAATTTCCATGAGGCAAAATACTGTTCTAAAAGCCACCAAAGAAGCCTTCTTTCTCTAACCTGTTGTTTCCTAATTTTGCTCCTGATTTTGCATGTATTATAGGGTAATCCTGACACAACTTGGAAGGGAATGGAATGGCAGCATAGACAAGGGAAGGTGTTAGGCTGGAATAGGTTTATAATACATGAATGATAGGGTGTGAAGAGTGGTGTTCTCTATGTTAGGATTTGATTTGGGAAGAGTCCATAAGAAGAGGAGATGATAGTGAAGCCGTTCTGATTAACTGCTGTACGGGTCCTAGGACTGTGAGACATAGCAAAGTAAGCGGCTTTCTGAAAAATTGAGTCCAGACATACATGTGACAGAATGAGAACAGCAAGAAATCATAATCCAATGTATGATATTTGTTTACAGATATTCAGGGTGCCAGATACCTTAATCAAAATAGTTATTCTGCTCTTTGACCAACATTTTGTGGGTAGCTGTTGTTAAATTAATACTTCGTAGCTATAAAAAATTACTACCTGTCAAAAATGCAGATTGAGGAAAATGTTGGCATCTGCAGTTCTCATTCACCTTGTATTTGTCAGCTTGTATGATTTAAGATTGTTGCTTAGTGCTTTATTAACAAATAAAATGCATTTAAAGAAACCTGTAATAAAATTCACTTAATGTATCTTTTGGTTTTTTAGGAATCTACCATCGTGCCAGGTGACAGTCATCTCTTTCCAGATACTGACTGGCTCATAGGAAACCATTCAGATGAATTAACACCATGGATACCTGTAATTGCAGCTAGGTATTTGCAGGAGGGGAGTGAGGGGGAAGCAATTGCAAAAAAAAAAAAAAAAACCAAACAAAAAAACCCCCAAAAAACCAAAACAGTGGTCTTGGTGAAAACTGTCACTGTTGCAGCCACACCTGCTGTCCTTGCAGGACTTCCTGCTTTTGATGCCAATTGATTTTAAAAAAAATATTCTCTTCTGTGGACAAGCGCAAATGTAGTATTTACTTTCTCATACAATTCAGTATGTCATTTTGCTTTTGGAGTTCAAAAACCAGAATGATTTTTATTCTTTAAATGTGAATCTGTTATTTGATTTTTGTTGCTGGTGGTGGTTTTTTTAAAATAAAATTGTTGGTTTTGCCTTTCTTTGAACCATTGTGTTCTTCACAGACAGCTACAGTAGTTTAATAACTAGTGATTGGGTCCTGTAAAGAAAGTTGACGTGGTAATTTGCTATAGCAAATACTTTGAGAAACAGTATTTTTGATTATGCTAATAGATCTGCTGAAAGAGGAACGTATAAATACTATTTCACAAACCTCTGTCAATAAAAATTTCTATTATTGCTTGTATTTGGGTTATATATTGCTTTTATATTGGGTATCTGATGGGTTATTTGTTAAATTTGTGTGTTCTCTGAAATAACTTTCCATTCAGCACTTTTGTTATCCTTTGTAGGTCTTCCTATTCATGTTGCTACTTTGTGCTGCCATGTTGCTTCTTTGATTTCCATGGAAAATACAGCCGAAGACAAAGCAAGAAAACTCAGTACAGAGAATATCTTGATTTTGTTGCCCAAGTGGGATTTGTATGCGGCTTTCATGTGGAAGAAGACTGTCTTAGGATTCCATCTACAAAAAGGGTAATTTTGGACTGTGTAGGGCTTTTTTTTCTTTTTTTTAAGCTGAAGTATGTGGATGTTTGTTCATTATTGTTGTAAGATCAGACTACAGTCACATTACTTGAGCGAATATGTTCTGAAGAGAGACTTAAAAATACTCAGTTTTCTTGGGTATTGTGCTCTTAATGTCATAGGTACACTCCTAGAGACAAGAAAGAATGGAAGGTTTTATGGTTATTTCTTATGCCACACTATAGGATGGAAAACTGAAAACCCATTTTTTGCCTTAATTTTTCCACCTGTCCATGTTGATTATTTGTACTTAATTTTGCTGGTTTTCATGTCCCATGAAATTCACAGTAAAATGTTCTTAGAGTAGGAAGAGGCGTCCATCTTATTTTGTATGTAATCTGCTCCTGACCCTCAGTCTTGTTTACTCTGTGCTTGTATGCCCTGATGGATTATGGTTTGATTATTGGATTTCTTCTGTAGCACCAATATTCAACAACTAAAAAATCCCTCAGATGTTAATGAGCATTGAGTTTGAATTAGTATCTCCTGTAGGTAAATTTAGAAGCCTGCGTAAGACATGCAGGTTGGATTACTGTGTTTAAGCGTGGGACTCAGTATAAATAGTAATTTACCTGTTTCTACTAAAATAGGTAAGCCTTATTGGAAAAAAAAGGACCTATCCACCCACTGAATGTTCTCTGATTGACAAGCAGATAACACAATATATTAATAATCGTCAGACCTGTGCTGTGGTCACGTGTGACAGAAGAGTTGGATTTAATCATAAGGACCACTCTGATGGTGTATATGAAGAAGCAGGTTCAGAACTTTGGGAAAATGAGACTGAGACTGCTGGAACAACTTGGATGCCTGGATTTCAACCTAGAGAAAAAGTAGAACAAATTAGAAATTGTGCTTCCCTCCCTCGTGATTTTGTAGATGATGTGGTTCTCAGTGTGGCAAACTTGCTGTTAAATGCAACCCCCCAGAAATCATGTTCTAATACACACGCTGGAAATACAAATACCTGGAATCAAGGAGGTGAGGCCATCTTTCCTTTACGTTATCTTTTGCTTTTGCTAGTAGTGTTACTGTAAATTTGGTCACAAAAGAACCCTCTAAGTCTTATTTTGAAGTTCTAGAAGGTAGGCATTTTTTATTGCAGTGCTGTATGCACTGGGGATCACTGCCTAATGTGCATGCCAAAAGAGCTTATACTGCTCAACAATTACATATGCATTAGATTTCAGGGAAGAGTTACACGTACTCTTTTTCCTGGAACTAATTGTAATATTTGCATCCTAATTACACATGCACTTTAAATCTCTTAGGGTCTTTCTTGGGAGTCTTTGCTGGTCTTCAGGTATGTCCTTTAGTTGAACTTTCCTCTGGGGCACACACAGTGTGGGTTAACCTACACACTTGTTTTTCTTCTATATAGTTGGTTGGTTCTGACTGCAAGACTCCAGGTTCTCTGAGCCCAGTGTCTGCTTGTTTTGAAGGTTTGATACATGTTAAGCAAAGACAGACCAATCATACCAGGGTGACCTTCAAAGGTGTAACGGAAGGTGTCTTTCTCCTTGTTGTTTAAGGCATCAGTAGAGGATGTCTTTTCCAATGAATTTACATGTTTGTGAATTTAGTAAGTTAAATAGATTTTAGGAAATACCAAGGACAGCATAGTAGCAATCAAAGGCTTTTTCTTTTGCTATGTTTTATTGCACACTAGGATCCAAATAAGGCATATAAGAATATCTTGAAATTGGTGTAGGTTTTTTTCCCTCTACACTTAAATACAAGGACAGAATCAATTTTTACTAAAAAAAAACAAACCCAACCCAGAACTCTTCCCCATTTACCAAAACAGAACACTCTACATCTACTTGGGAAGAACATCAGGTTTATTTTTGGATAGTCACATAATAATTAGCTATAATTCTGTGAGACTTGTCTAAGTAGTAGTTTGAAGTCCATTTGATTATGACATGAATAGGAGCTTTCAGTTTAGTCTGAGGAAGAAAAAGAATAGAACTTGCTGTTAATTTTACAAGCAGTTCTCACTACTGTAATTTTTCTATTTTCTGTGCATTTTTATTATTTACTTGCTGTAGTTTGTCATATATTATTGTTAAAGGAGATCCTTTGTGTCATTCTCTCTGCTATCTAACTAACATGCATGTAATCAGTGCTCATCGCAATGAGGGTTATATGCTACTGTAAGAAAATCAGGGAAAATAAAAAATGTGTCTTACTGTGGAAATTCTGACTTGAGTCCTGTAGAATGACAATTGCTATTTTACAGACAATATTCATATAAAATATATCTTATGCATGATAGTGGGAGTACAAAGTTTCTGCAGTACTGGTAGATAATTAATGGATTCTGCTCATAATCATTAACTTATATAGAAGATAAATTTTCTTAGGATTTTATATATATACATTTTTAATAGCTATATCATCATTTCTTGCAGAAAGCCTTTCCTTGAAAGAAGTAGCAGAACACTTAAATAAAGAGACATTAAAAAGGCTAAAGAGTGAATGTGGAGGCCTGCAGACACTGCTCAAGAACAATCATCAAGTATTTGAAGGTAAAGAAGGGGGTTTGGGTTTTGTTTTGTTTTTCTTTAATTATCTGTTTTCTCTATATGCAGTTAAACTCAACTGAAAAATTACTATGGTCGTGGGGGGTTTTAACTGCTTTCTATACCTTTGTGGAAAATGGAATATTCTCTATGAGCCTATTGCTCCAAGATACTATTAGTAAAACTCTTGAATGAGACTGGTGAGGTATCTATCAACAGTGTTCTAGACTGATTGTATCTGAAAAGGCAACCTTTTGCTTAAAGTGGCTAATCTGATGCTATTGTTTGACTTGGAGAATTCTTATTTTTCCTATAAAGTATTGATAATTTTGGGGCTGTCAAATGCAGAGCAAGATCACTAAAGCATTTAACTGATATTTAGTCTGGCCTTACCAAGCCCCAAAGTATAAATGCTGACACAAATTAAAACTAGTCTCCGTAAGAACCTGTAACTGTGAGGCTTGATGTATTTATGTAGCCTGTGGTAGCATGGCAGAAAGAACTCAGTAACAAGTTTCTGTGGTTGGTGGGGTTTTTTGATTGCAGTGTTTTGTTTTCTTCTGTTGTAATGTGGTGCTATGTTTTGTGTGGTTTGGGGTTTTTTTTGTCATTGTGGAGTTTTTCAAAAGTAAGGTGTAGCTTTTCAGTAATACAAGATCTTCAAGGTTTTATCAGTATTAAGGCTACTTCAAATTTGAAAGTGTGTTAACTTCTTGTGTCCCAACAGTTCTGTATCAGCTGTAAACTATTGATCAACTAAGCCATGGTAAATAATCCTGACTGTGTAACCTAGTTGCTGCCAGTGGTTAATTTAGCCAAGTTTAGTATCCACTAAGGATTTCTGTACACTTGACAATTATAAAATGTGAAGCCATCCTAAAATCCTTTTGAATTACCATCCATTGAAAAGAATTGCTTACACTGCATTCATTATGTGTCTGAATTTGATACCCTGTAATTAGGGATAGGTGGAATAGACTTACAACCTGTTACATGGAATGAGCATTTTAATCTGGCATGGATGCTGTCTGCACATTATCTCTGAATAAAGACTAGGATTAAGGGCAGATCTTTCTTCATAATTTACATCACGTGGAAACTCCCTGGGGCTTCAGTAGAGACCATTTCTTCTTTAGTGGCATGTCACCATAACAAAGGATTTGTCAGCAGGTGGCTGTAAGGACATTGCTTAAGTCAAAGAGGACAGAGAAGAACATGGCTACAGCTCTTGTCATCTTTACTGAAGTCTTTTAAGGACATGGAAAACATGCACACACACATGCAAAAATGAAGGGGCTCGGAGTAACTATCTGTGGTAGTTTCTTTTGATCAGGCATCTTCTCCAATGCAGGATGGATTTTCTAGGAGAAAAAAAAAGCTTGATCATAAATAGCAGTATATCTACTAATTTTTCTGTATCTTTTGAGAGAGATTTTAAAGCTCTGCTGAACCCACTTCTGGATTGGCTTTATATGAGTTCAGATCTATTTGTCTATCATAGGGAAACCTGGAGGGATGAATTAATCCAGGCCTGAATGTATGATATTAAGCTTTCACTGGACTAGTTACCTTTTGGATAGCAATTGTCAGAATGCAGAATGGTATCAGTTTACTGTTCCAAGCTACAAGTGTGTGATACAGAAGGTACGATTGAAGCAGAATATGAAAATAAAGCAGGGCAACTTGGAAGTGGCAGATTGTACTTATTTTCATTCTTGTTTTTCATCTACATATTTTCTTTATCTCTTACTAGCTTTCTTTTATTTGGTTTTGTTTACACATTTAAGGAGTTGACAGAGGTTCACAAATGTGTGTGCAGTTTATGGTCCTAACACAGCAAATTAATTGAAAAAAACCCAAAGTGCTGAATCTTTATTAACCAATGATAATTCACAGTTGATTCATATGAAGGGTTTAGACTTTTCATCTCTTTGGTGCAGTGTATTTTTGGGACAGTGAACCACTGTCTTTGCAAGAGCATTTCTGTGTAGTGAAAGTAGTAGATGACTTACTAGATTTTTGCTGGTAATCACATTTTAAGTATGGAGTAATAAAGTATCCAACACAAGAAGGATTACAGTTCTTGAAGCTTCTTTGTCAGGACTTGCAATCTAAATTCACAGGATTTTAGTCTTAGTCTAAATGATACTAACTGCTACATTTAACAGAAATAAACAAATCTCTACAAAGATGATACAAAGGTGCCTCAAACTATTCAGCATCCCAGTAAAACATCTCACAGGGAAATCAATCACTTCTTTAGACTGTCTCTACATTATCTTGGTTTGTTTTGCACTCCTTTCTATGTCTGTACAAATGACACATTTGGTTTTGCCTGAGTGATTCATTTGTAGAACGGAACGTTATTCACGGAATGTCAGTATTCATTTTTTCCAGTATAATTCCCATAGCTGTCTATTAACAGCTGCATTTTTGTTTGTTTTTAAATCTTAGTTCTAAATGGGAGAGTTCATATTCGTGACTGGAGAAAAGAGAAACCATCAAGGAAAACTAAGCCTGAAGTGAAACGCCGCCTTTCAGCTGAAGCATTTAAAACACGTCTCTGTTGGTTTTTCATTCATCATCCTGATGGTTGTTCTTTGCCTTCTGAATCTTGCCCATATGCTCATGGGACTGAGGAACTAAGGCAGTCTCAGATTATTAAAAAGAAAAAACATACACAGTAATAAAATGCTGCCACTTACGTTTAAGCTTGTGTACATAACTGAATCTGTGATTGACTTTGGGACTGCCTAGTACATGAAGATCTGTACAATATAGAGGGGTTTTCTTCATTCATTCCTATGCATTTTATTTTCTGGTTGTTTACAAGTTCTCCTGTATTTTTAATTCTTTAATTTCTTTATTAATGTGGAAAAGGTGTAGTAAAGTATGTATATGCTTTTGGGTTTTGTCATGACTTGTCTAACGTTCATTTGTGTTAGTAGAAAAGTTAAAAAACTTAATTTCCTAGGACACTCTTCATGATCTTTGATCAAATCAAATGTACATGATGCAGCATTTTCAAAACCCTGAAAATCAGCTGTTTTGTTCCAAATTTTCCAGGAGGATTTATGGTTTCTTATGACTCACAGTGGCTCTTGGAATTCAGAAATTGGAGGTATTTCACTCTTTCCTGACCTGACAACTTTTACTCCATGTTACTATGGAGTAATACTACTTATTACCTTTCCTTTCTTGGCCATACACTGCTCCTCCTTTCCTTCCTTTTCGTACTGATTCAAAATGAGCATTGGTTTGAAGAATAACTTTCGTGGAAGTTACTGTGGGAGTCTTTGCATGTAGCCCTTTTTATGGCTCTGGGCCATACTCTCTTTTCCCTTGTTTTTAAAGTATAGAGTAACAGTGGAAAATGTATTTAATAATCAGAATGGTAGGGTTTCTGGTTATTGGATAACAAAGCAATGACTTAGCACCTTGAGCAGGTTATGATTTTCTTTGGTAGAATATTATTTTCTTTAAAATGTTTAACTTCTAAAGTTAAATGTGCATCTAAAGGAGGGCAACAGCTGATAAAGAGTCTAGAGCATAAGTCTTATGAGGAGAAGCTGAGGGAAACTAGGGTTGTTTAGTCTGCAGAAAAAGGAGGCTGAGGGGAGACCTTATCATTCTACAACTGCCTGGAAGGAGGTTGTAGCAAGGTGGGTGTTGCTCTCTCCTCCCAATTAACAAGTGAGAGGAAATGGCCTCAAGTTGTGCTGGAGAGGTTTGGATTGGATATTAGGAAAAAGTCCTTTACTCAAAGAGTTATCAAGCACTGGAACAGGCCGCCCAGGGAAATGGTGGGAGGAGTCACCATCCCTGGAGGTATTCAAAATATGTGTTGAGGTGGTGCTTAAGGACATGGTTTAGTGGCAGATTTGGCACATTGTCCTAGTGTCATGATTCGTATCTGTCAGCTGGTAAGCATGTGTAAAGTTCAGTATCTGCTGCACAAGCTCTGAGACAAGGAATAATGTTGGTTCTGGCCTAGTTTGTATACTGATAGTATGAAAATCTTTTGTGATGTACTGAGACAAGACTTTGATTCTAAACCCTACTGATAAAAGGGCAAGATTTAGGAAAAAAAAATAAAAATAAAAGTTACTAAACAAGAAATGTGGAGATGAGAGCAATGACATAGAAACATTGCAGGATTAAGATGTCTAGGGCTAAAAGTAAATAAGCCATGTGAGAACTCTGTAAAAACTCAGGGAATCCAAAGCACAAAGGAAGTAAGTAATTGAAGACAAAGCAGAGGAAAAAATGAAAGATGACACTGGAAATATTTTTCAAAACAGATTCAAAGCCACTGTTCTCTCATGCAAACTTTAAGCTGACAGGTTGCAGTCCACTGCCTGCAGAAGAAGCAGGGTCTAAATATAGTGACAGGGTGGGAGCAAAGGCCTGACTGAAATGTTGTATGTTCCCTCTTCTCCCTTGACATTTCTCTTATGATCCCGGAAGAAGCAGCTCTTGCTAGGTAACAGTGACCCTCATAATTGCAGCAGTGCCTTTATTAGTGGTTCACATACCATATTATCCAATACGCCACACAGTACAGCTACCTGGTCTACCTGTAACAGGAGCTGTGGTGTACTCTGAGCTTCCCTCATGGCTCTGCTCTGCAGTGCTGTAATCGTGAATTTAGCACTAATCAGTACTGTGTTGCAGTCACTACATAATTTACACATTTTAAAAAGAAGAGATACCCTCTGGTGAATCACATTCTAAGGGGCAAGTTGGGTGTAGTTCAGTTAAGGTTATTGGACTGAGGGAAAGAACAGTATAAACCAGGTATGCTGCAACTCTTGTGAAGCAGGGCAGCATGGTAAAGGATGGAGGTTGATGGTGTAGTTACTGATGTAAGAATCTCAGATGAATATTTAGGTTATTGATGGGCTAAGAGTTGAGAAAAAGCCATGTACAAACTTACATGTAATCAAGTGGTGATGTTGCTCTAGTTATCCTTTGCCTACATGCAGAGTAAGAAGAGTTCCCCAAGATGCTTATTTACTGTGGTGAATATACTGGTCTGTCTGAGGGGGAGGCCCCTGTAGAATTAAGTTCATGCTATCTCCAATTCCAGATGGTGCAAAAAGCAAAAACAGACTTTCAGTTCTGTTCCAGTTATTGGTGTCTTCCCTAATGATTCACCTTGGGCTAGGATGTGTTCACTTGTAACAGGTGATTGCCCGAGTTCACCTGTGGAGCCCCTCAGATGGGCTTGCAGGAAGTCAGGAGTAAAGCTAGAAGAAGGTTGGTTGCATTTTGGTTTGTTTTTTTTTTTTCCTTCTTTCCAACAAATGGGGAGTGAAATACCTACTTGATTCATAGACATGGTAAGACTAGTGAATTAGTTTTAAAATTACCTTTTTTATTATTTGTGCAATGCTATGATAACTAGCATACTCTATTATGTAGTACACTGCTGCCTTTGTATAGACTTTGTTTCTGAACTCACCAGCATGCAGATCTGTCACAAATTCCTGTTTGGCATCACTGCAGGTGGCAAGCCTGCCAGTGAATCTCCTGTAATTACAGAAACTTCCCTGTTGCTTGGAGAAGTGGTGAGAGAACATTTTTGCATCGAAATGCCAGCCTTACATAATTCTGCATTTAAATGTGAAGGTAACTGCTGAGGGTGTAAAATAGCTACTTTATTTAAATTCTGTGTCTTGTTGATTTCTGTCATCCACAGTCTTAAAATTGCATTAATACAATATTCAGCTTTGGCAATGGATGAAATACTGTACAGAGGAAGAACTGCTTTTGATAAAAAAACTCTTGCTCCACAAATGATTCAAGCGTAAAGTCTTAGTTGTTAGGTGACACTGGCATTTTACTCCTTAGTTTATTAGCATCGCTGCCCATTAGTTAATTTGGGTTTATTTGAAGCCTTTTTGTAGGGTGAAAATACGTGCTGTTGTAGAAACCTTACTAGGGTGAGAATATAAAGAAGTTAGATACCAAATTGCAATCAGAAATTCTAGGATCTAGAGACTTTGTATTTCCATCTGTAGATAAGCTAGTTTCATTAAGTCTGTATAAATATAAATAAGAACAAAAAAATCTGTGTTTACGTTCTCTCTTAAACCTCAGAAAAGGACTTTAGTTTTCCATCAGATCCCTAAAACTGAAAAAAATCACAAGACAATATTTTTACTCATTTTAATGTTTATATATATAGCTTCAGAACAATATTTTCTGGCACATTTCAAGCAAGGAAAATTTTCTTTGTATGTATCATGTGGAACTATCACTACTTAATGTTACAAATTATTAGCCCAAATTTAGAGCAGTTCCTAGAGGAAGTCTTACAGCTTGTCTGACAGCAAACATAGGCCTCTAGGTGTGCTTTGTAATAAACTTGGGCTGCTTCTTACGGGTTTTGGGGCTGCTTTGTTTGGGTTCAAAACTCTTTATCTTTGGTGATGTTAGCATGTTTTTATGAACTGGAATCTAGCTGTAGCCATATAAAGTAGGCAGGAGTGAGCAATCAATAGCTTTGCTTAGGGCATTATAATAGCAAATATTTCACCATCAGCAGAGATGAAATCTGGAACAGTTGTACCAGTGACAGCTGAAACAAATATTGAGACAGGTGTCCAATAAAGTGTCTAAACATTTGGCATCAACTGAAGTCAGACATTATGTTTTGTTATTGCTGGTAACTTCTGTTTATATAACTGAAAGAGTATTTTCATGCAAAAATTACAATTAATTGGGAACTCACCCAACGTGTCATGCCAACATGTTGCCACAAGGAATACCTTTCACAGTCACCTTTTTCTGCTGTTGTGTTGTGCTGGACCCACTGTGAGTAGTGTCTCAAGGTTTTCCTCTGGAGTGTTGGCACATCTCCTCTTGCAGAAGCCCGTTGCGGCAGCACTGTGTATATGTGGCAATGGTTCCATGACAGGGCTTTGTGTGTTGTGAGTAGTTTTTAGTGAACACTGTTATTTGGACCTGCCTAGTTTATGCGTTTTGTTTGTATTATAACTTAATGTTCATATTTATCAGGTAGAAATACGTAACTGCAGAAATAAATAACTGCTTTACTGTCATTTACCATCTTGTAAGTGCTGCTTTAAGCCACTTCTAACTGGGTGCTACTACAGTACTGCCAGATGAGATCTGCTCAGAAATTGCAACCCGGGTCCTCTCTTCCCTCTACAATTTTATTATAACAGGTTTCAAAGGCTCTAAATGGGTGAGGTTAGCTTTGGATTCCTTTGTAGCAGGAGCATCATGGCAAATTCTCATTCAGAGATCAGTGGATCCATCTGCATTAGTTTCTCGGTGAGCCAGGCAGTGCTCTGCAGCAAGCTGTGTACTCAGCCCTTCCCAGGTACGTGGTGCTGTGCACGCTCGAGGGCAGGCGATGGCTGCTGGAGCTCAGAGCACCTGCCATGCTGTGAAAACACCCTCATTTGAGCTGCCAGTCAGTCTTGTTGTCTGACAGCTAGCCAAACACTGTATACAGAATCAAAAGCAATCTTCTCCTGGAAAGCCTGCCCTGAATTTTTAACACTTTGGTAATTGCTTTGCTGTAATAGCAGTAAGGAAACTGTCCACACTGATAATTGATATTATGAGTGGGGTGTACACACAGATACAACAGCTGTGAAATGAGTCTTTTTGCTTTGGATTGTAGGCTTCATGTGAGTAGTTTTTAATCCAGTGAATCAACATGGAACTGAGAAAGGAAGGGAAAATTGTTTGACCTTTTTTCAAGTACAAAATATTGAGATAACAGAGTTTTCAGGTTGCCCGTCCTTTGCCAGTACATCATGCTTTTTTTTGTTTTCTTTGAACATGTAGCCTTCTCAGGGGTAATGTTTTTTTGCTCTGTAGCACTATGATATCTTCACTGGCCTTTGGTGCATCTGTCACCAAAATCAGAGTGAACACCAATGTAGCGTTTAAGCAGCAGGCATTTCTTTATTTGGTACTGGGTGCATAGGGGATCATTCCTCATAACATGCACACAGTAAAACAAAACTTCTTCCTTTATATACCTCAGAATACCCATACATTTTTTGAGAACTCTCCACCTTTCTGCCTATGTACTACATTTACGTAATGCTGGCGTTGCAAAACTGCACTGTGCATGCACGGGAGTCTCGGGTGGTTGTTGGTGGTGATTTGGGGAGTTAGCCCCCTAGTCCTTTTTCCCTTTTATGGTCATGAGTCTTTTGAGGACAATTTCTTCTCCTTGCATGTTTCCCAACTCTGTCCAGCTAAGCTGTTCTTTCTTATCCGCCTTGTTTGAGCAATTCTGCCACAATACATCTATTCTCAAGGTTAGGGTATCTTCTCTGTATATTTTAATCACTCAGGCCTTGTTAAATACAAAGTTAAACATTGTTTGGTAAAAGAATTTCTCAACATATTGTGAGGAAATCCATACAGGAATTGCTATTACTTACTTCTGTTGCACTGTGGAACAGTACAGACATAACAATGTTGGTAGTGTTTGTTTTTTTTTTTCCCTTCTATTTTATTTAATGTTTTGTCAGATTGTTTCAGAGACTTTAATCCCCACAGTGAACACATCACTTGTTAGCAATGATCTGATAATGCTGTGAACATAAATACAGAATTTAGCCCAGCAGTCATATTCTTTCTTGTATTTGGAATCTAAGCAGATAGGGAATGCTTTCCAGAAAGACAAGTCTTTTTTTTTTAAAAGCTTTATTGATGAGGTATTTTTGCACTTTCTTTCACTGTTCTTTTACAGGGGTGTCTCATCACAGATGCTGATCTCACTTTTAACAGTAAAAAAATGCAGAGAAACTTCATTAATGGCTTGTGGAAGTACCTCAGTGTGAGGGCAGAATCACTCGAGCGGGGTATTTTTACAGAATGTATTAGTGCTGTGCTGCTTTCCAGCATGGCCAGCAGGTGGGGAAAGTGAAAAAGCTGAAGAGAGGCAACTCTGGCATCACCTGCATATCCCCGAGTTCAGCGAGTCCTGGCACTGTGTCTCCAGCGCTGGGGAACGTGGGCTGGTGGTTGTGTTGCATTTCAGTGGGTGTTGTAGGGAGTTGGGTTTCGTATCATTATTTCAGGGTATTCTTGTATTTTTGCGTTGAAAAGATAACCTGCTTTTACTTCTCTCTAGGATCTTCATTCTGTATAAATATAACTGCCTAAGTGAAGTAACTAAAATATATTACAAGTAAGTGGTGTTATTTTGATAATTGCCCTGATTAGATGAGACTAGATTATTTCAAGTAATTTCTTGGCAATCTGAAGTGCAAATTATTATAAAGAAGCTGGGTATTTAAGTAATGTTGCACTTCCCCCCTCCCCCCACCCCAGAAATTCTTTCTTTTCTAAAAATGCCTGTGGTATTCTAGGTCTTGCAGTGGGTGGGATAAGAAGGGCATTTCTTGTGAACTCTCCTTGTAAGTTCTAAGGTCCCAAATTGTCCTGATACCTCCTGATAAATAGAGAAAGATGTCACAAACTTTCATTTTAAAAGTCTTCTTGGAATATCTACCTCTAGTGGCTAGAACAACAAACCAGGAAAATGCTGCACACTGATACAAATTAGTGTCTCCTAGGAGTCCTTATGTGAAGAAGTGTCTTTATTAGTACAGTTGAGTGCCTCTGTGAACTCTTTTTTTTTTTTTTTTTTTTTTTTTCCCAGTTAACTTTTGGAGGTAAAATGACTGTTGGAATAGGAAAGGGTGTTTGAAGATACTTATGAACCATGCTATCAAACTGGTATAAAGTAAATGAATAGCTAACTACTAAACTCCAGGTGTCTCACTAAAAATAATAGATGTGTTGGTTTGCTTACAGATGTTCAGCAAGAAAGGTTGATCGGCAAGATGCTGGCAGATCACAGCCAAACTTACCTTGTTAAAATGTGTCTCAGGCATGTAATTACTGTTAGCTCGATCTACTGCGTAATAGAGCTGTCATCTTTCTTGCTCTTTGCAACCAGATATTTAACATGAATTTGCATGTGACACAGAGCTTGCAAAGCTGGTTTGTGTGGTACCTCAGTCACTGAAACACTCCCTCTGTTTAAACATTGATGCTTTCTTCAGAAAATATTTATTCTTTAGATTTATTTGGTGTTCCTGCAGTTTGTAGTGCCATGATTTGTTTCTTTGATGATACTGTGTCATACTGTATTGATGCTAAGGCTTTGGAAAGAGTCATAAAAAGATTAGGAAGGAGTAATGTGATGATGAGAGTGTCAGAAAATGGGTGACATTGGTGTTGGCTACCATAAGAACAGCCAACCAAGCAGTAGCAGTCCCTCTCCTGGGCAATTCGAGAAGGAACTTCCACAGACAGCAATTAAGCAAAACCCCAGAGAAAGAGTGACTTCTAGGTGGAGAAATTCTAACTTTAATAGTACTAAAAAATACTTTAATCCAGTATAAATGACACTTGATGGCCATTAAAGAAAGTTCCAGTGCTGACCTATCACATCACTGCCAGTCTGGAGAGAGGTCCATGGAGCCATACTTCAGTGCATCGTGGTTGGAATCTGCTCCTTGGTCATCAGTTTGACCACAGGGCAGTGGTATCTCTGCAGCTGGACAGGAAGCCCCATCACTCCTGTGCCTCACTTATTTACAAATAGTTTCTGGTCCAGAAAATGACCTGCAGAGGCAATTAGCTGTTTTCTGTTAATTTCTTCGAGATAGAGGATCAAGTCTTGATGCAGGTACAGGTTCCTTTGAACACCTTTGCTGCCATTGCTCATCTGTCAAAGCACTCCACCTCTGCACTTCAGTAGATTATGGGCTTAATTTTGTAAAACCCAGACATATTTTGTAATTTTGTCAACAGGCAATCAGCTTCAGCTGGAAATACTGTTCTTAAATGTGTGCACTTAATGGGAAATGTTTTTTTTATATGTGTTTCCTCTGCAAATTATGATTGTCAGTGTTTAATCAGCAATGGAACAGAGTCTGGCAGCTTCATACCATTTGATGAATAGTGGACTGATGTTTCTGGTAAAAGAAACAGATTATGCCCTAGCTAGTTCTCTGAAGTACTTTCTGCTGTGGATTGTTGTTAGACCTTCTGTAGGGTCAGGGCAAGTTTGCTGCTCTTTGCACAGGAGCTAATTTCTGCTAGGCATTATGACATTTTACAGATAGCAATGTCTACATCTGTGGAGAGTAAAAGGGAATCAGCTGTACGTTCTTGGCAGAGAAACCTGTAGATTGTGTTTCTTCCTCCAAATGGGTGTTGAAAAGAAAGCGAGATAAGATAGATCCCAGTAGGAGAGCATGACCAAGGGTTTTTAAAGGGGATGAAAAGCAGGATTGCACTTGTATTCCTTGGATCTTTCTGAAAGAAGTAATTACTGCCTACATTGCACAGTATATGTCCGCAGGAGTAGTTCTGGTTGCTGCCTGGCTGACACTGAAAATAAACTGCACTTTTTGTTACTGAATGTGTCAACCATTTCAGCATTTTCCCCTAACAAGTGAAAGTTGTGCAGACAGAGATGAGATCTGTTTGTGTTCAGTTCTTTTTAAGACTTTTCTTTAGCATAAGCCAAGCAGCTTTGAACAATTCTCCTTTGACTCATTAACTGTCAAAAGCAAATATAGATGGGAGGTATAAAACTGTTTCTCTCAGAAGAGTATAGCTGCAATATAGTCTTCCTCCATGTGGAAGCATCCTTCACATGCATCTAGGCTTATACATAAGCAAGCATGGACACATTACATGGCATATTTATAATAAGATAGGGAAATACATTAAGAACAGTTCAGTTGCTTTAATACAAAGTGCCATTTGAGATAGCATTGTCTCATTTAATCTCCTGGTATCTCACCAGGTCTCCAACTTCTGACCCAGGGGAATATAGGGCCTCTATTAGGTCCTTCATAATACCTTGTGTGAATGTGTCACCTGTCCTAGGATATCTCAAATGGCACAAGATACTATGCTTAGACTAATGAATTAAGACCATATAGATGAAAACAGCATGAAATTTGCTCCTAGCTGGTTGAAATACAACCTCTAGAGATCTGTTAAGCCTGAAGGATGCATTAAGAGTCCTTATCCATGAGGTGCTAGTTTTAGAATCCTAATCTCTAATTTTTTGTAAAATGTGGATGATGGAATAAAGGTTATGCTTATTACATTTTCAGACTATGCCACATGGAAGATACTGTGAGCATTTTAAAGTTGATGGTGGCAAATGAGTGCTTAAAAGGGAGAAGTTAAGGGTTTTTAATATGAATTTTGACAACTATTAATAACAAGAACGAATAATTAAGGACAAGTAAAAATGGGTGAATGACTTCAGTTATGTGCAGTTTTTCACAAGATGGTTAGAATCACTGTGAGTGTGAATACTTCAGGTCGGAAGCAGGATTAGTACAGGTTCACTACTAAAACATACTATGTAGGTAGGTTTTAAATGCACAGTGCAGTAGTATGACTATTATGAAAGAGGAAACTAAATCTTAAAAACTTTGAGCTTTGGTATAGTGAGTCCCAAGATGGCTGTATAGCCCGCAGTACGCCAATGTTGTGCTACTTTTTATATTACTTGAATTGAATTATTTTGATGCAGAACTGAGTTTATAGCTAGAAAGGACAGCCCCTGGTGGGCAGGAGGCAGTTCCTGGAGGAAGAACAAAAGGGAGAGACACAATTATAACTCAAAATTATCTTGATTAATTGCATAAGTGATTTGAAATCACTGAGATGAAAACCAGTAAATTCAAGTGTTAAGTACGTGGAGACAGATGTAGGCAGGGAAGGGGCATTATTAATACAACGTGGGGAGTTACTGACTGGGTGATGATATTATAATGGATCATAAACTGAATAAGGATCAATGGTGCTTTCTGCAAAAGAGGTGTAAATCTAAGTCTGGGATTTATGAATGGGAAGGCAATGCATAGGAAGCAAGAGGTGAGACGGCAGGTGAAGTAGAAGGTCCAGTTCTGTACACCATGACTTAAGAAATATGTCCATTCTTTAAAAGAAGGCTGCAGAAGATCCATAAAAATTACCAGATATTTAAAGATCAAAGGGCATGATCTTCAGATGATATAAATCACTTCAGGCTCAGTAATGCCCAAAGAACTAAGCTGATTCCTACCAGCTGAGGAGCTGATTAAGAGTTATTTCTTAAATTTTCTTTCTAATCTTACCTTAACAGTAGCAATTTACATTAACTTCTCAGTTCCATCAAGTTTTCCCCAAGGCTTACAGGAAATAATTATTAGAGTGTTATAATTTAATTTTTTTTTTTCATTTTTATTTTAATCTCAGCTATAGATTTTTTCAGTTTCTATTTTAGCATTAAAAATGAACACAATTAAAATGGAAAAAAGGAGGTACTTTTTAAATAAAAGGCACAATTAACCTCTGAACCCTACTATCTCTTGATATCATTGCTTCCAGAAGCTTTATACGATCAAAAAAGGGTAATAGATAGTGAGAAAATCTTCTGAAATATTACAGGAGATTAAAACAAAAAAGACTTTATGAAAAAAAAAAAAGGCTAAAAAGCTACATGTTTCAGGACATAAGAGCCCTTATGTATCTGAATGGAGGAAGCTGGTTTCTCAGAAAGCTTGCTGTCCTATAGTTGCCCTTAATGGCCTTGTCTGCCTTTGAAACATCTCCTGTTACCCCTTGTTAGATGGAGGATAGTGAAGCAGGTGGACACAGCTCTCGACAAGACTGGCAATTACACTTTTTCCTAATTTAAATTCTGTGCAAAATTCTGTGCTTCTCCAGCTAACCTCTTAATGATGTGTAAAGGTGACTTCAAAGGGTTATTCAAAAAAGCAGCAAAGGCGAGGTGGGTTTTTTGTCTGTGTATTCATGTCTGTCTGCATATTCATATCATATTCATCCTCACTGCCATGTGGTTTCAACATCCTTTATGTACCTATGTGTTTAATTTTTATTAGAGGGTAGATCAGTGGGATGAAGAAAGGTTTCTCCAAGGGTTGATCTAGGAAAACGTGGACAGCAATAGAGAAAAAAGAGAAGAATGTAAAAACATAGCTTGAGTATTTAGGGACAAAATTGCAAATGATAAAGCCCAGCTGCAGCTAAAACTAGCAGGGAACATTAAAGATGGTAAGAAAATTCCAAACATTCCAAAAATGTGCTCACTACCAAAAGCAATTTAGGAGAAAATGTCAGTGAACAAGAGCATTGTGATAGACAATGGGGAGAAAACTGAAATTCTCAAGACCTTTTTTTCCTTACTGTTCATAGGCAGGCTTGCTCCCAGACTTCTGCATGTACTGCTGTGGTTTGGGAAGGGCATCGCAACCAACAGAGGGGACCAACAGGTTAGAGACTACTCATAAAGGCTTTCTTAAAATCTGTGGGGGTGATTGGGATTCACCTGAGGGTGCTAGTCCAGTGACTAGGAGGCTGCTGTGTGTCCTTTGTCAAAACTCATGACAGTCAGGGAAGCAAGACTGGGTACCACTGCCCTGTGTTCGTAATGGATGGCTTTCTCAGTGAGGTTTTGCACTAGTCTGCTTGTGTGAATACTCAGTTGAGCTGATTTAATACCATGTTTAATTTTTTTGTGGTTCTTTTCTTCCTCCAAACCTACGTGTTGCTCTTTGGATTTGTCAGTGACTCATTTCTAATAGCCTAACACTGTTGGAGCTATGTTCTAGTCACAAGATATATGAGCTTTGACTGATTTTCCTAGTATTGGGTAGGGCCAGGAAATGTTACCTTTTGAAGGAAGAGACTGGATTTTCACCCTTACTGGCTCTTTATGGTGACACTCCTTAGAATTAATGGATTACTGCAATAGTTGAATAGCCCAGAATGGGATGCTGAGAAGATATTTTACTCCTGCACTTTTAAAGATGCAAGTTAAACATCAGATGTGGCGTGTTTCTGATGTAATCTGGGCCTCACGGAAGCAAGAGGCAGTTAACCTAGTTGATTATTGGTTGAAGTAATAGATCATATGCACATTTGAAACTTTCTGTAGTTTCTTTCACACTTATCTACCTGGAAAGTCTTCTCCAACCCACTTGAACAGCATCACAGGAACTTTTTGTGGCATCTTGCAACTACGTGAGGAATATTTTCATGTTTCTTCTATGTTGTGTAAAAATCGTGTCTGACAAAACCCTGATTTGGGGAATTGTATCTTTTCCTGTGAGACTGAGCCAAAACAACATCCCTACAATGATTTATGTTAATAGAGAATCTGCCCTAATATGTCTATTTCTGGCATACATGGAGTAGAGGCTGTGTATATGTGGTGGGTTGACCCTGTCTGTATGCCAGGTGCCCACCAAAGCCGTTCTATCACTTCCCTCCTCAGCTGAACAGGGGAAAGAAAACACAATGAAAGGCTCATGAATCAAGATAAGGACAGGGAGACATCACTTGCCGATTACCATCACAGGCAAACCAGACTCACCTTGGGAAAATTAATTTATTAACAATCAAATCAGAGTAGGGTAATGAGAAATAAACCCACATTTTAAAACACCTTCCATCCACTCCTCCCTCCTTCCTGTGCTCAACTTCACTCCCAATATCACCACATCCTCCCTGCCAGTGGCACAGGGGGATGGGGAATGGGGATTGTGGTCAGTTGTTCCTGCCACACCTTCCTTCTGGAGGGGTGGGGGGTGTGTGGGGGGAACGGGAACGGGATGACTCCTCACACTCTTCCCCTGCTCCAGTGTTGGGTCCCTCCCACAGGAGACAGTCCTTCTTGAACTTCTCCAACACGAGTCCTTCCCACAGGCTGCAGCTCTTCATGAACTGCTCCAGTGTGGGTGCCTTCCATGGGGTGCAGCCCTGCAGGCACAGACTGCTCCAGTGTGGGTCCCCCGCGGGGCCACAAGTCCTGACAGCAAACCTGCTCCAGCGTGGGCTCCTCTCTCCATGGGTTCACAGGTCCTCCCAGGAGCCTACTGCAGCGTGGGCTTCCCACAGGGTCACAGCCTCCTTCAGGCATCCGCCTGCTCTGGCATGGGGTCCTCCATGGGCTGCAGGTGGGGATCTGTTCCCCTGTTAACCTCTGTTAATGTTGTTTTTCTCACGTATTCTCATTCCTCTCTCCTGACTGCAATAGTATAGGTTTTCCTGGCCCCAGCCCTTCTTAAATATGTTATGACAGAGGCACTACCTCTATCACTGATGGGCTCAGCCTTGGCCAGTGGCAGGATCATCTTGGAGCCGGCTGGCATTGGCTCTATCAGACATCGGGGAAGCTTCTAGCAGCTTCTCACAGAAGTCACCCTTGTAGCCCTCCCACTACCAAATCCTTGTCACACAAACCCAATACAGTGTCATTTATGCTGTGGACTGAGTGTCATCTTTGCTTAATGTTCTCTTCAAATAAATGCCCCAAACCAGAGAAAAAAATGGGTTGAGCTGAAGAAAGTGTACCTTCTGTTTCAATTTCAAGTGTTACTTCAGAGATTTAAAAACTTTGTAAATGTCACAGTTTTTCTTCTTGTGGTCCTTAGCTCAGTGGAAAAAAGTCTTCAGATGTCAATGAGCTTCAAACTGGATCCCTATTACCTTTGATTGCTTGTTCATTAAGCTATAATTGATAGAACTAAGGGCTGTGAAAGGTCTCTGACTTTCTTCCAAAGATGTACTCTGTCTTGATTTGAAGGTCTCAGTGCTTAATCACTCTTGCAGTTGAAACTTAGTCCTGTTTACAATTTGAATTTGTTCAACTTGACCTGTCTACCACTGCTTCTTGGTTTGCCTCTGCTTGATTACAAATCCTGCTCTGACTCAACATTCATTGTAAATCTCTTCTTGAGAAGGTATGCGATATAAGCTTTTAATTCTTTCATGTTTGTGTGTCTTCAGTTTTTTGCCATGATTTTCCAAATGGAAACACCAGAATTGGAAGCAGCGTTTCTATTTCAGTGCTAGCAATAAATGCACTGAAGTCAAATCTTACTTTTCCTGGGTTCAAATACTGAAGGAACATATTAGCATTTCTTTTGTCTTCATAGCCCTCGGAGATTAACGATAATTCCATTTCTCATCTGTTTGTCCATTTTAACTCTAGATTCATTTTAAGTAACTGCTTTGCCAATACACCCTCCATTCTGTGGGTATGACTTTCTCTTCTCTTTCTAGATGTATAACGTGAATGTGATTTTATTATTTTGTGGGCTTAATTGCTTCATATCCTGAATTGCTTCAGATCATTCTATATAACTGTTCCATCTTTGCTCTTTATCAGTCTGCCTGTTTTTTTCAGCTTTAATTGTTTTAAAATTGCATTAGCCTTATTTCAAAATCAGTTATGAAACAATTATATATTGCAAAGTCAAGTGCCAACCCTGAGGAATCATATTAAAATAACTTGGGTTCCACGGTCTTTTCCCTTTTGTGACTATTTCTAGAGATTCGTGGGCCATTTTTTAATTTGCTTCATGTGTACATTATTAATAATGTATATTGTTAATTTTTAGATCGGATTATCATATGCATATGCATAAATCAAGTGCTTTGTAAAAATCTAAATATATCCCCTCAGTTATCTATTTTTAAAGAAAACTGTGACCTCATCAAATAAATAAGATTTTGTCAATAAGATCTGCTTTCTGTAAAATCATCATCACTGGCTGTAATTATATTCCAGCACTTATTTTTTTAATGACAAATTGATACAGGATTTAATAGAGAATTTGCCTATGTTAAATTAATTGGCTTGTAGTCATGCTGACTGTTCAGCTTGCCTTTCTTGAAGGTATTTGTACCAACTAGAAATCTTCTGAATTTGTTAAAAATATACAACAGGTTCAGATATCTCCTCAGGTAGCTGTAGCATGTCGTTGCCACGTAAGAAAAATGTTGAATAGGTCATGAAAATATTTTATCATTGAAAAAGACTAATCTGGAGAAATTATTTTTGTCATATGAGACCTCTTTTATTTTAATATGTTTTCAATGGAAGAAAAAAAATAGAACAGAGTTCTATTAGTTCATAGTTAATGTGTTGCTTAATACCAGCTTAACCAATGCATCTCCTCCTCTAAATGAAATTCTTTGTCTTATGTAAATAAAGAACATTAAGCATAGTTTACAGCAAACTGCTGGTAAAAGCAAGATGACAAAATGTGAAGCAGAAGTATAATATAATTACTGGTTTTGTCTGTATTTTCATGCCCCTTCAAAGTCAAATCAGCTTGCATATAATTGAAATTCAGAGCTTGTGTCCTTGATTCAAGGATAGATTGAACATCTGTTAAGAGCAGCAACCTCGGTCTTTGTACTGGCAGAAAATAAAACTGAATCTACTTTAACCAGAAAGGGGCAGTGAAAATCAACAGTTTATGACTCAGAAATAGAGAGCAGGGAGAAATTAAAATCTGAGCCCTTCTGAAGTATCGTCAGGGGTGTGTGAGAGGCAGCCTGGACCTGAGGGAGAACGGGCATTCCCCAGGGATGACCAGATTTGAGCTGCATCTGTCATGCAGGTGGAGGAGAAATTATCTAAACCAAGAGATTTGGTACTTTATCAAGGGAAAAAGAGCACTGAAGGGAAATCCTTAAACAAAATACTCAAAAAGGCAAAGGAACAGCATGGCAGAAGTATTGGCAAGATGAATCCAGAGCTCTTGCAGCTCTGGGAAGGGAAAGTGTAATTGTGGATAGAGTATGAAACCACAGGCTTCATTTGATGTTAACACAAAATTAATCTGGCTAAAACTCTTGAGAGGTTTCCCAGCAGGAAGGAGACCAACCACAAGCAGGTCACCTGTGTCTAGAACAAGAAAGCTCTGATGGTAGTGTGCTGAGTACTTTGAATGCCAGGATATGGGCATGTGTATGGAGCTGTCATGCTAGCATCAAGAAATGCTGTTGTCCAAGACAGACAATCCATAGAAGCCAGACCCTAAGAAGAACCCACAGCAGAGAAGGAGGAATGGTCAAAGTCAGTGCTCTGCAATACCATTGTACACTTTCTCTTCTGTGTTGCTGCATGATCTTCAGAAACAAACATATTTCTGTATGACAATAATTGTGATGTTTGTGTTGTCAGTGATGCAGGACTAAAGATTTTGAAGTATGTTGACACTTAATTGTCTTGTAAAATGAGGGGTTTGGCTAGATACCTTAAAAATCTGTTCTTTCAGCTAAAATTAATTGAAGTGGGCAAGCCTGTTTCTGTTTACTTCGGTGAATTTTGAATTGGGCCTAAGTTCATCTACTTGATTATGTATTTTAGCAATTTTAGCATGCAGGTCTTTTTTTTTTTTTTTTTTTAAGCTATTCAGTGCTCAAGGTAATTTGATGACAGATAGCACAACTGTTTCAGAACTGACATGTACCTACTCCTCCTTCAAAAAGAAGAATCTATGTCAACTCTGCAAAGTTGCTAGGACAACATGAGGGAACTTACAAATTCTTCTCGAGGAGCAGCACTTTTCTTGCTGCTGCATTAATGACATTACTCTATATTTATCACAGTTCAGGAGAAAAGTGACAATTAAGCTATGACACTTCTCCGGAGAGTTACCATTTTATTTAGAAACAGTGTGAAGTTGGGGGCGCGTAATCAAAATGAAATGGAGACCCTTGCCACACTGTGCTATCAGTTATACTTTAGATATTTTTCCATCAGTGCCCAATTTAGCAATTAATGTAACTTCTTGCTGTGGAAGTGATAGAAGTTTTGGCAACCAAAGTTTTGTTTTAAACAGAGACCAAGAATCAGAAGTAGAGAGTTGCCTAAATTCTACACTTTTGCAGGGGAATGTAGGATAAGATCCTACTACTAGAGATACTTGAAAATGTTCTTTGAACTTCTTATTCTCCCTTTGTAAAGTATCAGTTCATCAAAAACATGGGAAATTCTTCAAGAATGACTTTTTCCAACTTGAAAAATATGTGCACCTTTTCATGCTTCATCAAATTATCCTTTTTTACTTGCTTTCTAAAATAATCTCCTTAATTTATTTTACTTTTTTTAAAAAAAAAATCATTTCACCTCAGACATCTTTATGATAATGTTTTGTATAGACAAAATATGAAATGTTCTGAATGTCTCAGAAGAGGTTTCAGGTGATTAGTTGGAGAAAATGTGTAGATTCTCAACTTTCTGTCCAATGCGGAAAGGAGAAAAAAAATCCTAAGGGTAGGTAATCTCACTTTTCGGACAACCTTGCCCCTCTAAGACTCTAGGTAGTCCTGTCTGAGCTAAGGAATCATGCTGTTTGATTGTTGAACATCATCCCTAAGGTGTGCACAGATGGTGCTTTATAATACACTTAATTGAAGGTTATATATGCACCTGCTTACTCTCTTTCTGGAGCAGCGTGGCAAGGAAGCAATCTTCAGAACTGTTGTGACAGTAGGGGGGTACCTTTATTTATTGCTGGGTTAGGCTGGCAGATAACTCCCTCTTCACAGGGAGCTAGGAGAAAGAAGGGAAGGATGTGCATTTAGATGCTTCCAGAGCTAATCTTCTAAACCTTAGAGCATTAAAGCAATTAAGCTCACTTCTATCCTGTTTGATCATAATTGAAATAGCTGTGAAAATTAATAAAAGTAACTTTTTTTAACCTGCAGCATTGATAATCTGGTACTTAAAAAGAAAGGACATCAAGCAGAGGATGTGAGCAGCAGTACCAGAGTCAAAATAAGCCATTTTTTCTCAGAATCTTGCACTGTTTTCTCTACTCTGCTTTTTAGATAGTCCTTACAACATATTCAGTGCTATCTTGCATCCACGTGCACTCTTTTTGAACGTTTGATCTTATTTAATTGCCACAATATGATATTGTGTGTAGAATTGCTTCAGTGATAATTGTGTAGAGGGTGATGACAGGATGTCACAAGTATCTAGAAAGGTCAAATACATGCATGATCCATGGAGGTCAGTACAGCTTTGTGAATAGATTCTAGTTTATGTTTTCAGACTATTTCATTGCAAACTGAGCCCAGGTACTAGCAACACTATGCAAATATGCTTCTGCAACTGGGGTAGTCCTGTGGAAATAGAAGTAAAATAATCTTAGACTCTAATTTACTTTGAGGCAAAATTTATTTTGTTTCCTTATGTCTTCAACTTGCATTATGAAGTCAGATGATGACACAAATTATACATGAATAATAAACTTCATGAGTCAGAAATCTAGAATAATATTTTAGGGTCATATATAAAGTTTCATACAGACATTTAAAAACAGTTTTGGTTTGTGCTCTTAGTTTTGTCTTACTAATTTGTGACACAAGAGAGAGGCCCTTCAAAGTCCACTTCCAAATAAGATTTGCGCTGCTTTGTTTGGCATCTGAGAATCATAGGCTTTCAAAGAAGATCCAGCTACAATAAATTGCGTTGGAGTGTCTGAATAAATGTGCTTTCAATATTTACAGTTTCTGGCCTTAAATTCTTTGAACATATGTGCTGATAAATTTAATGTATTACTCCTTAGATGCTTTGGGTATTCTTACGTGGTGAAATCATTTCAACAGATGGTTAATGTATGACCCCAGAATTTCAGTGGATGTCAGCCGAGCTGTGCTAGATTAGGTTTATCCCTGGCTTAAACCCACTAACTCAGATCTTGCCAGGTAAGAAATAGGCCTGTGTAGTCTATCCCAATTGTAGTGCTCCTATCAACAATTTATGTATGTCCTGTATTCCTATGCAGTACCACAAATAATTTTGCTTAGTGAATTGAAATAGATTGTTTTTTCACTGAAGGCTATTATTTTATGTGTTCCTCTTCAAAGACATGTATTTCTATCCTGCATTTTTTACAAATAAAAAGGAAATCTGCAACATAATCGCTATTTGCAGATAATTTGAAATTTGAAACAGCTTTGAAAGAGACAGAGAAATAAGTAAATTAGGAAAATGAGAGCAATTCAGAATACCTGCAGAAGATAGCCAGGAGTGAATTCCACATGGCTGAATGCAAGAGGAAAAATAAATAGTCCAAACAGTGCAAAATTCAGTGGTAGGGAGAAATCGTACACTAAACATTGCATGGCAGAATAACAAGTTTAGCTATCTTATGGTTAGGTTTCTGTAATGATTTTCATATCAGTACTCATGCAAGTCCAAAACAGTAGAGAACTTATCCTCATACTACATTGTGTTATAGCACCATGGCATTATTTTATGGATTTTTACGTTGGAGAAGCTGTCATACATGTAGATGAATTCTTCAGAGAGCAGAGCATTCTCAAAAGAAGCAATTTTCTGGCTTAAACCAAGCAAGCTGTTCCAAGAGATATTCATCAAGTGAAGCCATGGTGCTTCTTCCAGACTGAAGCATATAAAGGCCTTCTCTGGCACATCAGGAAAAGAAGTCATGTTACTTTAGTCCTGATATTAATTTTAACCATAAAACTGTTCAGCCTCTTTAAAAAAAAAAAAAAAAGTGGACAGTGAATTATGGGAAGAAAGATCTTTTTATATGTCTCCAGTTGAGGAAGAGGATATTTAACCTTGGATTCAGAAGATATGCCTCCTTTTTCTATTACTTTCTGTGACCAGAAAAATACTGTTTTCAATCCTGGACATCAGAATACTAAAAATAAGCAGATTCTTTTTCAGTAGCTAAAGGAGAAGAAAGCCAGGAATTAGAAGAGACGAAAAATATTTATGCTAAGAAGGTTTTGTGATACTTAGCACCTAAATTAAAGGTACAGTTTTCAAAATTGTTAAACATGCAGTATCTCCTATTCATAAGCCTAATGTAATGGTAGTTTATATGTATCTAACAACACTGTATCACTATCATTACTGAGTTTTGCTAAAAGGGTTGCCATTGACTTCAAGGCAGCCAAAATTTCAACTGCATAGCTATCAGGAAAAGGAAGAGGCACCAGCTTTCTAACTAGAGCACTTTTTGGGGAGATGAGTGACCTGACCTGGTATGCCCAGCTTGGAGCATTTTGAACCAAAATCTGCTTTGTTCAGGAAGTGGGGCAACTGAGTCATCTTTCTGCAGGTATTCCTCCTCTCAGTCTTTCTTCTTGATGTTTTTCTACTTTGTATTAAAAAAGTACAGTTACTTTTCAATGTGTTTTACATCTGAGGAATTAGAAAGGAAATAATCTGCTGCTCTTTTTTTTTCCCCCACAAAAACTAAATTTGATTTGCTCTATTTTAGATCTCCTTGTAAGAAGGCTTATAAAAGAGTGTTTAAAACTTAAAAAAAAAAAAAAAAAAGGCAGCTTCACCGCTGATTAATTTTCATTCCCACTTTCAGCTTCTTGCTGGGACCATTTTGTCACTGCAGAATACAGGATCTACTACTGTACCTGACATACCATGCCCTCCCTTGCTCCTTCCCCTTTCCCTGCAGTGCTTATGTTAGAGATACAAGGGCATCGAGCTGAACTTCAACTCATGGTTTAGGATTAGCCTATCTGAAGGAATGCCTCAAAGTGATATGCAGAACAACTTCTGAAACAAGGGCAGCTTTGTGACCCTCAGGCACCTCTTAGGAACACAAATTGCACTATTCTAGAAATAGTCCAGAGCTGCCCCAGAACAGGGAGAGTCCTGAGCAATGCTTCTGCAAGCACTGCCTGCATTTTGCAAGGAGTGTGATTACTGTCTGTTTGCTTTTTCAGTCAGAATTTCAAAATCTTTTGTTGCTTTAAAGAAACGCAAAGGATCAGGATAGAAATTTTCCGTAGATGGCAACCTCACAGATGAGAAGGCACTGCCTTTTCTCACTTTGCGATTTGTTGAAAGCTTCCTACTCTTTTGCTGCTTTAATTTCATCTTGTTGGCATGTTCCAATGAACCTGTTTTCCCCATATGTGAATATTCTTTTTTCTGAACCAAGGTAGCACCATTGGCAAATGTCCTTGGATGTTAAGGGCTCATCTCTTTTTCTGTCATGATCAATAGTGCTTTTTTTATCTATCAAACATATTTTTATGTGCAGACCCTACAAAAGGCCAACATAAAAGCATCATGTTATTTGGCTGCTTTGTTCTTGTGCATAAATAGTTGCTCATCAAGGATCTCTCCTTGCATCTAGAACACGTGGTAAGTGTAGTTTACATCTCTTGTGTTTCCAAGGCTTCAGGATAATAGACATATTCTGAGATTCCTGAGAGGAATTTTTCACCTGGTTTTGTGTGTAACTGGGCTATTGCCAGATGATGGGTATGCATTACAGTGTGCAGTCTGCTGATTTATATGAATAAAGGGAAAAAGAATTTACATTTACCCTATTGTACATAGAATGAAGGAAGACACAGAGAAAGTAAAGACTGTTTTGCAATGGATGTTTATCTTTTGCAGGACTGAACTTCTAGATTGTCTGTTGCTTAGTAAGGAGGGCCTGGCACAGTGTAAAATACCCAAGAAAAGACAGGCTGGTTATGCCTATTGTGGTAAACAAGTGTGCCAGGGCCTGGGTTGTGGCTTTAATGGCAAATGGTGTGGCACCATTTGCATCTGGCTTTTTCCCCTCCCCAGAGTGGCCTCATCTATTTCCCAACTTGGATTTTGAGAGATTATTAGTTATCATAAGACAAAGCTGTACTAGAGAAGCCAACAATTTAGCAATATGGGCAGTCATGGCAACCTTGGTCTATCTCTAAGTTATATTTTATTATTATAGGTGTAGCTTCAAAGCCAACTGAATTAACTTAGACCACATGGAGTGCTGTTTAAAAGCACTTTAAGATGTCCGGACAAAACCCAATAGGTTCGTTCATGTTTTAGCCTGGCCAAAGTCTTGCTTAAGTTCTCCTGATTAAGTCTTGGTTTTCCTTCCCTGAGGAGAAAAGGAAAGGCCCCTTAGAATAGCTATTAACCCTCCACTTGGAGAACCTCCCAGGAGTACAGTAAACTTGGGTCTAGTTTCTTCCTGGACTGACTGATTTGAAAGAAAGATTTGAACCCACATATGCTTCCACTTAGGAGGAAGGAGATGAAGAGTTCTTTGTCTGAAGGTCATGTTTTGAACTATTCTACTTTCTATTAAACAATTATCCACTGAGCCAGAGAAGGTAAGGGAATAAGAGAACAGCTTGGAAACAGAGTGGTGAGCTTACTTGGATCTGCAGCTGAGACGCAATGACTGATCGTGTGTATGTTTGTAGTCATTTGCAATACATAGCAAGTCAATAATAAAGCTGATGTATGCTCTATCTTCTGCTGAAGTACGTTCCTAAAAGATGTGTATTTGACAGCTTACAACTAGGTGATTGTGTAACTAACTGATTGTCAGCATGAATGTTTGTCTCTTCAATAGAGATGGATGTGGAAAATGGAATCGTTACCGAAGCCTTGTCCTCATTGATACTGATGACTTGTGGTTTGGAGTTTATTTTGCTGAGTGACTGTGCACGTTTGTCCAAATTCTAATTCAGAGAAATATATATGTATGTTATTATATATAAATAATCATGGAATAGATTTTTTGACCAATTCAGGCCTCTGCACATTAGCCTACACTTCTGAGAAGATCTCTTTGATTTAATTTAAACAACTGTTTAGCATACAGAAAATAAAGAAGTTGAGAGATGTATTTTCTTTTTCTCTCATTAATTGTGCTAGACACATAAAGACTGTAATTAACATAATTGATTTAGAGTAAATATAAATTAGCGTTATAATGTCTTGGTGAAAGCTTGGGGAATAAAAACTTGCTGATGTTGCTAGAAAAATGTTCCAATTTTCCATGGATATAAATTTTATGGTCAAGGAATGGGAGTGAGAAGGAAGGTTATACATCAAAAACTGACATTCTCTTTCATCTAACAGGTTTCATCTTTCTAGCTTTCAACATCAAGAGCTAAAGACAGACCTTAATGACTGCGATTAAGATATGCCCTCTTAGATCAGGGCTGAAAGTTGTGCCTGGTTATTTGAAGGGGAATAATAGAAACCACATAATTGTATTTTAGTTGGCTAGAGCTCTCCTTACATTAACCAACATATTGCAGAAAAGTTATGGTGTAATGAAATTTTATATGAGGGCTTTTAAACATAAAACAAGTGTAAATTACTGTAAATTTATGGATCATTTATTCAACTACTGTACTGTTATTCTCGCCAGATCAAACCTTTGGCTAGTGGATTAGGACTTTAATTTTTTTTAGAGGACAAAAGAAATCAATAAGATGTAGCGTTGTTCTCAGGGCTGTAGTCAGCATGACCTCTGTCTGTTGTAGATTCTTCTGTTCAGCTCTGAAAGAATCATAGGGCTAGGTTCTGAGCCTACAGAAAATCTATTTGCTTCAGTGGGATAAAGAAGGAGCAGCAATTATTTTTACCAGTGTATTCAAGTACCTCTTGGTAATTAAAATGAGACTTAAAGGGGCCTATTCCTGGAAAATTAAGGCCATAAAGATTAGTCTGTAAATACTTAAATATTTAAAACATCTCACAGCTGCAGTTAGGATGGGATTCACCTGGCAAAAAAATGCTCAACTTTGCTTGTTGGTGATTTCCAGGATTTAAGTGTATCTTTCCAAGATGTAAGTCTGAGAACATAACAGTGTTAATTAGTAGATCTCCTGATTAGAAAGCTGAGTATTGGACTAAAGAGCTGTCTATCGCAGACTGTGGTCCTCATGAATGCTTGAGGAAGGAGAGCAATAAGCGAGGAAGGTATTTCCTTGCTCTATCTTGCATACATCCTAATCTGTCCCAAAGCCACGGATTTCTGACAGTAGATACATCCACTAGCTATAGTGGATATGGAGCTTCTGGAGATTACAGACCCCTTTTTGTGGATTTAAAGCAAAAAAACATCACAATCTTCATTTCCATGTCTCTTCCTTCAAGGACAGATACTGTATTTTCTTTTCTCACTTTACTCTCTCAGCACCTGCCACCTTCCTCATTAGATATGCGGGTGAAGTGATGGGAATGGCTTTGGCTTAGATGTTCCTGCTTCCTTCTGCCAGGAAAAGTTCACTGTTCACTGAATCACATCCCAGATCGGGTTGAATTTGAATATCACCCCTAACAGACAGATGAGAAAAGCATTATCACAATACATACTCCTGTCTGTAGTGGTGATGATATGGTGGGACTATGACTGATTCTTCTGGGACTGCATTATTCAGGTGCAGAGCATCCATGTATCCTAAATGCTGTGGTACGATGGAAAGAAAAGAGAGAATTTGTATTGCAGATTGTATAAATTGGCAATTCCAAGGCCACAAAAAATAAAATTATTCATGGTATGGCACTTGGAGTCTTAAATGCTAGGGTACAGCTTGTGCCTATCCACTCTGAAACTCATGTACCTCAGAGAGTCAACAAAGTGAACATGCTCAAGTGCATACAGCCACATAAATTTCTTCCCTCATAGACAAAACTGCAGTCCAAGCTGGAGCCATATATCTAAAATAAGGGAAGGTGCCCTTCCTGTCCTAGTTCATTGCCTGATACACTTCATTGAAGTTAAATTCAGCTCCATAGCCAAATAAAATAAATTTTGGGCGAGTGTGAATAAGGATGTATGGAGAGAAAAATATTTTGATTTGTCTACCCAAGTCACATATAAACTCATCTGAAAATTGAATTTGCTTAAACGCCAAAGCCAATTCACATGGGATCAGGAGTTCTACGTTTTGAAGGAAGTTCATGTCAGGACAAACCTCTTTCCAAATATTGTTACAAACCTAATACAAAGCTTCAAGTTGATTCCCCTTCTCCTGGACTTAGGCCGGCTTGACCAGATGGGACCTGGTGACTGGTCTCTTAATTACTCCCAGACAGTCTTTTCTGTCAGGGGAGCACTTTGAAAATGTCACAGATAGTCATAATACTTGAAATCACTGACACTATTAAACATGTGACGTTTATTAGGGAACATTAAAGAACACCAGCAAATGGCTTCTGTGCAATTTGAGACTTGGCTGTACCAAAGACAAAATATTTAGCACAACATCAAGAGATTTTAATGACTGAATGTATACTAGAAGTAAACATGCCTTTATGCAAATAATTTGTTGCTCAGATATGAACCGGGGTGAACCTTTGGTCTGATCACTGTTGGAGATTAGTGGCTTTGAGTGCTGCTTTGCCTTTTCCTCCCTCCTCAGACACTAATCCAAACCGTTTTTGTATGGTCTGCCAGAGTAGCCCTCATCTGTGTGCTTGTAAAAGGCCTTTTGTGCATCTTTTCTGCTGGATTCATCCCCAGATGCTAATGCAATGAAAATATTGTTAATGCTGTGTTGTGTAACAGTGGCGCTCAAAGCGTGTCCTGTGGAGCTCAGTGGCGAGCTGGCTGCCCAGATGGTGCTGGCTCCTCGGTCCTGCTGACTACTGACATGCTGAGAAGCAGCTTAGAGTATGTTGCTAAGAGTAGTTTCGCTTCACAAGAACCTAATGAAAATGGGTAACCAGGTTCATTAAAATGGAAAATGGTGCTAGGGGTTCACCATGCCTAATCGTTGTTTATAATGATTAACATATGAGCTAGCTCCTCTAAATTCCTTTGTCACGAATGGGAAGCAGGAAACACTTTAAAAGTGGGGTTTCTGCAATCTGGCTTAGCTGTCTGCTATGAGATGAAAGGAAATGTATGCCCAAAGTGCCTGGTTTTCTCCATTAACTCTAAATGAAGCATCTCAGGTGTAGCTGTCCATATCACAGAGGCTACTAGCCCTTTTCTCTACAGACTCTTTGGAGAGAAACGAATATGTGTTTCCTGCCTGTTGGTACTCTTCAGGAATAGGAAGGGAAGCTAAAAATTACTTAGGACAAAAGTGCGTGAAGTTCTCATGCAAAGAAGATGCTTGCAAAGCCTTGCTGTAGAATGTCCCATACAGGCTCACTAATATCTAGAGTACCTCTATTCAGGCTAAGCTGTGTAAACAAAAAGACTGAGTCTAACAAAAAAAAATTAGTCAGAGTGCTGTTTTGCCTCTTGGTGCAAATGCTATAAAAAGTTACAGCAGCTTTAGAATCCAGACACTGTTTTCATTAAAATACAGTTTCAAATCCACTGGTGCATCATTTATTCCTGCACAGAATAAGCAGGAATATTGTGAGATATTGTAGAAAAAGGATCACTAGTTTTTGCAAGTTAAAGCAAGCTACCCAGTAATGTGACTAGACCAGAATTCATTCTGCATTAGGAGATAATACTGGGATCCATTTTCAGTAGATACCTGTATTTTACCAGGCATCAGGAAACATGGCTTTTTAAATGTCTGTTTTCCTTAAAGCAACACACAGTACATTGAGGAACTATCAGGCCTGTGAGAAGTGCTTATTTTTATTTTTCATTGGTGTAAATACTTGCAGAAACTTTTGTTCCCTGTTTATTATAAATACTGATCAAGAAATCAATAATTATAAGTCTGAAAATTCTACAAAGAAAGGTCCAAAAGGAATATATAATACAGGCATTATGCACTTGCTGATTATTATCACTGTGTGATTTTTTCCTATTAAAATCTGAAAACAGGTTAGTTTGTTACACAGACATATTTATATACATGTAGGTAAAGATAGTTCACGTAGAAATGCATTGTAAATGGGTTGTTCTTAACTTCCCTACAGCTACCTGGCTGACGTTCAAGCAATCACAGGACTATCCACCATAAAAATTCTTGATTTATCTTCTGATTATAGGAGCATCTGTGTCATTTAAATACATTTAGTGTATGCATTATATATACAGATGTATGCATATTATGTATACAGAGATATACATTAAACAAATGTGCTTCATTTAAATACATTTATCTGTTTTCTCTGCTTGTGATATTTTTTGCATACTGGCCCAGGTTTCTGTAAGCAACTTTTCAAGGGGAAATTTGTAGCAGCCAAATGAAATGGATTAAATGAACCTGATCTCAGCTTTTTTATTTGTGCTAAGCAGAGGCCAAGGTATTTGCTGTGTTGCCTGGTCAGATGTCTTTTTAAACAGACTGAAGACTGACCGGTGTTAGGCTAGAATAGTTGTCTAGGAACGAAGTCAAGTTATTAACAGAAGTCCATTATCTGTTGCACCATGTGTTTGGCATGTGTTTGCCCTTTTTCACTGGTGTGTGATGTCAGACCAGGAACCATCGGGATCAAAAATGTACCTGGGCAGCATGAACCCCTTACTGCCTCACATAGTAGAAAGCACTGTCCACAGACAGAAACTAGGAACACCATGTCCGTGCTGTTAAAGCAGTCTGAACAGAAGAAAACCGGTTGAAAATACAATCTTTCATAAGCTGCAGGCTGTTGTCGTGAGTGACAAAAGCAAATATGCCTAGCTGCCTTGTCTGGCTGGTAGTGGACAACACTGCTGCCCAACAGAAGCATTGCTGTTTGGCTCAGCATGGGAAGGATGTGGCTGGTATTGATGTGAGCTGGTAGCCGTAGAATTGAAGAGCCTGAGGAGTTCCTACAAGTCACGTGCAGTGCTGGCAGGACCTCAGAGCAGAGATTTATTTTCTCTATTGCTATAGAGAAGATGAATGTTTTGCACACATAAGGAGAAAACCTGTTCAGCTGCCTTCAAAAATGCACTGAAGAGGTGAGATTGAACTGGTTATCTACTGGTGCTGATGGAGGGAGCCCTGGCTTGCCATTTAATTTTCATCTTTTCAGTCCTATAGCACTGAGAAATGTAAGCTGACAGCACAATACAGAGAGTTCTTGGAGGCTTAATGTGTTAGTGTCAAATGAAACAAAACCTGAGATTAGCTTTTTAAAGGTATTTGTCTGCTACAGATAAGAACTGAAAGGCTTTTATAGATCAGCTCTGTTGAATATGACTTTGGGGAAGGAAAGGGGGAGATGAACGTCGGGAAGGAATAGTGATGGAGCAATCAAATGGATTAATGGATGTTAAGGATAGAATGGTGTATTTCCCTACATAATTAGTACCTGCTTGGGTTACAGAAACTCAGTGTAATTGGCTGAGGCTGCAGATCATGCCTTAACCTGAGAAGGATAAAAAATATAATTCTAAAGCCCAGAAAAACTTAAAATTGTGATAACAATTACTATAATCTAAGTTCGCTGTTCTTTTGTTTCAACGTTTTGAGCTGATTCACTTAATATTATGTAACTAAATATTCAGTTAGCCAGAAAAAGTGTATTGTCATATAGAAAAAAACCCTTTTAGTTGGACTGCAGGAGAGGGACCTTCCAGTTGACTGACTGTGCCTATAAAGTAAAACAGTTCCTGTAAGAAATCTTGGGGAGAAGCTCATGCGGAGAGGCTGGGTGGCTGGGGTTGTTTACTTGAACACAGGAGCTGTTGGCTCTGCTTCAGGCTGTGTTGGTGGTCTTGGTTGTTACCAATAACCTTCAGCTGCATGCTACTGGTGCCTGAAGTCTCTTGCCAAAGGTATTTGTGGAGTTGCTGCCTTTTAACTTTAATGAAAAAGAACACTGTTTGAATAGCAGTTAGTTTTGGGTGATGCCATCGCACAATTGGCTCAGCTGGCAGAGGTGAGCAGGCAGCTTCCTCAAGCACCAGGGCAGCACTGAGCACTCTGGCACAAAACCCCATCCAGCAATGACAGAGCTAGAAGAAAACTAGTGTTTACCACCTGTCAATGAGGACGATGCTGCAAATCAAGGCAGAACCTCAGAAGGGCAAAGGAAATGTTTGTTCAGACCTGAGATGGGTGTTCATGTCATGGGACTGTTCATGGGCTGTGCTAGAGCAAAGGAAATGTCTCTTAGTAATGTCAGTGTCATTCTGGTTTAAATTGGTGTTTATGTTTCAGTACATAGCTTGGCTTTTGACAAGCAGAATTCTTCCAAGCCAAAACTGTTTTGTTAGAAAATCCCCAGGCAGCGATAGTAATGACAGCACACACTGAATTGCTTACTATGGGTATCGTCTGTACCATGCCATAGCAATCTTCTGAGGAACAGCTGGAGGTTTCACCAAGGTGTGTGTGCCCTGGCACGGGCTTAACAAGTCTCCCTGTGGAGAAATTGTGATTTCATAAAGGCTTCTATATCTTGGTGCCTGGTTATAGATAGTGCAAGTCTGTGCTGAGCAGATGGCTTTCCAGACGTCCTTGAAGAACTGAGTCTGTCTTTCTGGAGCATGGACTCTGCAGTAGTATTTATATGGTTTGAGAAGTCATTAGGGAAAGCATTTTCAATTACACTGCTGCTTCTAAGGTACCTACGGGCTTCTAAAAATGCCAGCTGCACTGGAGACCCATACCTAAATCCATTTCTCTGCCTGTGTGCAGATAAGGAAGGGATGCTTTTACCTAAGTGTGGGAGAACAATTTCATTTCATTTTGGTATCGCTTCATTTTTGATAGTGCTTCAGCTAAAATGGGGATATTGTATAGAGGTTGCTATCTGGCTTAGTAGTTAACAGATGATGCCATTTACAAAATTCATGAAAGCTTAACCTGGGAAAATACCACAATGAATAAAAATAATCTTTATTGCATTTAATTTTCATTTGATATTTACTTTTCTTTCTTTAACCTTTATTTATCCTGAAGTCCAGAGCTTCATAGCTCGTTTACACTTAATTAAATACTTAAGCAGAAGTCAGTATGAAGGTGTGTTACAAATCTAGTTCTTACATAACTTTGTTAACTGTCAAACAAGGTAAAATGTTTTAATAGGACACCATAATTTAGCAGATAATATGAGGGAGCTAAGATACCACATACAACTTGTTTGTTCTTCTGAGTACTTGCATGTGATGACTTCTGAGTGCCTGATTTCTGAGGGTTGGTCTGCAGCAGACCCCCAGCCTCAACTGGCACTTAATACTGATTTCATTAAAAAGTGTTTAATCCTTCTGTGAACACTTAAATTCACAATTAAAGTGGCCTTTGGTCATCTTACCGTGAGTGTTAATTATGCTAAAATGAAATAACATTTTAATTCCAAATAAAATAGTTTCTGCCACAGGAGCTTAATGCATGATAGCTTTCCTTTTTCATAAATAGGTACAGCATCCAGCAAATGGACAGATGCACTAATTACTACTAGGTAAGACTGAATTTGCAAAGCAGTATGAACCAGAGGTAACTGCCTGTGTATATACCTTAAGAATTAAACAGCAGACAAGAGGGGTAAATTATCTTCCAGTTTCTGGGTGGCAGGAGAATGCATGAACACAGCTGCAAGAGTTGTTAAAAGTTAAACTCAAAATTCACAGCCTCTCCCCCCTTGTATCTTGCCTGTGCATTGATAGCCTTCACTAATTTAGATTGACTTTCTTTACTGCTCCCAAATAGATGAGCTTTCAGTCTTACCACTCTCATTGTCTGTTCATTTGTTTGTTTTCTTCGTAGGAAAATGTTATTTCAAATACCTTGTGTTGGTTGTTTCCCCTAACAAGCAACTGTCAATCAGATACTAGTGGAAAGGGACAGGCTGTCCTAGGAAAACACAGCACCCCTTGAATTTCTGCATTTAGATGTCTGTCTGCTCTGTCACTGAGGGAGCCTCGAATTTCTTGGGAGCTGAATTCGGAGAGAAGCACTCCCAAAACAGAGCAGGGAAGCTGGCACCCAGCTCTACTGACAACACTTAAACTCCTGGCTTCTCCTCTTTTAGTATAGCAAAAGTCCCATCTGCTTCCAAAATTAAAGTATACACCTATAAAATGCTGCTCTAGCAAATTTGATGTAAGGGTGATGTAGCCATGAAAATTCAGTTTGCAAATACACATTTCTTTAGCAAAACTTAGAAAAATTGGATTTTGAAAGCCCTCTGCAAGTACTTATTTGAGTACGGGAGCGTAATGGTGCTGTATGTCATGGTCACTTTTTATTTGATTCCCCATATGTCTCATGGTAGCTGTGAAATGAGGAGGCATCTAATTCTTTCAAGGTTTTTCAGTTGATGAAGGAAAACCTTTCAAGCCTCTTTAGTAAATAGATTTTTGAAAGGTCATCTGTGTAAGTTATGTCTTTTATTACCAAACATCAAAGTATTTTAACTCCATGATGGCATGCAAGGGGTAACCACAGCTGGCTTGTGATGTCACTGCAGTGAGATCAATGGCAATGCCTTCTGCTGAAACTAGAGACCATTTCATCACCTCCATGGTTCTTCCCCTGCCTTACAGGATCAGTCAGTGCTTCCTTAGTTAAAGGTAATGGAATTCCAATAATTTTAAGGTGGTGGAGGGAAATCAAGGCCAAAAAGTAGATTTCATGCTTTGTTTGAGAGATGCAAAGGAGAAGGAATATAATACATCCAATTGTTATATCCATGCATAACTGAAGACTGTTTCCATGAACTAGCTAGTTTTGGTGTTTCCTTAGACTCTTGATGATTCAAGCTTCCCATCTTTTACTTTAGAACAGGACTGTGTGTAGTTTGAGTTTCCCATGTATATCTGGGGAAACAAACACGAGTATTTTTCAAAAGATTATTATGTTATAAAGCACCTGACTTGCACAGAACATAGTTTTCCACTGGCAACTGGTCAAAAATACACAGAATGGGAAGCTGACAGAAAAAATTGGCAACAGCAACAATAAAAGTAGAATGACCCACCATAAGCCAAGCAGTTAAAGGAACAAGAGGAACATAAAAAATGGAAATGAGGCCAAAACATCTCAGAAACAAAGCTGAAGAGACAGATAGGACAGTAGCAGAGTTGTAAATGGCTCGAAAATCGGGATGAATTTTAGGAGAGTGTTTGTAAATAAGATTTAGCTGTCTGTTCTTGTCTTTCCTTTCTTGCTTTAGTAATGCTCCCACTAGATGCACCGAATAATGCCTTGTCCATACCAGTTAGTATGTTTATCTAGCATGACACATAGGCATCCCCTGCAAAATTTAAGTACAGAGTTTTGCAGCTGTTCAGGTCCTTCCACTGCCTATTACTGGGACTGCACAAGCAGTGACCCATTAAGTGCTAAAGTTAACTTCTGCTCTGTTTTATTTTCGTCAGTAGATCTGCTTGTGGTGTGATTGAACTCAAACATCTTCACTTCACCTATGTTGTTTTGATGAGTCTGGGCTGTTTGGGACGTAGTGAGACTCCAGCCAGGGAGAGGAGCAAGCTCTGAGATTGCTCTTCGTCCTGGAAGATGCTAAAGGAGAACAGACAGCATTGGGGTGATGTGGTTCTCCTGTTCAGATATAGAGGCCACTGTGCTTTGGATCAGTTCTTGAAATCAGTCCCAGGAAGGGAATAATTTTTCTACTCCATGATACTAAATCTCAGATTTAATCTCCAGTAATAAATGTTTCCTTTTGTGTCTCCCCCTGCTTTCTTATTTTCTTGTCAGTCTCATGAGAGGGCTCCATCTTGTGTATGTGAGTCTCACAATACAGGAAACACCAAAGACTTTGTGGGGTGTTGGCGCATAATGAAAAGGATTATTATGGGCTGCTGCTGTTGTTTCTCTGTTAATAAAGAATTAGCTATTTGAAGCAAAGGACATTGTATGGAGTTTCACTATGCAACAAAGTTATCAAGGAGAAATAATGTAGCAGACAATGATTATTTCATAACTCATACAGAAAGCTATGATTAAATCTCATGATATGATTTATTGAATTCTGAGAAGAAAAAATACTAAGGTAAGGTCCTAGAATAAGAAATAGTGAATGGGCAATGATTTACAGACAATAAGAATCTTCATCTCTGCTTCTGCCTCAGGTGTCAGACTCGGTCATCTTACAGATATGCACTCTTCAGTATCATTAAAGAGAAAATTAAAGTAATTTCCAGTTTTTTCAGTATAGTGGCATAGCATTTAAAGAAGCTTATGACTCACATTGTGTTTACTTCATCAGGGAGCCTGACATTTAGAGGGATGTATTTAGTAAGAGTGGTTGTATAGAGGAAGAAAATTAATTTCTCTTAACTACACTTATCTTATATGTTAAGCACCAGCAATATGTTTAGATCCACACTAGAGATGAGGCCTAATTTTCTTCTCAGACATACCTGTGTTAATTAGAAGTAATTCTAGTGCAGCAGCAAAGTGACTTGGTAAAGTGACAGGGAGTACGAGCTTTCTGTTCATATGTTGTTGCTGTTGTTGGCAACAACAGCTGAAGTTTGCTACCTTTATTTACATTAAACAGAACGTTAATGCATTAGACATACCAATAAAATATTTTATTTAGCATTGGAGAACTGTAGCTTTTGCCCTTATTTTTCATTTATTATAAAACTAAAGTAAATGTCTGTGGAGCCTCTAGCTACAAAATGCAATTTCAGTCATTTTTGTGGCTTGGTAATAAGCGTTGTTAGTCTTGACTTTTTCAGTCACACATCAGGCTGACATTTTACTACAACAAAGGGGACACTTCCTTCTACTTTTAAAGATTTAGCTGGCACATTTCTCAGGAATTGTTTGGGTTTTTTTATTACAGTGGTGGCAAGGGCTGCAGGACCAATTTGTTTTAGAAGCCTCAAAATTCCTTGTTTATGCACCAGAGACACATCTTTTCAGCAGAAGAAAAGGGAGACTGGTGCCAGAGCAGGGATGGACAAAGCCTACTTTTCTGAGAGCCACATGTTTTCTTGTTTGCCACTACTTGTGAGAGGAGGCAAACATTTTTCCCTTGGCTTAGCTGTGTTATTTATTACACTTTCAGCTCTTGTAGCAGTTTTTTAGCTGCTCTTTTTAGTGATTCTGAGGTAGTCTTTACTGATTCAGGGAAGGAAACCTTTGGAATGCCTTCCACTGCCTGGAAGCAAACCCAAAGAGTTGATAAGACGGCCTGTATTTGTGGGAGCAATAAGTGCAGGTGCACGCTTTGATGCTACAGTGAGACTGAGCAATCAGTGCTGAGCAATCTTCATAACAGAGACATATGTAAAGTTTGTTGTAACTGCTTGTTTTCCTTTCTTTCTTCTGCTAAAATTTTCTTTCTGAAGAAAACTTGGTTGTTTGTCTTTTTTTCCCATGAGGGAATAGCAAGCGTATACTTCAACTGAGTTCAATTTGCCAGTAGATCAAAGAATCTTTCTAGCACACTAGGAAGAAACACAGGTGCCCTGAGATAGATGATGCAAGGTAACAGCCATGTAAAAGAGAAACAGTATATCCCTTTGCAGCCCTGGTTGCTTTCATTGAACACAGCTACAGCTTCTAGAAACCAAACATTGAAAGGACTTCTTGGTGATACCTACCCATGCAGCCTTCAGAAACCTACCCACTTCTTCCAAGCTCACATATCTTCAGGCCCTAGAAAGTATCTTCAGCAAAACTATGGAGTCCTGCCCAAATTTTTGGCTCCTAATGCATTCACTGACTCAGAAGAAAGGAGATGTCCTCTGACTCATTCACTGACTCCTCAAGAACTACTTCAAGTGCCCTAATTAAAAAAAAGAAACCATGCTCTGAGCTGCTGCTCCTTTTCTGGAGCCCTTGATGGCCATCTCACTTTTTCTACACATTTTTATTGTTTTGTACAAAGTGTTACTAAAATATGTAAGGACCAGTTTATGCAGTCTTTATAATGAGTCACTTTGATTTTGGACTCCCTAGTGATGTTCCTTTACATTACAAGATCATAATTTCTACAGGCTCTGTTGCATATATGTTTAGTTTTTTAATATGAATAGAGGTAATGTGGTCCTTCTCATTTGGACAAATTAAAAAAATAAAAGGATATTTCATACCATCTCTACTGTACCAAGATGGCTATTCTCAGAGTGACTTGAAACTGGGGGCAGTCTGCAGCGCAGTCCCATGTAGTCGCGTTGCCTTTGTAAGCCTGAAGCCTTCCTGCTTTCATAGTGAGCAGTGCCACTCTCCAGCCAGAAGGGACCTAGGACTGTGCTAGGAGAAGATGCTCATGGACTCTCCCACGAGGTAAACAGTAACTGTCTACAGACCTGGGCATACAGGTCTTGTGCTCATTTTCAGCTTCCACACATGCTAAATTTGTCTTCAGTCATTCATCTACCATACATGGTGTTTGTCCACACTACAAGTGATTTTTTTTCCCCAGAGCTTGCAGTGATTATGTACCTAGTTAATGTTGCTGTACTACTCCAGCCAACGTCTCTGCTGAGAAGCAGGAAGAGTCCTGCATAGCTCTTACACGCTTTTAGCCTTCTCAATAATTTCTAACAATGCATCCCCATGAATTTCTGAACATACATACTCTCTTCTTTCCCTTTCCTATATGTATTACATGGTTTTCATGATGTGCTCTTTAAGATGAATAGAAATGTGTGTACAAGAGAGAGCTGGGAGGTTTGCTGGGTGTAGGAGCCCTAAGTGGGTCTCAAGACTGATCTTCCAGGGACAGATTTTGATGTGGGAAGTCTTTCCTTTTTAGGTTCTGTCTGGAATAATAGTTAGATGAGAATAAAACCATTGTTGCCTGAGATATAACAAAGAATCTGAAAGGAAATAGTCAAAGTCTAGAAAACTTCATAGTGTGGAAATTGGGGCCTTAATACAGCTGGAAGGGGTATGTGGGAGAGTGGGTGAATTAGTTTGTCGGTAAACATTTAACACTGGAGTTAAGGTTGGAGGAGGATGGAGTTTTAAACTAGCTGGAAACTGTCACGGTATGTCAAGACATATTTTAGAAATTGAGAGCAGACTGAGGTTTTTGTGCTTTGACAGCTTGTGAATCTGACTGCAAGCCTGCTTTTCCTACATGGTGTAGATGAAGCCATGATGTCTGCACTAGGAGTTCTAGGATAACTATTCAGAGAATCAGATCCTCTAGTGAAATACCTGCATGTATTTATTCTGCATGGATCAAGCTTTGGAAATATTTCTTATTTTAGCTTTTTTTTTTTCAGTTGTGTTTTGGATTCTTTTTTTCAGTGATGTGTGTTCTGCCTGCTCGGTGCTGGCATCCTAGCTTGTATTTTGATCTGCCATATCGTAGTTTCAGCAGAAGAAAAAGAGCAATACAAAAGTTAGCAAATAACAAATAGCTCAGGAGTGACAAGTATGAGAGCAATTCCCTTTTGGCTGTGAAGCACAGAACATGGATCACATGGCTAAGCGTTTGCTATTTTTATAGCTATTTTACAGAGTAGCACAGAGAATTGCATATTTGCCTGTTAAAATTCATGCCTTAATTAGAAAAGCATACCCCTTTGGTATTTTGGTTTAAATTGCAGGGAAACCTAGAGTAAAGAGTCTGATTCCTCTTTTCTGGGGCAAGCAGCTAAATAAGTACAGCCTAACCAGACAATATTGAGGAGTTAACTGTCAGAAGTGGAGGTGCTAAAAGTGGATCTGTAAAATACAGAGAAATTAATCCAGACTGAACAGGATTTGTTTGGTAGTAGTGGGAGTACACCTGTTGGACATTGCCTTTGATTATGTTGGTTTTTTTAATGGAAATGCAATATCAGATCAGTCTGAAAACATGCAAAATACAAATTTAAAAATATGTCTCACTAAATAAAGTAAAACTATTGACAAAGACTACAAAACCAGTGAAAAGTACAAAGTCATAACTCTTCTTAAATAACTTTCACTTCCAAAGATTTAGGAATATCTTATTTTGTCTTTGAACTCCAGGGAAAGAATTCATTCCTTTACCTAAATCTCTTTTTCTGGGATTGCATAAAAACTGTAGCCCTTTCCTTCTTCACTCCTTCAACATACCAGTTACCTTAAAGACAGAAATAGCTGTTGCAGTTCTGACTTGGTTGTCTTATTAACAACCACAACATCTTCGGTATTAGACTTAAAATCCCTTTTTATGGGTGAAGAGAAAAAAACCCTTATATATAAAGAATGGATTGCTAGTGTACATGAAATCTGAACAGTCTAATCAAAGAGTTATTACTAACCCAGATCTAATTGCTATAGGTCAAGTGAGAAAATAGAAATTAATCGTATTACAGAAAAAGTCTAATTAATAATACAGATGAAATGGTTATACTCACAGTTCCAAGTCTCTACTCCTTCTCTGCTGTTACACTCACCCCCACGCTCCCTGAGTGTCCGAGGTTGATGGCTTCAGCCCCGGAAGATGGTGGTGCTGTGCTGAGTTAGCATGTCCCAGGTCCTTTCTGGGTACAGTGTGACACTGGTGGTGGGTATTTCTTCCTCCACTTTGCCAACAGGAGTATGATGTTGATGACTTGTTCTGCCTCACTTCAGAGCCCACACAGGACTGTCTTTAAGAACATCTTCATACACCTTCTACCATGCTTAACCCCTTTTTCTGTCTTCTCTGGCTGCAATTTCATGTTTTGTGTCAATGTCCCTTTTGTTTAGCATTGCGCAGTGTCAGATACTTGCCGTTTGTTCACTTTGTTATAGGTGAAACCCATATTGCACAGTTCCAAATCCTTTCCATCTTCAGCAGACCACCGTGGGTGGCTCATAGCCTGCAATGTCCAGTGTTGGCCTTGCTTGCTCCATTGCCTTCTCCTCCCTGCACTACTCTGCGCCCCATCCTGGGTCCCATTCCAGTCACATCGTGCTGCATTCCTCTACACAACATCATCATGTTGGGGTCATGAATATTTCACTCTACACCAGATAACCACTTATTACTCCTAGCCATACAAAAATTACAGTTATTATACTCAATGAATATACAAGGAGATAATTCAGATTATTCAAACAAGTTACCAATTATCCACCTGGTCATTAGAAAAAAAAATGTTGTTAAGCTAAAACAAAGCTCCAGGCAGTCCAAGCCAAGCTTGGACAAAGCCTGACAAGCCTCACTCCTGCAACCTTGCAAAGTTAGTGTGATGTCTGGCCTGTTACTATCAATGCCAATAAGATATTTACTGGGCAATGAGGTTACATCAGGTTTTTTCAGTCAGTATTATTAGCTCTTACAGTTTTCTCTCTTTTCCCAGGAAAATGTCATATTGACAGGTTCATCCAAGAGCCCTTAAATAATTTAAGAATGAAGGTGACTGCTCTGTTAAAAATATACATATGCAAATTCATCTTAAAAGCAACCGCTTGCTCTGAAGGATGAGTTCTGTGATCATTAAAAAATCCAGCTGCAATTGTGTTGGATGAACACAAGAGAAGGGTAATGTTGCTTCTGTGGAAGCAACTCTGAAAACCTACAAATTTCTCCTTGAGGGTGATGTGTTTGGGCAATTTAGGATACTGAAAAGCCTGTTACCCTAACACTGACTCACAGCAAGGCTCCCTCAGAGCACTCTGCGTTAGAAGATGTACTGCAACTCTGCTGAAGCAGTGGCAGGTCCGGGTGGAACGGCTCCAGCCGCCCACCCTTGCCTACGAGGATGCTTGTTCCAACCCTTGGCCACAAAGTCTTCTTCCTCCCCTTATTTCTCTTTTGGGCTAGTTTCTTTCTTTAGCTGTTCTGCTTACCCACTGTGAACTGATTGGTATTTTAAAAAACCCCAGCAGTTAAAGTGGCAGATCTGAGGAAGTGCTGATCTCTGGTAGGAAGGTAGGGTGAGAATGGTGAAAGGGGCTGGGGTTGACAACTCACTGGCCTGGATCAGCACAGGGTGGGTGCTTTGCTTAAGCATATATTAACGTTTTAACTGAACCTAATGAGTTTGACTGAATCAGGTTAGGGAACAGTCAGCTGAACAGTTGACAGCAGGTGATTTGAAAAGGAGCCAGTTTTTCACAGAGAGGTGGTGGTAAGAATCTAGTGCTGAACTGGGGGACCTAACCTTTTCACCCAGCAAAGCTCCAGACAGGGCAGGGTGTAACCAGACCCTTCAACTGAAATAAAACCTCATAGATTAGAAGCTGGGAAGAAGAGAGGGAAAGAAAATACAGATTTAGTGCAAAATGCTCAAATAACAGCATGGCAGAATTTGAAGATTAGTGGGAATTAATAGAAAGAAGATTTTTGTACCAGTATGTCGCTAGGAATGGTCAGAAAATCATCTCTTTTTGTTCAGAATCTCAAAACAAATGCTGATCAGGCTTTCAGCAGGAATCCTCTTCTCTCTGAATTTTTCTTTGTTGAGCTCATGGATGCTCCTGCCCCACTTGGCTCTCTTTGTCAGCCACCAATGCTGGAGGCTTCCGTGGCAGGGTGTGTTTTCTCCTTGTTGATGGTTGTTTCGCTCCTTCATTGTGAAGAGGCTGTAGCACGTCAAGGGCTAGACTGCAGTGTCTGTAATCCACTCAGGTGGACTGAGAGTAATATGCATCATAAAAATTTAAGTCAGGAAGCAATCTGAAGAGCAAGAAGGGTATTCATATAGTCTCTTCTTTTGAGACAGTCTCCCATTTTTTCTAGGGCTGATTTATTGCTTTTGAACCTACTGAACCATGTTGAAGCCTAAATTCAGCATAAATTTATGAGGATGGGAACAGACTTGCTTCAGTTTTCAAGTTTTTATGTCAGTAACTCAGTATTTTATCATATAAATATGTTATATAATATAGTATTATGACTATAATGCAACTATATAGCATAGTTTAAACATATTACAGATTCTACTTTTTAATTTAATGCTTTCAAATTATTTTTAAATTTTGTGTATAAAAATTTATTGCATAAATATGTGAATGGAGGTAATTGCTTCCAATTATTGTGAGCCTTGAAGAGGTGAATTTTTATTTCCCTTCATCATAATTCCACTAAAACATCAACATGAATTATTGTGAATTAATAATTTTAGATCATTATTTTAAGTCATTTTTTCCTAAGTTTTTAGAGAAAACCATCCCAAGAGGTGATACATGTTACCTCAACATGCAGTGAAAAGTGAGAAGTAGATTTCAGATGCATTTATTAGGTTAAAAAAATAATTTTTTGAATGTTGATTTCCTCTTTTGGTTGCAAACATTCTTGATGTTATCTGGAAAAGCCACAGGACAAAAATAGCACTGAAAGGAAGTTGTGTTCCATTTATGTTTGAATAAGGTTTCATGATACTCTTGAACAACTTTGATACTTATATTGAAAATGTAAAAAATACATTTAAATGTATTTCCATTAAAAATTAGTAGAGCCATCATTTTAGTCATCTGTAATTTGCCACTTCTAATTAACAAAACCAGAAAATGTTCTCTGCTTCTTGAACAATCTTTGCTATAGTGGAGTCTTATGTTATCTTTACGATAGAGGCAAGAGGCTGACTGCCGGTATAATGTACAACTAAACCATATTTTTCAGATCTTGATGAAGGGCACGTTTGATGGGTATATGAGAAGTCAGGAAAACCAGCTCTGTCTGGCATTGCAAGCAGCACATTAGCTCTACCAGCTGGGCTAATTAATTGCATTTAGTGCATTTAGAGCATACCTGCCCTACTTCTGCCATCCAAGCCACTGCCTGCCCAGCGCTGTCATCTGCAGGAATAGGCTGGGCATCTCGCGCAGCCCACGGCGCTTGCTGCTCGCGTGATGCGGGGCCCTTCACTTGCACGGAGAGCGCCAAGCGTGTTAGCAAAAGAGCTGAGACAGCAATAAATTAGCATTTCTGCTCTGAGATTTCTAATGGATTGTTAAAAGCATTTCATTCACGCATATATACTCACATGCATGCTTTAGAGAGTGATACTGACAGTTTGGGTTTTAATAGTTGATGAATTAAGGGGCAAGAGATAATCAGAGAGTCCATACTCATAGCTTCTGGAATGCACCACTAGCATATTTTCCTATTTTCTTATTACACTCTGGTTGGTTTTGTGGCAGTTGTTTTTTAGTTATAATATATATAAACTGTAATGTATTTTAGGACTATAAAATAATACCATGTGCACCCTGAGCAACCTGAACTTCTGATACATTATCTTGATTTTTTTTCCTCTGAACCCAATTCTGCAGTGTTATCTCAGCAGTCCAATACGTGAGTCAGACTCCTTTTTTCTTTTTTTAAAGTGGTGCCTTTCTGATATTGTGACAAGCAATCTGTGAAAAATGTAGAAGTGATAAAAGAAAAAGAAATTGTTTACAGATAAGCCTGCTTCATCCTCTGCTGTTTTACCAGAACAAACAAAATTGCTTTGTGAGCTTGAGAAAGAATGTACATTTTTTAGTTCCTGAAAATTAGATTTAGAACAAAGTAGAAATGGCTGCATTAAGCACACATTTCTAGAAGAGAAACAGGATTTGCACTATGTTATTATAAAACTCAGCTCTTTGTTAGCAGTAACTGTTAATCACTCAGACCCAAGGAATCTGACCAAGATGTTTTGGTTTGGTGTGTTGCTCATCAGGACGGCACAACATGTGTCTGCATTGCATGGCACAACTCTAGATTCCCTGTCCCAGTCTCTTGCCTGGGTAGCCTAAATCTTCCTTTTCCACCTAAATTTTGGAAAAAAATAGTTAACAAGCAGCATTCACATAATCTAAATTTTCAGATGTTCAGATATTCTCAATCCATCTGCTAATCCTTTTACAGAACTAGTGTGAACAATTTAAGGAAAACTGTCCTTAGATTCTACATTCTGGAGGTAACTATATCAAGACTGAGCCACGTGGATAGGTCACAGATTTTTTCCTCACCTACTTCTGTGCAAAGACAACCCAGCTACAATATCCCTGAAATGGTTTGGATTAGCTCAACTGCCTGTGCACTGCAGGAGATGAAGAGCAATTAATGTTCCATTAATAGATTTGGATTGTAATTAAAAACTTACTTAAGTATGACTAGATGTCTTAAAATCTAACTAGCACAGCTTAGCTTAAGTAGCAGAGCCCTAAGATGCTTTGGTGGTGATGTGGCTTTCTAAATCTCGTAGAGACATCAGTGTTGCTGCTGGACATTAGAAAAGCTATTATTTTGTGTCGAGTTGTGTCCCATACCTCATCCACTGCTGCCTGCTGGGTTCTTGCCTTTCTAAGGACATCTTAGACAAAAGTCCCAACTTGTTGCACCATCTTCTTGGGGTGGTAAAAGGAACAATCTATTTCTTAGGACTTGTGTCTGTAGAGCATGACGGGCTTATACAGAGCTGGAAGAAACGCTGCTTCTAATGATATACTGATGCTTGTGTATCATTAGAGGTGATGTTTCTTCTAGATATAAATCCTAACCCGTGACTTCCCACCACACACACACATCATTCTGTGTTTGCGAGGTGGCCGCAGCAGCAGCAGCACCTCCCAGGATATCAAAGTCTTGGTTTCATTTTATCTACTGCTTTGTACTTCTGCAGCTCTCCTGGGACTGATGTCAGTTGTTCACAGCAAAGGGCACCTTGTTTTCAATTTTCTGTTGCACAAAATGTCAGTATGGGAGAACCTGTGCTTTACTGGTGGTGTTGTCAATTTAGGAAGGATCTGCAAGCCAGAGCAGCTGGCCCACAACAGGACCTGGCAAAGGAACATCTCCGGCCATGGCTACTTTCAGACTGACACATATTATTTCACCCAAGATACTGCATAACAATTATTTCTATGGCCTTTTTTTGTTTCCTTCAGCTGATTTATTCTAGAAATTCAATCCATTCAAAAGAAAAAATAAATAGATGAAAAGAATTCCTTTGAAGCTAACCAATGGTATTCCAGTTTTAACAGAAAATGTGTGTTTGGTGGACTGTTGACAGAAAATAATTTACTCATTGAATTTAGCTCTTTTATGTTTTCTAGTTGCCAGTAAACAGATGATGACAATAAAATCCAGAAATGTAGCTCATATGCAAACCAATAAAAGAGTATTTTATGTGGATAAGCAACAACTCAGAGATTGATCTGACCCTGAACTGTATAATGCAGGACTGTTTGCATATTTAATATTCTCAATTATTGTGATTTGCCACAGACCCCTTGCATTCTTTTCATGAAGGGATAAGTGTTAGTTTTAGGAGAAGGGTCTGATGCAGATAGATGTAGTTGAAGAATCAAACTTAGTTGCCAGAAAGTTATGCTGAAATACCAACAATTGCTAAGTGAACATTCATATGCTAAAATTGCTTTTTGAAATAAGTCTAAAATAATATGCCTCATTTAAGTTTTTAAAGTATTAAATACTTAGCTCCTATCAACATGACTACAGCACCTACTATAAATGCAATGTTTAACACTGCTGTTAATAATAAGAGAAGCTTGTTATTACTGGTGTTATGGTTGATGGGACTTCCATTACTCAGATTTTTAAGAACAGGCTAGATAAAAGCCTGTGGGAAATTATTTAGGTATGGATGATCTTACCTTAGCACAGAGAAATAGAACTGGGAGGTCTCTGTTTTCTGGGACTCTTTGCAGAGAGATTTGTATACAACAGGTCAAATAACAGAAAGCCTGGCTGTGATAGTTCAAGCAAACCATACTGAAATTATTAGTATTAAAATCATCCTGGAGGTTCTGGTTGGGTTTAGGATATGCAGGATGACTGCTGACTATTCTTCAGCCAGAACAAAAACTGGGCCCTGCTCAAGTGAATTCAGTCTTTTTCTGAGGTCCTTTGCAAAGCTCTTGATGAACTTTTCATCATTTTGTAAAAAAAAAAAAAATTAAAAAAAAAAAATCAACTTGGCCAATAGGATGAGTTTGCATGTAAAGTGATACCTAATACTTCCATTTGAAGGCAAGATTGTTATCAAATAAATTACTACTGCTGTTTTGATACTATATTTCTCATGCTGCTGTTATGTACATTTAATACTGATCTATCATGCTATGAAATATGCATATGGCACTAAATATGTTGACCAGGATTTCTCAAAAGAACAATTTTCTACAGAGTACTTAAAAAATGCAGTCTGAAATCATTTTGCTGCTCCTGGCTTGGAAGAAGGGACAGACTTTTTATTTCATAGAAGATTAATGTGTAGTCAGAAGGAAGAGAGTGCTTATATTTGGATCATTCTTCACAAGCAAAAGGCTGACTTTGTTTCACAGTTACTGCCTTTGTTTGATAAATAGTTCCTGGTTGAAATGGAATGTGTAAATATTTAGGGACATAAATAACTCAGTCATGGTAATGACTTGTAGACAGTGATATATCAATGCCATTATGGGAATTTGTGTTCAGCATCATAAACAAAAGCTAAACTGTATAACGTGGGAGGGTATTTCTCTATGAGGATTCCAGGAAACAAAAGTTTGCACGTGTATGCTGCAGATTAGCCCAAATTTCTAAAAGTGAGGTGTTACAAAAGAAACTGAGTTTACAGATATATGTACTCAATCTGTCCAGACCTGCCCTGAGGCTGCTCTGAGTATGGCTGCAAAGGACAGAGTAGGGATAAGCCTTTAATATAAGAAGTAATATCAGACTGGCAAAAAACTGCCCCAGGGAGAGATGGTAATAGGTGGTATCAGCTTAGTGGGAAAGAAATCTCTTGAGCATCTGATGCTTAGAGCTGACATGGACTGGCTTTGTGCAGGCGGAGCAAAACTATGGGCAAAACGAGCACAAAGGTGGGCTCGGGTATCTGCCAAAGAATGGGGTGTCTTGTCAGGCTGGGGAGGTGGGAGGGGGCATATACTGCTTCGTGGAGGATGCAGTGTCATGGGGCTGGTGATGAGACTTCTGCAATAATCATCCACTGGAAACAACATGAAGAAGACACAGATGTATTTTTGGATGAAGTTGACTGAGAACTACTGGTGTGCTGTTGCTCTGAAAAGGATAGGATTGGCCGAGCTGAAAAACATGTCCCTTAGGGATAGAGATCAGAGGTACTACAGGTCCTTGTGAAACCAGAATACAAATTTAATCACTCATGCATAAGAAATTCAGAGAAGTGAGACAAAGAGTGTTTAAAACTCTAATTTCAGTTTTCTAATTTATGGATATTCTGTGAATTGGCTGCACAGTGACACTGCCTTCTCACATTTCTTAACTTCTGGTCCTTGGTTTTGTAAATATCAGAACATTTTTAGCACAGGTTTTGTTTATTTGTTTATGTTTTGGGTGGAAATGTATGCAATGTCTTTAAATGCATGTTACCATCTGGAAACAGGGATGAAAGCCAAAAAAACACAGCCGGCTCTCTTAAAAACTGCAGCCAGGGCTTTTTCAAATCACATCAAGACTTACTGATTTATAGGATACATGGTTGTTGAATATTGTGAAACACATGGAGCCTGAGGAATGATGAACTTTAGATGAGATTTTATAGGTTCTCTAGGGATACTGAAATTAAAGTGGGCCCTCTACCCTCTTCAGCAGACTGCTTACACTGGGTTCAGACAAGTATTACTGAGTGTGACCTCCAAAGATTGCTGGTTATGCTTGGGATGTACTTTCACATTTCCAAGACCCACTAAGGGATCATTTTCTTGTCAACAAACCTGTCTCCACTTCTCAATGAAAATTTACAGGGAACCCTACTGACATATACATCTTACTGAAAAAGAAGATTTTTTTTCCCCCTTCTCATTCTGAGAATACTATCGTCAGAATATAAGAAGTGCCTTTAAAAAATCACAACTATTTTCTTAAATAGAATAACTAAAAGCAGGAAGAAACCAGCATTTATTTCAGCTTATTTTTAAATTATGTCTGCATTGTTTGCCAGAAACTGTATACATTTGTGGAAAATCCAATAGCCAAAGAAAATTTAAATAATATATGTTACAATAGTGCACTGCTGGAATAACACCACTTGAAATAGGTCACTGTGATGGCTTTTGACTTACCAGAGCTCAAGCAGTTTAGATAGAAGACTGTATCTCCCCAGGTTTATAAGTCTATCTTTATGTGGAGCAAAGGAATATATCTTTCTTTTTCTATAAAAGCAATTTTTAACTTCAGCTGGTTGTTAATTTATTCATGTGTCATATTGCCTTTCCTCGCCAGTGAAAGCAACGTGTGCTCACCTTCCAAATATGACACGTGCTGTAGGAGACTGTGGAGGATATAGGTATACAGTGTTCTTCAGGCATTTCTGGGCTTTTTCTTCGTGTATCTTTATTGTTCTTCTCCTCTGACAGGAATGAGCATCTCTGAGTTCATATAGCAAATTTCATTTGCTCTCCCTGCCTACACTGTTTGACCAAAGCTTATTTTTTTTCCCCTCCACACTTGTGATAACCTTAATAAGGAATCCCTGCATGATCATGGGAAACTGTGACAAAGCTGCTTCAAACAAAACTTAATTAAAACCCCAACTAAAAAAGTCTGATTAGTGTTTATTTATTGCAAACTTCCTCCCTATAAAGGAGCTGAATGATGGTGCTGGCCAGAGAAAGTGCATCATGGGGGTGGGGACTGGGATGGGACATGTATTGCTGGAAATCTATTTTACCCAATAATTTACTGTTCTTTTCTTCCCTGTCAAATGACAGCCTCTGCTTTCCTCCAGGATTCATGCAAAGGCCCATTCAGCAGCATAACCTAAGTTGTACAGGTGCGTATGAACATAAATGTAAACAGTCATGTCAGAGAAGGGAGTTTGAAGTCATAGCACTCCTACCATAGCTGGAGTCCCACACTTCAGGATTTAGAGACAGCTTATTATTGGCCAACTACATAATAAAATATAAAGCTCTGAATTTGCAATGTTTGCAGCTCAGTGAGACCTGACAGCATTTAAATTAAATTTTAAATGCAGTTTTTTTAAAAATAAATATTATTTTTACCAAACATATTTATATTACCATAGTAGTTTAGTGTATAAAATTGTTCAGTATAGCAATCCTTACAAAACCTCCAAAACATGAGGGCAATTTATTTCTATTATATAGTTGGGCCATCTGGATGCAAGACAGCTCAGATCAGAAATACTGAAGTTATCCAGGAGGATTTAGCCTCCCAGCAAAGGAGAACTGCTCCAGCACAGCACCAAGCTGATACCTTCTGCTGAGTTGAAGCATGACCTGTGTTTGCATGCAGGACCACTCTGTTGCCATGGGTAAACTTCTTTGTGCCAAAACTCTGAAAATCTGTGTAACCCCGGGCTCATCCAGACCCCAGTCATGGAAGTAATCTGAATCATATGGAGTAGCTGTGATTGCATCTTCGTAACCCACTTTCTGTGTCTCCTGTGGTCTAAAATGTAGGTAGTGCAGAGCCGGGACAGTCTGTCTCATTCTGTGTGCTGCAAACACAAGGCATCCTGATTTCACCAGGAGACTCTCAGTGCTGCTGTGCTGTATAATCAAGGCACTGATGCTGGACCTCTTGGCACAAAATACATCTCTCGGCAAAGACAAAGTCTATATTTTGCAGATACATTTTTTTAGGAGTGAGAGAGATGACCCATGCTGGGCAAGGAAAGCCATCATTTTCTAGACAAACTCCTAGAAGTTGCAAAGGAGAGTGAGGTTTAACACTCAGTGGTGTAGAAAGGCCTTAGGAAAAAAAGGAAGAACAGCAGAAGATGAAAAGTGGTGAGGAGAAAACAAAGTGAAGCCAACCAAACCTCAGCTAAAATATTTAAGTTCCAGGATGCTACCAAGAGATGAAACGCAGCAAATCACAGAACTCTATCAAAATAAATAATATAGTGCAGCAGTTGAAAACAGACATGTGGGGTGAGAGCTGAGCATAAATGAAAGAGGTTTTCTTCTGTATTTGTACCCATACATGGGCAAATAAGCAACAAAGGCCACATCTGTGGACGCAACTCAAGACTGCAAGGGACACAAGATGGAGTAATTTTAAAACTGTCTTTCTTTCTCGTTCAGCATTGGTCTCTGCCAAAGGGACACTCTCCTTCAGGATGAAGAACAGACCTTCACTTTGTTGTCCAAGGGAGTGACAAAGAGCCCAGCAAGGAGTTAACTATCTCTTGCTTTGGGAGCAATCCCATCCATCAGCACTAAGCCTGTTCTTTGTGAAAAACCGTTGCACCCATGCACAGGAAAGTCCAATATAAATATTCTGCATAGCTGTTCCCCTGCTTTTACTCTTTGTCCTCCTAAGTGTAGGGTTTTTTTGTGGGGTTATATTGCTACCACAATTGATGGTGAGATTTCAACACATGCAAATGCTGCAGCTAGTGCTAATTTAGGTGGTGAGGGTATTGACAGCTGTGCAACCACAGCAGCATGGCTGTCAGCATAGACTCTGCTAAATCAAGCAGAGGAGATGATTTCAAAGAAGTCTGTGATGTTCAGGGTTTTTTTTATTTGGCATCTGTCTACCCTTGATATATCTAGAAATGCCATGTTACATCTCTGTCTGTATGTTTCCCTTTGCTGCTTTGCATTTTCAGTCCTAAAACAACCAGTCATTGTCTTGTAGGTCTTAGCCTAAAAGTAATCTGAGCACCAGAAGTGAAGACACAAGTTCTGCAGGGGAGAGGATGAGGAGCGGTACTGAAGAGTCTGAAATTTTCTCCTGTAGAATAATCCCAGGTCTTAAATATTTCTTGTTCCCCAGAAAGACAACCTCTGGATAAAAATGTGTTTGTATTAGCGGTTTTTTTATAAAAATGTCATGAAATTGAATTACATCCCATTTGCTGTAATCATTTATATTGTGAAAACAACCATTGTGTCTCCATTTATCAAGACAAGGTGCTTATATTGCTTTCTTTAGCCAACAGGGAGGTTTTTTCCATTGCCTTTGCTGCAGAGAGCTGACCATATTTCTGATAGATTTAAACTGGCAGGTGTGTGTTTTGGTTGTTCATTTCACACTCTGGTATTTATAGTTTCTGTTAGACTAATAATGAATCTTTGAAGAAGCCCATCTGTTAAGCTGCACAGCCACAACTTTGAAGACTTGAATTTCTCTTGAATTACAGTATTCTCAGCTGCACAATGAAAGACATCTTTTGATCAGTTTGCAGCATTATAACTTCTCTGCCAGGCTTATTGTACTTACAAATGTTCTGATTCATATGCTTGTGGTGCTTAGAATTTGCATTACAGAGTAACCGGTGGGGAAGCATCACAGATTCACATGAGACCAGTCAAGTTAAAAACAGGTGAAAGAGGGTGGGTGAAAGTCCCTTCTGATGGCTAGGATGTTCTTGCCTCAGCCAGCTGACACGCATGGCACTTGATAAATTTTCAGCAGAGAGGAGAATGTGACATGAAATATTTCATGAGGACATGAAAACCTGTCAGGGAGAAAAGAATTACACAGTGGCTGATGCTGGAAGGGCAAGGATGCATTGCTGGCTCTTGGTCAACTTGGTGACCACCAGTGCCCCTGACTGCCCTGGTCCTTTTCCGCAGAGCTGCTTTCCAGCTGGCTGGCCTTCAGCCCATACTGGTACATAGGGTTATTACTCCCTAGGTAGAGGTTTTTACATTTGTCTTTATTAAATTTCACAAGACTCCTGTTGCCCCATTTTTCCAGCCCATTGAGGTCCCTTTGAATAGCAGGAAATATCTTAAACCCATCTTCTCTCCATGTCTGTACCCCATGGGACTCTTTCAAACAGGTCCCTGAACAGGCCAAAATGAGGACCAGCTGCTAACCTTTCTTTGAGATGTACAAAATTTGTGCTGTGTAAAATGTTTAGATTCAACTCTAGTTAGAAGCCCCCAAAATGCCAGATGGCAGCTCCGGGGAATATCACTCATAACTCTCCTGGCTGAGGGCTCAAGAAAAGAATTTTGTTCCTGTTGTCATTGGGTCTGCTTTTAAAGTCCTGACTGGTTTTTACTGTCTTTTCAGGCAACTGCCAAACAATTAAATGTCTGAAGAACTTCTGACTCCTGGGGTGAAGTCTGCCATTGGACCTGGGTGAGAAACTGGGGAAAGTCTTACGTCTGAGTTTGTGGGTTGTTTCCTCTCCTGTAGAAGAATTCAAGGTATTTGCACTATGTTGTAAAATGAAATCATAAAATAGAAAAATGGGTTTAGTTAGATTAGACATTGCTTTGACTAGGCAGAGATAGGTTGCAGGAAAAAATTAAACTGAACACTTTGAGTAAGTCCATACATTTCCAAATGACATTTGTTTTTACATTTCCCTTAAGCAAATTAAAAGAAGAATAAGCCCCAAGTAAATGAATTTAAAATATTTTGGTTTAGTCTCCATTAGATGTTTTAGTTGACTGGAAAAGAATTTAAAGATGTTTTCCTGAAAAAAGGATTCTCTTATTTTTACTATTTTGTTTAGTTAGTGATCCAGAAAATCAGTTATTCCTAAATTTCTCATTTTCCTTCAAAAACTGGAGATGGCTGAAAAAGGGAGTCAGATCTTTATGAAAATCATGGTGAGGTGTTTTTTTTTTTTTAACTTGGAAATATTAAAAAGGTCATGTAATATGGATCTAATTCACTTTAGGAGGTCTTAAATTTTACTGTGATGAGCACTATGGAGATACAAGACTTGTAAAGACGAAAGATAATACAGGTTTTCACAGATTTAAAAAAAGTTGTGGTTCTAGTACAACTGGTGTGGACATACAAGATATGTGTTAGCTGTTGAATGAGATCAGTTTGCTAAAGAAAACTGGCGAGTAAAGCATAAGAACTACAGCATCAGAGATGGGAAAGAGATCACCTCTACTGTACTCCTTGACAATGAAGAAATGCTCTATTTCACTTTCAGACCATTTATTGTATTGTACAGTCTAATTTTAATGAATATTCTTTTCCTTCCTTTGGGAGACTGACAGACTGACATCTTCATGACTTTTTTCTTAAAAGTCATCTCTACATTTCCTTTCTTCTGTTACTTATCATTGTATCATCAATGATTCATCTTCTTCATTTATATGGTGTAAGTCTACCCAGCTAAATTTGCAGAGCCGTTTATTTAGGGAGTTCTGTTTTATCAAATTGAGTTAAGCGTGGTTCAGCAGGTAATCATTTTCATTGGTGTGAATTAGAGAAATCCCTCAAATCCCTCAGATTTAATCTCTGCCAAGTTAAATTCTAATATTTTGCTTCCTTAATATTTTGAAATTCCTTTTCAAACAGCTCATTTGAAAAATAATTTGAAACGTAGGATTTCTCTATGTGCATATGAAAGGTATAATCTGTCCAGACAATACCCACGTGAAAAGTCTTTTCCTGTAATTGTATTTCATCTAAGAGTTTAGCCAAGATACTCCAGAAAAATAACTTTGCATATCTTTGCTGTATTTTTATTACTTTTCAGCACTTTCCAAATAATCTTTCTACAAGTCTTTGCCCACTGATGTTATCCAACAGATATATGTTCTGCAATTTTCAACTCTACATCAATGCATGTATTTTATCTTTCTAACCCTTTTGGGCACTGTCTTTTCTCTCCCTTATGTTCTCAAACACCTTTTGACACATAAACTGACTTCCACAGACATTTGAATGCACACACCCTGCTGACAAACCTACCTGTCCATCACCTTTTCTTATTGCTGATAGGAAAAATCTTAGTGTTATGTTGTGATATTCTCCTTTCCTTATCTTCCATCTTTTCTGTTGCAGTCATTTTCCCTTATCTACTAAATATGTGGTATTTTTCTTTGCCTTATCTTTTATTAACTTGTATTACCTGTTGTACTCTGTATCATGGTGGGAGTGTGGGGATAGATAGATGAGCATTGGAATTCCCTGAGGTTTGCTCTAAGAAAGTGTAGAGACAGAGGAACCAATACAGAGGCAAGTAACCAAAGTCCTAAATGAGAACTTGAGACAGATGAGTTCAAATTCTTTTTGAAGCAGACTTTGCATCTGGTCAGGCACTTAACCCACCAAGGACTTAGTCCCCAGGCTGAAAAATTAAGGTTTTGGGAGTCTCAGTACCTCACATTGCAGAACTCTTGGCCCTGTAGTAACAGGTAACTTCATGAAGAGTGATGGAAAGTGTAGGGCCTTCCAAGCACTGCCTGTAACTTTTGGGGTGTATGAACTGTAGGGGCTCAAGATCCAAATCCTGCAGGAAAAAGAGAGATCAGCAGGGGCATATATTCAGTCTCCAGTCTCTGGTCTGGAAAAGTTCTGCAAGGTAAGCAAGGAGTCTGTCCTGTTACTTATTGCTCTCAGAGATGCAGTGGTTCTAGAAATATTTTAAATATTTTAAGGATATATTTTACCTGGCTCCATTGCTCAGTTTTGACAACAAAAGAAGAAAATAACAATCTTTGTTGAGCACAATCTGTCTCAGTGCCACATCACAAATCCAGTGATGTGCTTTAGCAGAGCTTCTGCTCAATTCTCTCCTCAAAGGGAGATACCCGAACACCAATATTATAGATTCTCAGGATCCCGGGAAGTGCAAAAATAAATGGGGTCACTTTCAGAGAGGGTCTGCTTCTCTGGGCTATATTTAGTCATAGTTCTCACTTCCAGTGAATTGAATTCTTTGTGAAATGGGCTGCCATCAGCAATATATGGCATATATATATATATATCCAGGCTGGTGTCTGATCCAGATACCAAGCGTAGACTGCACTTGCCCATTGTTATTATCACCTGATAATAGACCAACTTGGATCTCTGGTCTGAATTTTCACAGGTGTTTAAGAGAACAGGGGCATCCAAGCTCCAAATCAACTACATGAAGTTCTTACAAAACATAAAACTTAGAGTCAGATTCAAAAATTGTGCTTTTTGCCATCTCCTCTTTGCTGCCATCTTTTAAGTTTTTCTTTTGGAGGACTATTCTTCTATGGATATTGAATATTTCTATACGTATAGGGTTGCTATCAACTATTTAACCTCTTTTTTTTTTCTCAAAAAATAGCATCTCAGATCATCTTTATTGGACTAAAAGGATTTAATGACCTCTTTAAGAAGGTAGTGTTCAAAATTCTGCAGCATTCTACAACTAACCCATTAATGTTATAATATTTATAAATGATTCAGTGTCAGCAGTGTCTCTGGCAACATACAGGGAGCAAAAGGCAAGTAGTTGATGTACCTGAAAGTTTATAATTGGATACATCTATCGACTATTAAAGAAACAAAACAAAGAGCAAAAGCCAGGTCTTTGGCTGACATAAATCAGTGCAATTTCATAAAACCATTAATTGCACTCTTTCCTGGAGAACCTGACTCATTTTTACCCCTAGTCAATGTCAAGGAGTGAAGATGATACCAAAGCAAAAAGGGCCTTCTGGCTTGAAAACTTTCCTTTCTAATTGACTAAAATTTTCATAGTCAGGCAATTATTTTTTTTTTTTGTAAAATATTAGTCCACATTTCAGCAAATATGAAGCTCATTAAAGTTCTGCCAGCTTCAGCAGGGAAAAGCAGTGCTCAAATTGATAGGGGTGAAGGATTGAGTCTAGGCAACTGCTATGAAATTGTAATTTGAAAAGTGGGAGATCTTGGGTAATGCACTGTGCTTTATTTCTCTTGTATACATTTAATCAATAAGGTGAAATCATTATTTGTGAATTTTTAATGTTGCTTTAATTCCCTTTTAGTTACATTTTAGGAATTATTTTCTCAAGAATGTTTTCCTCTACTTTATAAAATTTGTTTTAAACCTTAACTTGTGCTGGGGCATACCTGTTTGCTGTCTGTAACTTAATGTCACCGCCTCATGAAAAAGGTCTGTAATACGGACAGTTGCTAACAAACCAAATTGCTGTGTTCATAAGGGTTAGTTGAAAGCCTTAAATTAACATAACAACATACAGATGGCCTTCAATAAAGAGCAATAAAGGGGTTTGCAGTTCAAAAGTAATTTATGTCTGAAACTGTTGTCCTTGGCAACACACCTCCACACTTTGTCTGGAGAATGTGTTACTGTTTTGTCTGCTGGAAAGGAAAAAAATAATATTTAATGAAAATAAAAACAAAAATATATTATTATAAAGGAGAGAGGAAAAATTCTAGAATTACAAAGTATATCACCATTTTTGTTAATCCCGATCAAGAGGTATCAAAGAAGTATCTAGTATGTTTTAGCTCTGTATAGATGTTCTATCTTGAGATAACAGGGTAAAAAAATAGGGTTTTAGATAGCATCGGGAATATGTCCTGAAGAGTTTCTAGTTATCCTTTATCTCTTTTAAGATGGAAATTCCGAGCTGCTTTTCCCAGTTCATAACTGTATAGATGTCAATTTTCCTTTACAAACCACAGGACCAAACATTGAAAGTCATAAAAATTCATGAAAGAAAAAACATAAAATCATGAACACAATGGTGGCTAGCAAAGGTTATTACTGGAGCTGTTTGATAAGAATATGCTCATTGCATTTTTTTACCTGGAAATGCCACTGTTTCTAGACTGGTAAGTATATAAATATTTACCATGTGCTCCTGATAGCCATGCAATAATTCTGTCTTGAAGTTTGACCCTATCACTCACACTCTGCCCACCAACTACAGCTGCTTCTAGTATTTTAAAATACCTCAAAAACTTTCCAGCAACCCCAAAACAGAAACATAAATAGAAGTCTTGTTTGTAATCTCTTTTTTTACCACCCTTCCCCACCACCCAACTTGTTCTTTCTCCTCCCAACTGAGCAATTCCAGAGGTTTAAGGCTCACATTTCTGACTAGCTTTACAGAAATATTTCTTTCTGGACATGCAACATGCAGTGAATACACTAATTCCACAACCAAGGCCATTCCTTGAGGATCTCCAAACTGGCACTATCCTGCAGCAGCAGAGGGACTTCTTGGGCTGGACTTCCAGCTGCTTGGAAGTCCAGGGGAGCTTTTCCTTTTCTTTCTAGGCAAAACTTGGGAGCAGAGAGGAGGACCTATACAGGAAACCCAGAGATCAGTTACTTTGTAGAGAGCATTTCTGTAATTACCAAAATTAAAGTTCAACAACTAGAGAGTAAGGGGACAAATACTTGCTTACCATGAGGAAGGCATCATGAATTCCCATGAGTTTTAAAAGAAACCATTTTTCTTCTGGGTCTGAACAGTTCTTATAAGCAGACCCTAAGTAAGATACATGGGTTAAGGTGCTTCTGAAGTTGACTTTTTTTGGACTGAAATTGCAACAGAACCAGGAAAAGAGAACCTAACACTGACTATCCCACAGTTATACCATATAATCCCTCTTAGGCATTTCTGTGTATATTGTGCTACGAATACATATTTCCAACATGTCAGGACCACCTACTAGCTTTTTACACAAATCAGGAATTATTCTGCACCTATTCTGTCCTAAAATTAGTTTGGATCTTGTTCCTTCTGCACAGATCAGACCAGACTCTTCATGCTCTAGCACTTAGGAAATTTCATCTTATTTCCAACCTAAATGCATTCACAGTCTATTTATAGTGTCTATTTATCTGTTTGTTCCTCTGCCAGTATTATCCTTTAATAGAAACAGCTCTTCTCCTCCTATATTTATAGAGGATGATCACATCCCCTTTTCACCTTTTCACCTTTTCTGTTTTGAGACTGAACAAACCAGTCTCTGCCAGTCTCCTTTCATGTGACCAACTCTTTTTATCCTCAGACTTTCTAGTAGCCTGTTTTTACACTAGTCCAAGTTAACAGAGAAACAACAGTCATACTTGTAAATACTGTGTTGAATTGTAGTCTTGATTGTCTGCCTCCTTGAATTCTGAAATATATACACTGAAAGGAAAAATACTTCAAAACTTGTTGGAAAATGCTTAACTACCAAATAAATCAAACAGAGGGACCCTTTTAATCTATATTGGAAAGTTTAGAGGAAATGCATATCAGCAAAATTTGGAAACCGCTCTAGTAAAGGATGGGTTATGGGAAATGCATGCCTTGCTTATGGCCTGAGAAATTTGACCATCTAATTAAAGAATTCTTAAAGGAAATATTGTAGAATCCAAGTTTAATCAACCGATCAACCAATCAACATTCTGAAGTCTAAGCATTCAAAATTTAGAAAGGGACTATCAGCAATTAAGGATTAAGTAAATATAAAACCCAAACCACACTGTTAACACTTGCTAATCAAAGGAAAATGAATGGATTAAAATTTTATTCAGAACTTTTAAAATGCTTTAGAAATTTATGCAAGTCTTTCCACTTAAGATGAATTTTCACTGAAAATTAAAATTAAAGCCGAGCTACAGAAGATTTAAGTCTCCAGGTTTCATTTTATTTTGTTTTTCCCTGTCCCTTCTCTGATTAACCTTTTAAATTTCTCTAATACAATAAAGATAGTTAAAAGAGGAACAGAAGAGCAGAAAGAAAAACCTTTCCTCCCTTCACCCTCCAAATCTGGGACTGAAAGTTTGTTGATGAAAACTACGAAAACCTTTTTTAGCCATACATTAACTTAATTTAAAATTGTGACTTTTCTAGAGTTACTACTCTAAGCAGTCATAGGAAGAAGATTTAAACAGTTCAGTTAACTTTTACTTAGTTCAGCATGTTTGGGCAAAACAGGAATCCATATAGTAGATTAACTTCACAAGTCACACATTAATGACCATTTCTAATTTAATTTCAGGGTTGTTTTTTGTTTTGTTTTTGTTTTTTTTTTTAATTAGTTTTAATTGAAACTTCCAGAAGCTCAGTCTTTCATTTCATCATGGAATTCAGGACAGTATGAAATTGTGCTGTCTTCTGGGAACTCCAATAAAAGCAGTTTCATCACAAAGATATTTTAACCCAGAGAAACTAGCAGTGAAAGACTAATCTTGAAGAAGTTGTCCTTGTTCCCCTAAACAGTATTTGTATGGGAGAATTGTCGCTGGGAAAAGGTTCACAAAAGATGCTCCATGATATCTCTTCCAGATATGGTATCACATAAAAAAGCAGTGGAAATAGGGGAAATAGTCTGGCCTTGATAGGCTGCATCACTGTGAGTGCAGAGTGCAAGGTAAAGGGTTGGATATGTAGGAACAGAGCCAGGACTTGATACCTTTGGACAGAAGTGGATGCTTCTGTGCTCCTGGGGGGAGTGAACAATTCCCGATACAGTGGAAGCAATTCAGAGCACTTTAAGTTAGGGTCTTTTGGGAAAAGATGCTCAGCCTTTTCAGCATCTGCAACAGAAGCCTGAACAGCCGTTCCAGGCAGAGGTTAGCCTTAGAGAGTGTCTTCAATGTCTCTCAGGTCTGTCCTTTGGAGACAAAGTCACTCTGGGATATTTGCTGAGCACAGAAGCTGGGCAGGATGAGTGGGAAAGTGCCTGGGGGAGGTGGCAGTGGGGTGGAGTCTCTGAGGAGTGGTCCCTAAACCAGCCTTGAGCATGACAGCACCTTCCCCCCTCTCTCTCTGAAGAAAGCCTGAAGCTATCTGTGCTTTAAGCCTGGGATGGCTGAAATAAGAGTATTCACTGAAAACTCTTTGCTGCATTTTTGTTCCCACAGCTGCTTTGTCTTTATTACTCCCCTAGCATCTACTCATTATTTGGGTGAGGAGAGACATCTCAGACTCTCCCAGTTCACATACCCTTAAGGCTGACAATGCTGCAATGATGTCTGTAGCTATCTTCCATGGTTTTAACAGCTTTTGCATTTTTCGCTCACCCCGTGTCATTATCCATCTCCTTCCTTTTCTCTTGAACATATCCTCTGATAATTCCTGCTTACAACTCTAGGTATAGTCTGTCATTTGTTATAGTAGAAATCCTTACCACTGTACGATTTGGCAGTGGTAGCTGTAGCAGTACAGTAACATTTCCAGAAAATGGGGAATATTTGCAGAGCATCATTTTGGTGGTTAGGCATTTTAGAGATTCAGCTGTAAATAAAACCCCAATTGTCTGAAGACTCCTGTTTGCCTGAACCTTAGCTGCAATCTTCCTGATGCTTTATACCTAAAAATCTACTGGGTTTGTGAGGTCCTTCAAGACAGCTGGAAGTAGCCTTGATTATTTTGTACCAAGAAAATGGTACTATTTTGTAAGAGGAATGTTGATTGAAGTGGTAGTAAGGTCCCATGTGCAGATTCTCTGTTATTTGGCTATGAGTAGTATTTTTTTAACATTAATGTTTGATTAAATAATGACCTTCAGCATAGCTTTCTTTGAAAAATGTGATTGTTTTCTATTATATTTAATTATGTTTAAATTATTTTAAATTCTTTGAGATTTTTCTTCCTCGGTTGCCTTCTTAGAATAAGTCACCTGTTCTACTAACAAATGCAGACGATCAGTAAAGCAAGAGATCTTTGAAGTACTGTGCCCACATCAATCAGTGGGAGGTGCGCAAAATGTCAAAAGCTTTCAAAAGCTTAAAAGCTTTTGAAACCTGTAATTCAAAGACTACAGTCTACCTACATACCAAGAGCCTGAAACACCTAGAAGCTCACAGAAATTGCCACCACTCTCCGGACAGTAACACACTGGTACAAACTGAATCCCCATTTGGTTCCAGGGCCAAGTCTAACTACTTGGAAATGAGCTGTTTACATGTAATTCAACTTTTTGCTGGACTAAACAAAGCTGCCTGCTTAAGAAACACCAAAATCTTTATTAGAGGAAAGTTTTAGTGTAAGAACATCCTTTTAGGGCTTTTGAAATGTTAAAACTTTCCCTCTGTTGGAGTGAGTTGCCTGTCCTGACCAGCTACATTTTTAAGAGCAAGCAACTGAGTCTAGCTTTAAAGCAACACATCTACTGGTAATTAATGCAAAACATAAGTTCTGTATAGCAAATGAGTCTCTATTATTTACCAGAAGTGGTTTTGGTAGAGATGGTTCATGATTTTTTGTTTCAAAGTCAAGCCTCATTATAATGCACTCGCAAAACATCTTAAATGCTCTTATTTTGCCTGGGTGGTAGTTTCTGTTCATACTTTCTAAATGCAAGGACATGTAAACATAAAGAACATGAGCTGTATCACTTTCAGTTTAAATGACATGTTTAGCAAATGTCACTCGTCCTTGTATTACTTTTAGCTATTACAACTTCAGCTGATATTAGAAATGCACTGATGTAAAATCTCTCTCTACTATTTCCTGCAAGTCATAGGATTTTTTAATTACCTGCATAAATGCATGTATTAGCACTGTTAACCTTTAAATAAAACTGCCGTTCCTGCTGTCAATCACCTAATTGGGCTTTCCTAAAATGCTTAAGCTCATTACCTGTTCCTCCATCTTTCATATCAGTTCTCCTCCTGTGGTGGAGAACTGAAAACCCAGCATTACACCCAGGGCTCTGACAGCAGAAGTTGCCTGGGCAACCAAATTACAGGGATTGGATGTGTGGATAGTGGCAGGAGGAAAAGAAAAACTCTAAAAGGAAAAAAACCCCACAACTTTGCCATTTGTAAAACTGTTTGTAAGTATTCCAGGAGCTCCGTACCAGTGTTTGAGGAGTAAGTCTCATCTATCTTGCAGTGAGAGGCTAGAAGAGCTCAGGCCACAGTTTAAAAAGGGAAGGTTAATATGATCACAGCATAGAATTATCCAGAGAGAAAAAAAGATTTTTGATACAATAAGGCTTTCTATTTTAGAAGAAAGCTATAACAGTATCTGACAGCCAGATCTAGCTGAAGTTAATACATTCAGACTAGAAATAATTCATTTTTAATCAGGAGAGTGGTTAAGCTTTGAAGAAACTCACCTAAGGATCTGTCTCTCCCTATAACTTAATAATTGTATCTTTCTAAAAGATTTTCCAGCTTCTAGATAAACTATGGATTTCACAAAGGTATCACTCAGTGTAAGTTATCAGACTGCTGTCTTCTCCAGTTCAATTAGTTCCTAATTGATTGAAGTCTATAGGGAGAAAAGAGAGAAAAAGAAATAGTAATTTAAAAAAGTATCACTTATTCCTTACAATGAATAAATACTAACATGTTGGATCAGACCAGTACTCCGGCTAGTCTAATAGATTTAATTTCCTACATCCTGACTGAGGTTTTTCAAGAGAATGATTTTTTTTTTTTCAGTAACCAGTTCTGGCAACTCCTTGTCTCAAGAGTCTGTTTCTTTTCAGTTCTGATGAGTGAAAGGGTGGCCTTGGCTATGAATACAGTTTACTATTTGCAGTCTTTTCATAGTTCTATATTTGCTTCCCTGGTAAATATATACATTCTAAGCATTTTTGTCAGCCATACTTTTTTTGATCCTCCAACAAACTGTTGTTTTATACATGGCTTTGTTGCTAATTGACTTCTGTTGCTAAGTGACATTTTTTTTAACTAAAATTTAGCCCCAAACATTAATGAGTGGTGTTAATGTGCATATTTTCAGTGGCCAGAGATCAAGCCCAGTGATGTTTCTCTTTGTATACAAGTTGTACCCCATCTATGAAGTATTTCATGGATTCCAGTGCTGAAATCTTGCTCATATTTTCATTACAGTAAGAGACAAAAATGTAAAGAGAACAGTTGTTTTTTGTTTTGTTTTGTTTTTTATTAATTTCAATAATAAATATAAAGCTTATTCCTGACCACAGCTTATGCCATGAAAACTGGTTACTAAGTCACTTGAAAAAAATATTTATATCTTGCAACTTTCTTAATCATTCTTAATCATTTATTTATCATTGTTTAAAAGTCTGCCTACTTTCAGAAGCACTGTTTGTACATCAACCATCTCATGATCACAAAGTGGTTGAGGTTGAGTCACCTCTGGAGGTCATCTGGTCCAAGCCACCTGCACAAGCAGGACCACCTAGAGTGGGTTGCCCGGGACTGTGTCCAGAGAGCTTTTGAATATTTCCTAGAATGGAAACTCCACAACCTCCCTGGACAACCTGTGCCAGTGCTTCGTCACAATCAGAGTAAAAGAGTGTTTCCTGATACTCAGAGGGTACCTCGGTTTGTGCCTCTTGCCACTAGTCCTTAGGAAATGGAATAGCTGCAGTGAGTCAAGTACATGGAAGCTAATTGATTTCATCCTATTGTAAAAATGAAGTGTGTAGCACAGGACAGTCTCTCACAAAATCTTCCATTCATTTAAGGAAAGGAAAAATATGAGTCTTGCAGCTCATGCTGACACATCCTCAGCACTGTCAAGTTACTCATGGATGATGGTGCTGCTGCCAGACATCATGGAGACGCTGAAGGTCACCAATACCAATATCAGAGTGAAGGCCCTGCAGATCTTCGTCAATGTGATTTGTCACATGAAGACGGAAGAGGCCAATCTCATCGCTCTGAAGCTGGTGGAGAAGCTCCTGCCACTCTTTGATGACGTATTAAACTGTTCTTACCTCTACCCAGCACTTTTCTCAGTTTTAGCCTTCCAATTCTGTTTCCCCATCCTGCTGGCGGGGAATGGTGCTTAGTTGCCGACTGGGGTTAAACCACAACACCAGGGGGCAATTTTGCCTTCTCGAAAAAAAAAGAAAAAAAAAAAAAATCACTTTAGGTACCAGACGTAGCGTTCCCTTACTGGGTTCAAGACAGCAATAGAGAATTAATAGAATCGGAGAACCAGAATAAATCCAGTTGGAGAAAACATTTTAAGGTCTGGCTGTTAACCCAACACTGGTGAGCCCACCACTAAGCCACGTCTTTAAGCGCATGGTACCTTAAATCAGTATATACTTGCATGCATATTCACAAACACAAAACGTACAGGCAAAAATATTTGGATCCGTAAAATAAGTATGTACTCACACTCACAGAAAAAAACGTGTATGCCCAAACACACTAGCAAGTAGAGAGAGAGAGAGAGAGTGGGTGAAAGAGAAGCTAGCTCAGCGTTAAAATTTCCCTTTTCTTGAGTTTGGAGTAAATACAACGCCGCGACATTCCGCAATGGACAATAATTGAGGCTTGCGGGGATTGGCTTTGCCCCGGCCTCCTGTCAGCTCTAATGGCGGATGGTGCCTCGAGGAGTTGATACCTGAGAGGCCTCCCAGACTCTGGCAGCGAGCCTGCAAAGTCTGAAGGGCTGAGCGAGGCTGCTCCCAGTGATGGGTGGTGCTCTGGGGGCTGCTGTGGGCAGCTCTCGGTGCCCGTCTCCAAGCCGTCCCCTGTGTTTCCCCGGCCCTGCCTGGGTCAGGCAGCCGGGCACCACCGGGCACCCTTCGGCAGCGGAGTTGAGCTGCAGAGGGAAGCATCCCCCTGGGGCGGCCCTGGGGCGGGTGAAGGCTCTTGGGGAGCCAGGAGGGAGTGCTTCGCCAGGGGCCTGGGCATTTCTTCCTGCCCTCCTTTCCCCTCACTGGGACAGCGAGTGAACGGGGCCACTCTTGCCTTTGCAGCACGTGACACCCTTTGGTGGTGCCGGTGCCAGTGAGCGGGAGCAGCTGCTCGTCCTCAGCTCTCCCCAACCTGCTGTGGCAATGAACATGGCCTCAGAGACAGAGGAGAATCTCCCCATCTACCGTGACGCTTGAGGGGATGTCGCTATGCGATGCCCTGTTGCCACCGGTTCTGCCTGGGCTGCATCCTGCAGTGGATACTGATGAAACCAGAGTGCCTGCTCTGCAGAGGACTGGTGGACTTTGTGCAGTTTTCCGGGCAGGGAAGATCTGGTTGAGCACCAGTACGTCATGACACTCCTCGAAGTGTCTCCCAAAGCCAGCAGCCGGGCAGGCCCAGCTCCCAGCCACCGTGCCGAGAACAGCCCCCGTCACCCTGCGGCGTCCCCTCCATCTTCCCAGAGGGGACACTGTCCCCACAGGAGCAGGGGGCTGCAGAGCCAGAGGCCGTGGGTGGCCTCCTGCCCGAGGTCTGGGCAGAACTTTTCCAGAGCCAACCGCGTCTCGTCGGTCCCGTGCTGGCCTGGCTGCGCCAGGAGGTCTGGACGATACATGGGCCAGACGGGTGGCACACACGTCATGCAACGGGCAACGTCGTGCACGCCCTGTGCGTCAGCGGCCCGGTGGAGGAGGCCATGGCCCAGGCGCTGCAGCCTGGCCTTGGG
>NW_020799098.1:10908419-10958132 GCF_003259725.1 Athene cunicularia | reverse complement strand
GGGGGGGGGGGGGGGGGGGCGGGGAGCCTCGGAACTCCCATCTCAATCCCCCTGCAGAGCATGACCTGTTCTGGCCACATCCAGACCTCGTGTCTTCCCAATCACAGCAGTCAAGAATAGAAGGACAAAGTGCTGCCACCGAGCACTGTCGTGGTTTGAACTCAGTCGGCAGCCAAACACCACACAGACGGTTGCTCACCCCCCACCCCTGTCCTGGGAATGGGGGAAAAGAGTGGAGGGACACAAGGAAAACTCATAGGTTGAGATAATAACAGTTTAATGATGGTAGTAAAATAAAACAATAACAATAATGGAAAGTACAAACGGGTAATGCACAACGCGATGGCTCACCACCCACCGACCGATACCCAGCCCGCTCCCAGCCAGCGATCCCAAGAGAACGGAGGCACCGCCATCGCAAAACACAGCGCTCCGGCTTGCTCCCTCCCAGCTCAAGAAAATTAACTGTATCCCAGCTGAAAGCAGGACACTGTTGTAGCAGATTAAAGATACTCTGTGAGTGTGGAGGAGGACTGGAGACAGGTGAGCAAACGCTTCAGGTGACCGCAAAGTAGGGATGGGGCAGCCTGTAGTATTACTGCTCAGGATCAAGGCAGAAGGTCCGGGGTCCGTGCCGGGCTGTGTGAACCCTCTGGGAGGAGCCGGTGGGTACAGGAAGGGCCTGAGGGGACATGATGGGGGCCTGGGGGCAGCCCGAGAGGAGCCATGTCCCAGTGGCGAGCTGGGTCCCTACCCCCCCGCAGCGGAACTCCTGCCCCGCCCGACAACCATTTGTCGCATCACAATGGGAGACCCCTCCGTGTCACCCTACAGCACCACACGGAACCAGCACAGCCCCGCATTGCCTGACAAGACAGGGAAGGGACAGGGCAGGAGCACAGTGAGGAGACTCCTGAGCACAGCCCACGTCTTTCCCCATCGCCCCCAGTGTTTCCCACAAACAGAACGCTCCCACTGTCCCCCAAACACTTTCCTCCACTTTTGAGGATGGCGCAGAGATGGTGCAGGCACCTCCGGGTGGCTTGGAAGAAGTGGGGTCGCAGGAGGGACCCCACACACAGGGAGAGCAGCTCTCTGCCAGAGCCCCACACGGTGTCCACGGTCCAGCCGCTGCAGATTGGTGAGTGAAGGGGCCGACGCCGGGACCCCGTTTCCCCCGTTTCAAGCTCTTGTCACCCTTTGGGAGGCTCGTTGGCCAAGAGGCTGTTGTCTTACCAACCCTTCCTCCTTTCCGTGTAGATGAGACGCTGCTGGAGGTGAATCCAGAGGAATTGGGACGGGATCCTGATAACACCTGGTTGCTTGCTTCGCTTTGCAGCAGCAGCATGAGAATGGTAACGAGCTCCCCCCTCGCCAGGACCCTTGTCCGTGGCATCTGCTTGTGCAAGCAAAGGGACCCAGAGGTGGTCGAGCTGCTGAGTCAAGCTCAGCGTGACCCATCTCCCGCCCCGTCCTTCCTTCCGTAGGTGTTTGGGCAACATCTTCATCCTTCTCAGAAGATGGGCATTCTCCTTGTGGCCATTGGGGCCTTGATGGCGGACAACGTCCATGACAGGCGGATGGGCAGCGCCGTCGTGGACATAGCCGTGCGAGACCCTGCGTCCTGGATGAGGGATGTAAGTGCCCCGTGGCTGGATTGTCCTTCCCTGTAAAGACATGTCAGGCCTTGTTCTTCTCTCCTGCCCTATCTCAGCTCTCTCGGGCACCCGAAACCATGTCAAGGCAGCAGGATGGGAAGGGCAGCACCATCCTCACCTGTGTCCCCTCCAGGTGCCAAAAATCCTGAGATGCATCCACAAAAACGTGGAGCACATCCGCGAGGAGCCGGCCCGGCGCAGCCTGGACTCGCTGCTGCTGATGATGATCAGGTGGAGGCCCAGGGAAGTGGTCAGGACCCTGCTGGACATCTCTCCAACGTGTGACAGGTACCGACCCTGGCAGCCTTGAGTGCTTGTTCCCCAAGGGGAGAGTGGCCCAGAGAGTCTCTGGCTGCCAGACCCACTGAAAACTTCAGGATATCGCCAAGGAGCAGGGCTCTCCATCCCACCACGCTTCCAACGCTTCAGCCAGAGCTGGCCAAAGCGAAGCCCCTGCCCCATGGGGAACAGCTCCTCAAGCTCCTCCTGCCTCCCCGCGCACCCCAAAATCAGGAGGGTGGGAAGGGCCAGGGTTTCCGGAGGATCTGGCCCCCGGGCACGATGGCCGAGGCAGCTCTGCTGACTGAGTTTGTTCTGTCTCGGCAGAGCTGCCATGGCCATGTGGGAGGTGGTGATCTCTGTGCGCTGGGCTTTGTGGAGAGTCTTGGCCGAGCTGCTCAGCGTGCTGCAGGACTGCCGGCTGCGCAAGGTGTTCAGCTCCGCCACAGAGGACTCCTGTATCTACCCCTTGGCTGTAAGTGACCACGCTCAGCCCCAGCGCTGTGCCTTCCTCCTCCTCCTCCTCCTCCCAGCCCCCGTGCCACACTCTCAGGCCCACCGGATGCTGGTTTGGCCCCGCCAAGCCTGTCCCGGCACAGGCAGCACTCTGCCTTCTGCCCTGCCTGCATCCCCCTGCCTGGCTCTAGCCCTGGGACAGAGACGTGGGGACTCTGAGGTGGCTTCAAGGGGAGAGGAGACACTTGCCATGGGCAGTTGTGGGACAGGGGAGGAAGCCCTGCAGCTTTGCTGGTCTCTCACCGCTCTCTCCATTTTAGCTGCTGGTCTGCTCTGAGATTGATGACGAGGAGTTTGCTGACCTGTACAAGGCCCAGAGATACCTGAGGCATCCCAGACCGGTGATGCTCTCACTGGTGCTGACGGGCCTTGTCACACTCTCAAAAACACCCAAACTGGTGAGCAGGGGGTTGGCAAGGGGAGCCACATTGGTAGCTGGGGCCTGGGGGAGGCGATGGCTTGGCCCTGGCCGGGAGGATGTGGGGTGACGGCTCCAAGCACCTTCCCTACTGTGGAGGGGGCTGGTGAGTGCCTGGGAGTTCTTTCACCGCTTCACAAAAAGGTGACTGATGTGTTTTGTACAGGCCAGGAAAATGCCGGTGCTGCTGCCGGACATCATGAGGACCCTGAAGGTCACCAATACCAATATCAGAGTGAAGGCCCTGCAGATCTTCGTCAATGTGATTTGTCACATGAAGACGGAAGAGGCCAACCTCATCTCTCTGAAGCTGGTGGAGAAGCTCCTGCCACTCTTTGATGATGTAAGGCTGCCGTGGTTGCCTGAGCTGAGGTGATGGGTGAAGGACTTTCAGCCCCAGCCCTGCGGGCAGCATTTGGGCAGGGGTGTCCCCCTGGCTCCTCTTGCGTGGTCTTTCGGGGCTCTTCCCACTCCTCTTGCGTGGTCTTTCAGGGCTCCAGGGCCATTGAGCTCAGTGCAGGTCTGGCCGATGGCTCCTGCATTGAGGATCCGACCCCAGAGCATCTCCTCTCCCATCAGCCACGCTAATGCCTCTGCTCCCCGTGGGCAAGGAGCGGCTGGTGCTGAGCTCCCTCTCTCCTCCTCCCTGCCAGGAGTCCAGCCAGGTGCGAGAGCTCTCCATCCGTCTCTTAAAAAAAGTGCTGAAGACCTCGGTGGGGAAAAACAGATACAAAATGCTGATGGTAGCACACAGTGTCCTTCTCCCGCTGCTCTTCCATATGAACGACCAGAACGAGAGTGTGGCCAAGGTACACTGACCAGCGATTGGTGTCGTGGGGAAGGGCGTGCTGACGCTACGGGGGTGGCCGGGGAGTGTGGGACAGTGGGATTGTGTGTCACCGCAGGGTCCCACCGCTGCTGCCCTCCTTCCCCCTGAAGGGTCCCTGCAGCCCCAGCAAGAGCAGGGAATGGAGACCCTGGCACAGACATTTCCCTGCTCAGCAGCGGCCCGTGGCCACCGAGCCCACGAGTTCCCAGGGGCTTTGCGTGCTTTGAGCCCCAATCCTTGTGCCCCCCTGGAGCGCAGGATGGCCCCAGGAATGAAGGGGGAATCAAATCCCAGGATCACCCATCCCCCCAGCTTGGAGCCTGGCCCAGAGGAGGATGATGCCAGGTCTCCTTCCCTGGGCTCTGGTGCCATCGCCCAGTCTCTGCTCTTCTCCACAGGCTTCCCAGGACACCTTTGGCACCTGTGCAGAATTCCTGGGGTTCGAGGCGCTCAGCTCCCTGGCCGTGACCAGGCAGACACACCTTATGGGAGAGTACTTGGTGAGGACAACCCCCAAACGCCCGGGCCAGGCTGGACAAGGGCCGCCTGCTGTGCCCCAGGGGAGGGCTGTGTCACTCGGCATTGCTGCCCTGCTCCAGCCCGGCTGCTCCAGCTGCATCCTCCAACCCCTGCCCTCGAGCATGCAGCCCCCAAGGGCTCTTCTCCAGGAGAGCCTGGCCCATCTGGGTCCTGGCAGTGGGACACAGGGGTCTCCGCACCCCAGCCCCCTCTGCCTGTGGCTCTCTCTGGCCCTCATCCCCACGGGGCTCCTGCCTGGGAGACGGGAACCACTGGTAGGGAGTGGGGGTGCTGGCAGGAGGGACTGGTCTGGACGGCTGTGGAGGGTCCGTACCAGCCCTGTGCCCTTGTGCTCTCTCAGATAAATTGCAATCGTAGCATGGTGGAAAACTATGTGAAGGAGAGCCTGTTCTACCTGAAGAACCCGCAGGCCACCGTGCGAGAGGCGGCCCTCAGGTTCATTGGTAAGTCTTCAGGGACCCATTTCTGGCCACCTGGCCCAAGTCCCCACTGGTGGGCTCGCTGGGTGTCTTGCTGGGTCCCACTGCCTTCGGGTGCTGTCCTTCCTGGGGGACAGCCCTGCCGAGGCAGAGCAGAACTCTGACATTAGCTCTGTGCCCCAGGTCTTGCTGCACAGCACGTGGAGAACCTCAGCCAGGAGAGGCTGCAGGATATCTGTCGCGGTGAGTAGGGGCAGTGCTGTGCTGGCTGGGGCTGGTGGGGGCAGGGGACAGAGCCTGGGCTCCTGGGGAGTCTCTGCAGGCAGTGGGGGTTCACATCTGCTCTGTTTCCTTCTCTTGAAGCCTTCCAGCCAAAAGATGCTGAACCTTCCGTCAGATCCCTGTCATCTCAGACCACCCTCTCCCTGACATCTCGAGAGAAGCAGCCAAGGTCAGGATGGAGCCTGCGGTCACTGTGTTGCTGGCCCTTCTGAGCCTTGGAGAGATGACATTCTTCTCGGGAAAATGGCCATGTTTGAATACATTTTTCCTTTTCATGACGATTTATTGTTATTGTTGTTATTTTAGTTCAGTTATTAAACTGTTCTTACCTCTACCCAGCACTTTTCTCAATTTTAGCCTTCCAATTCTCTTTCCCCATCCTGCTGGCGGGGAATGGTGCTTAGTTGCCGACTGGGGTTAAACCACAACACCAGGGGGCAATTTTGCCTTCTCGAAAAAAAAAAAGAAAAAAAAAAAAAAATCACTTTAGGTACCAGAAGTAGCGTTCCCTTACTGGGTGCAAGACAGCAATAGAGAATGAATAGAATTGGAGAACCAGAATAAATCCAGTTGGAGAAAACATTTTAAGGTCTGGCTGTTAACCCAACACTGGTGAGCCCACCACTAAGCCACGTCTTTAAGCGCATGGTACCTTAAATCAGTATATACTTGCATGCATATTCACAAACACAAAACGTACAGGCAAAAATATTTGGATCCGTAAAATAAGTATGTACTCACACTCACAGAAAAAAACGTGTATGCCCAAACACACTAGCAAGTAGAGAGAGAGAGAGAGAGTGGGTGAAAGAGAAGCTAGCTCAGCGTTAAAATTTCCCTTTTCTTGAGTTTGGAGTAAATACAACGCCGCGACATTCCGCAATGGACAATAATTGAGGCTTGCGGGGATTGGCTTTGCCCCGGCCTCCTGTCGGCTCTAATGGCGGATGGTGCCTCGAGGAGTTGATACCTGAGAGGCCTCCCAGACTCTGGCAGCGAGCCTGCAAAGTCTGAAGGGCTGAGCGAGGCTGCTCCCAGTGATGGGTGGTGCTCTGGGGGCTGCTGTGGGCAGCTCTCGGTGCCCGTCTCCAAGCCGTCCCCTGTGTTTCCCCGGCCCTGCCTGGGTCAGGCAGCCAGGCACCACCGGGCACCCTTCGGCAGCGGAGTTGAGCTGCAGAGGGAAGCATCCCCCTGGGGCGGCCCTGGGGCGGGTGAAGGCTCTTGGGGAGCCAGGAGGGAGTGCTTCGCCAGGGGCCTGGGCATTTCTTCCTGCCCTCCTTTCCCCTCACTGGGACAGCAAGTGAACGGGGCCACTCTCGCTTTTGCAGCACGTGACACCCTTTGGTGGTGCCGGTGCCAGTGAGCGGGAGCAGCTCCTCATCCTCAGCTCTCCCCAACCTGCTGTGGCAATGAACATGGCCTCAGAGACAGAGGAGAATCTCCCCATCTACCGTGACGCTTGAGGGGATGTCGCTATGCGATGCCCTGTTGCCACCGGTTCTGCCTGGGCTGCATCCTGCAGTGGATACTGATGAAACCAGAGTGCCTGCTCTGCAGAGGACTGGTGGACTTTGTGCAGTTTTCCGGGCAGGGAAGATCTGGTTGAGCACCAGTACGTCATGACACTCCTCGAAGTGTCTCCCAAAGCCAGCAGCCGGGCAGGCCCAGCTCCCAGCCACCGTGCCGAGAACAGCCCCCGTCACCCTGCGGCGTCCCCTCCATCTTCCCAGAGGGGACACTGTCCCCACAGGAGCAGGGGGCTGCAGAGCCAGAGGCCGTGGGTGGCCTCCTGCCCGAGGTCTGGGCAGAACTTTTCCAGAGCCAACCGCGTCTCGTCGGTCCCGTGCTGGCCTGGCTGCGCCAGGAGGTCTGGACGATACATGGGCCAGACGGGTGGCACACACGTCATGCAACGGGCAACGTCGTGCACGCCCTGTGCGTCAGCGGCCCGGTGGAGGAGGCCATGGCCCAGGCGCTGCAGCCTGGCCTTGGGGAACGTGCAGCACCTCTGGCCCGTGGCATCATCGACGTCACTGCGAGGCAGCGCGGCGAGGAGGCCGGAGGCTGCTGCGCTCCCCGGCTGTGGGGGCAGAGGACGACAGGTCTGAGGCCAACTCCAGCCCCATCTTCTTCGTCCGCAACTGCTCCTGGTGCAGGACTGGCAGCTCCCCCTCGACCTCCTCCGGCAGCCATGACAGCTCTGACAGGGAGGAGGAAGCCGGCACGTTGGAGGCCGGGAGGCCGCCCTCCGTGGGGGTCAAGGCCGTCCCTCACCTGCGCCTGTCCTGCCAGAGCAGGAGCAGCCCCAGGAGGAGCCGGGGGAGACGGCGGCAGCAGGTCCCTCTGCCCGGGGCTGTAGCCGCAGCCCCTCCGCTCCCAGGCAGCACAGGAACCGCTCCAGAGGGAGGCCCAGGCGCGCCCCAAAGAGGAGGGCCCCCCGCTCCCAGGCCTCTCCCCAGCCCTTCAAGAGGGTGCCCTGCCGGCAGCACTAGCAGGGCTGCAGCAGGGCTTTATTCACTAGAAAATAAATTCTTAATACTACTACTACTACTACTACTACTACTGCTACTACTACTACTACTACCAATAACTATAATAATAATAACAATAATAATAATAATAATAATAATAATAATAATCCACGTCTCTGGGTGCTGCTTTCTCCCTTTTTTCCGGGTGCCTTTCCCTGACAGTTTGTACACTTGCATGGGATTTTAATCTATTACAGTTATGAAGACCTTTTTTTAGAAGGATCTGTGAGCAGTGGCATGTTCAAGTGCTGTCCTGTGGAGATTCTGGGGGAGCTGTTTGGCCCATCTATTCACTCCTGGGAGCCACGCACCTCTGTGACACAGAGCACGGGATACAGCTCTGACAAATCTTGCAAAAGGAGAACAAGAACACGCTTGTAAATTTATGTCCGCTGGGGCTTCTTCTGCCCCTCCAAGAAATACTTGTTTGGATACAGTTTTGGCAGCATTGGTTTGTGGTATTTTGCACTTATCCCTTGCACAACTCTTACGATCAACCAAAAAGTTGAATCAAAAAAAGGATCTTTTTCAGTTCTGCTAATGTAAAGCTGACTGTTTAAAACCAGAGGAATGCAAGCTATTACAAAGCAATGCTGAAAGTAAAGGAAAGCAAAGCAAACCCTCAGCCCTCAAGGAGAAAGGCAATAACTGATATAAAGTCCTTTTTCAAATGCTGATTAGGTTTCAAGGTGATACCTCTTTCCATATGTGCAATTGTATGTGCGTAGTAAGCGCTGAATAATTACATGATCAATTATCAATTTCTATGTGTAAATTTTTGTTACTATCTTATGATAGCATGTAGGGCCTTTTTAAGTTGAGGGAAACTGTAAACTTAACTGAGGGTTTAAAGTATAAGCTGCTTTGTTTTACGGAAATAACTGCGAGAAAAAGCATAGAGCAGTTTGAGATTTATGGTGCAACTTGGTTGCTATTGATAGAACTTAAGGGAGATTAAACGAAGCACAGTGCATTAGAGAAGTTCTGGTCCCACAAAAGACACATTGCTCGGCCTTCCGAGCCCAGGGAACAAGCACCTCGGTTCAGAGCGGGACGGTTGCTCACCCCCCGCCCCTGTCCTGGGAATGGGGGAAAAGAGTGGAGGGACACAAGGAAAACTCATAGGTTGAGATAATAACAGTTTAATGATGGTAGTAAAATAAAACAATAACAATAATGGAAAGTACAAACGGGTAATGCACAACGCGATGGCTCACCACCCACCGACCGATACCCAGCCCGCTCCCAGCCAGCGATCCCAAGAGAACGGAGGCACCGCCATCGCAAAACACAGCGCTCCGGCTTGCTCCCTCCCAGCTCAAGAAAATTAACTGTATCCCAGCTGAAAGCAGGACACTGTTGTAGCAGATTAAAGATACTCTGTGAGTGTGGAGGAGGACTGGAGACAGGTGAGCAAACGCTTCAGGTGACCGCAAAGTAGGGATGGGGCAGCCTGTAGTATTACTGCTCAGGATCAAGGCAGAAGGTCCGGGGTCCGTGCCGGGCTGTGTGAACCCTCTGGGAGGAGCCGGTGGGTACAGGAAGGGCCTGAGGGGACATGATGGGGGCCTGGGGGCAGCCTGAGAGGAGCCATGTCCCAGTGGCGAGCTGGGTCCCTACCCCCCCGCAGCGGAACTCCTGCCCCGCCCGACAACCATTTGTCGCATCACAATGGGAGACCCCTCCGTGTCACCCTACAGCACCACACGGAACCAGCACAGCCCCGCATTGTCTGACAAGACAGGGAAGGGACAGGGCAGGAGCACAGTGAGGAGACTCCTGAGCACAGCCCACGTCTTTCCCCATCGCCCCCAGTGTTTGCCACAAACAGAATGCCCCCACTGTACCCGAAACACTAGTCACTAGAAAATAAATTCTTCTTCATAATAATAATAGTCCACGTCTCTGGGTGCTGCTTTCTCCCCCTTTTCTGGGTGCCTTTCCTCGAAATTTTGTACACTCTCATAGGACTTTAATCTGTTACCGTTATGAAGACCGTTTTTTTATTAGGAGCTGTGAGCAGTTGCACGTTCTTACAACCCTCCCCTTGCCCTCCCCTTATTCTCCCTTGCTGCCTTCCTGCTTCTCCTTGCCCTTGGAACAATCACAAGAAAACTGAGGGAGGAGACCTTGTGGTTGTCTCTTATGTTCAGGGAAATATAAACATACATAGACCCATACTTTGTAAATAAATAAATTACATAAAATGTATGAGCCATGGATAATCAGCATTATTTTGTGATAGAAACACCCCAGTAAGTTCCCAAACACTGGCATCCCACTCAGAGTGGATAAAACAGTTAAAGCTTAAGGCAGGACACATTCTGCTCTGGAGAGATCCTATTGCCCATCCATCTGTTGTGACAGCGTGTGCAGAAAGCAGAGATTTTGAGTTGTCACCTAGTTCAGTACAATTCATTTTGCATAGAACTGGTGTTTACAAAAAGCTTTATTTAAAATGGATCTTATCAAATAGCATCTGTAGAGTCTAACTCTTGTAACATCAAGTGGAAATTAAAATTTGCAAATTACATTTAAGTAATGATGTATATCTGTGGAAGATTTTCATGTTGTCTAAGTTGAAAAAATATGTCTTTTAATAAACCACTACCACGACATTACCTTGTCTCCCACATACATACACACAGAGTAATACTGTAGTTTGCTTCTGTAGTTTGATGCGAGGTGGAGTTCTTTGGAATATATTTTTCAGGTATAGATATTCTGCAAATATATACCTACACTCTGGGAACTCACAACCACCCAATCAGTTCTCCTTTGTGCCAGATATAAAATGAAATAAACACAATGAAAATACCTTTTCTCAGATGTATTATTTGATGGAATACCTGGTTGCTGGTTTACTAGGAGAGCCAACACTTATCTTCCCATTTGGATAGCAGAAAGACAACCTCTTTATGAAAATAATTAAAAATTGAATGATTAGCTGCACTCTGTCCTCAGAAACCCTTATTTCCTTCTCCCCTTGCCCTTCCTCTTTTATTATGTCAAGTATTTTCAGTCCAGTAAGGCAATGATCACACTCTTTCCCTATCATGTTCAGTAACTTGGTAGGTGCCTTTAACATTTGGTTTCAGGAGTTTTGATCTGTGAAAGTTGCAGTGCAATTACTAAGAAGAAAAAGCATAAATACCCATGGGGTTCTTTTTTTCCCTTTCCCTTCTGATGACAACTCTTAGGACTAAAGAACTTGCTCTTAATTAAGACTGATGAATTAACATGCAGCTGTCTGTAACACGCTGCCACTTTCCTCCTCCCTTTCTAAGTCTGTGGATTTACAACAATTTTCTACAGAAAAACTGCTTTTGATGCAAGGTCATCATGTTACATTTCCATTCCAGGATACCTGGAGCTGGGACAATGTCATCTGTACAATTACTCATTATGTAAAGAGATAATATTTTTCCTTCTGCTAATCTTCATCCAAGACCAACATTGGCCAAAGAATGTTAAATTTGTACTAAAATCTAGTTCATTTTTTTCTGAACAAATATGGACAGATCTGGATAAATCCAGCAAAAAATGTAAACTTAGAAAATTCCAAAAATGATCAAAAAATTTTGCTGATTTACCACAACCTAAAAACTAGACCAGAAATTATCAGTCAGGTTTTTTTAAAAAAAAGAAAAAAAAATAAATCATTTGTATTTTATGAGAGTAAGGTGGTTATTTTATCAGAAATTGAGTTCATGAAAGGAAAAATACATATGGGGGAAGAGAAAGCTGGAAAGGAGGGGAAAAAACTCAAACCAAAAGGAAAGCTGGAAAGTATTAAAAAGGAAAACTGAAAAATATTGGGAAGGGAAAAGGGAGGAAAGAAAAACAACGGAGAATAACAAAAGCTGAATCATCTGCAAATATGATTTTCTAGCCAGAAATGACAACTGCTGAAGAGAGCAGAGGATAAAAGATGGAGGGAGGAAAGTAAAATCAAACCAGGTACAGATAAGGATAAGTAATATAAAAATTGCATTTCATCCTTAGCCCCTAAATTGATGGGTTTTAGAACAGCCTCACTGTACAAATGGTCTGTTCCATGCCATAATCATTTATTGATGTTGACCGGTTGCACAGCAATTGATGAGACACAACCCCTCTTGGTGTCTGCCCTCTCTTCTGGTTAAGGTATTTTTAATATTGATGGAGGACATATTCCATGTAGATTAACGAAACCTGCATAAGAAGCATATATTAATTTGACGGACTACTCAGACTCATCAGAAGTCAATGGGAAATCTTTGCAAGGCAAAAAGTAAAAATTACCTCTCAGTCCCATAGACTTACATTTCTTACTGGACCTTTTAAAATGAACAAGTTTGTTGAAACCAAATTCCATTTACAATTTTTAAAAAATTCTTAATATTCTTAGAAGGAGTAAGATCCTCTAAAAATCTCCCACAGTTAGATATGTTTCTAAAAGTATTTTGAAGAGGATAACTGTTACATGATGTGAGGTCTAAATAGCATTCTCTTGTTCACAAAACTTTTATTCAAACAAACCATCTTGTTAACTTTAATGAGTGTATTGGAAGAGCTCACCAGTCTCAGCTGGGGTTACATTAATCCTGCTGTAAGTATCTAGAAGAGCACATTAACTTTAGCTACATCATACACTCAAATAAATGGTCAAAGGAACATTATGCAGATAGTGGAGTCAAACACTCGACAGTAGAAAGTGCTGAGAACAAAATTGTCTGTGTAATCTCAGTCCAGGTCTCAGCGAACAGGCTTTCTTTTGTGTGCTTTACCCACATACAATACGTAAAGATGCTTTTCCCCCAGATTCCTGCTTGAAACGAGGTAGGAGACAGGTAGTGCTCAGTCAGTAAGCTTCAATTTTTCCTCATTATTAATGATGGAATCTGCATTGAACAGTAAAAAAAAAGCATTTTGGAAAAAACATTGCTTACTTGTACATCTCCTTCAATATTATCATCCCCTTATTTCCTGTTTTACAGAGAGGGAGCTTAGGCACAAAATGTAAAGGCAAACTTAAAGCAAATGTATGTATGATTGACTTGCTCAGCATACATATGTGAAAAACACTGCCATGGACAAGTTTACTTTCCTGGCTTTCCCTTAGTTGCATTTTGCTCAAAAGAATAACTTTTCTCTTGTGTTTTTCACCATACACTTTCTATCATCTAACAAATGAGCAGGATAATAGAGAGGAGTCAGCAGGAAAGGCCCATCTGTGTGCTTGATGGAGCATGATGTGGATAAAAAGATGTTTTGTGTTATCATGTTAATTATATATGTATCATAAAGCATAAACTCATGGGATGAAGATAACCAGAATACATAGCATAGCAACTTAAGTTTTGGAATTTCATAAGAATTTAATATATCCGTCTATTTTGATAGAGGGTGTTGTTCATTTAAAAAAAAAATTAAATGTGAAAATTTAGAAATATGAATTGATGTTGACCTTCACCTCGGTCATCAGAAAGTGCAAGTGCAGTCTACGCAATTACCACTCTGCTCTCCATCACCTGAGAGTAGTGATTCAGTAGTTTATGTGGGGATCATCTCTGGAGAGAGAATATGACACACTACTAGACTCACAACTACAAAAATAAAAGAGATAAGGAATCTGCAGACTTTGGGGGGGAGCATGGTTTCACAGCCTAGATTTACTCCTCTCTGAGCTTCTATTGAGTATTTCAGCTTTACCTCTGCATTACACCATTATTCTTAATAACCTCCTTGGGAGGAGTTTGCATATCAAACTCTATTAATTTTTTTTTAGTTGTACAGTTGGTTTTTTTAAACCTCTCTTTTGATTTACAGTGGAACACCTCTTCTTTCTATCCTAGATTTTTGACAACTCTGCTATCTGAGTTCTGGTTCTACTTTCTCATTGGGGATTTCCATGCAATATGACTTATCATTTGTCCTAGGTTTACTATCCAGCCACATCAAATTCTCCATAAACCCTTGAACTCTGCAGTCAATCCGATTCCTCATCCTTTGGTTTCTCACTACCAATGCCCTGAGAGCATGAATGGGCCTTAATGACCCTGCCCATTCTCACCTGGGACCTCTCCTCAGCCCCTGACCATGGGCCCAGAAACCTCATTTAAGATCAGACCTGGACATGGCCCGAGTTACGTTGTAGGTGTCCCTGTCTATAGTCCTGGTTTTTGGCCCTATCTCCTGGATGGTCTTTAGACCTATATTGTAGCCTTGTCTCCATCTCCTTCTGTTCCTGAATATCCCCCAGAGATTATAATACTCTGGACAAAATCCCTGCTGGTTGCACTCCTGTCTCAGCTGTGGTGACCTAGAAACTAGGAAGTCAAATAACTGAATACAGTTAATGGGGTATAACCAAATAGCAGAAATGAGCTTGCAGTTGCTAAAAACTGAATCTGCGTATAAGTAAAGCATCGAATTGCATTTCAGAGTCTTATAGTGAAGTCCATGATAAAATTCACTGGCTACTTTGGTATTACTAGAACAAAATACCTTTTTTGAAGTAGTGGACTCAGATTAACAGGGATTTATTTGAAATTGATCTAGCAATATCAAAGTGCTTAGACTTTGTTGCAAGACTTGTAGTGGTTTATTATAATTCTGAAAGAACAGTTAGAAAACCCCATATCTACTGAGTTGATGGATGTTTTACTGACTTCTAAAACACTTTACAAACAAATCATATTTGGCCCTAGCGACAACTTGATCCTATAATTGCCACAAAACTACATGAGTTGGTCTGTGTGATTGTCAGTTTTCAGATCAGGTTGACTTGTCAGCTTCAAGATTTTTCTTCCTTGGTCAGAAAAAGTAATTGGACCATGTATGGTTTTAGGTTGTATTTAGTGTTTTTAACCAGCCTGAGCCAAAAGACTGGCAACACTGGAAAACTAAAAACATACAAAGCCATTTTTGATGAACTTCTTGTTACATGTTAGCATATAGGAATTAAAATGAAATATAACTTGGCACATTAAACTGGACAGCTGTAGAATGTGAGTGGGTTATAATTACTGTCTGATTAGCAAGTACCTTCTTCAAATGATGTCCTGACAGCTACTATTTTAGAAGAAAACCAAGGAGTCAAGAAATAGACTTCAAGCAGAAGGTTGATGTTACACATAAGGGTTTTTTTAGCTATAAGATTAAATTATTTCTTTCAATTTTAACTACTTAATTGCTACACTTTTGTTCCTTAATCTGTTTTGCTGAAAATTAATTAACATAATTTCCACTGCTTCATTACATCAGTACTTCTTGTACAGTTCCATTCATGGGAACTTTAAACTTTATTTAAAGGCTTCAGTTTCCAAACTCTCTGCATATACATGGGAAAGCTGACAAACCATGCAAAAATCACTCCTGAAATTAGTGATAAAGCCTGAGACAGACATGCAGATGTTTTGTTTCTCCCACTTTCAGCTGAATAGCAACCTCCATTTCTTATTCAGCAACACATTTAATAATATGATAATGGCTTTTGTTGACAAAGGCTTTAAGCCATACATCACTGTATAGAGTATTACACTTTTTGGGGTTTGGCTGAGAACAGCAGTGTGATGCTGAAGTCATAAAGAAGGAGCTTGAGATAATTGTTGTGGATCTAATATAGCAGATTTTGTAATGGCTACAAAATTTTGAATCATGAATTATATCTTTATATAATTTTGAACAACATATAATGTAGCATAGTTCTTGGATTTGATTATAGGTGCAGCTAATGTTCCAGCTGTACTTGGAGATAAATATTGAATGCACAACATCTGCAGCAGATACTGTTTTTCAACAGTTTACCTATTAACAAAAAATACTGTCTCTATTCATCTATACAGTTTACAAAATTGCTCTATTTCTGGGAAGAAAAATTGCAGTCATGGAAAGGAAATCATAAGTCATCTGAGGAAACAAACTCTAAGATTCCTAAGGCCAAGTTCAAACAGTCCTTCGGAACAAACTAGTTTTAGGATATGTTTCTGTTGTCTGCACTGGAGCTGCCTGCATGCCCCCATGGAGCAGTGGAAGGGATGCTCGTGGAAGTGAGGAGCTCTGCAGTGTCTATGCTGAGCACCTTTCTACCTCAGTCTTGCTAGACCAGGCTCAAGAAAATTGTCATGCAGAAATATGCTATTTCCATTTATTTAACCACCCCTACAGGCAAATGTAGCACAAGGTTATTCAGTATGAAATGGAATCTGATGTGGAATAACATGAAGAGCTCACACTGGTACAGCAGAAGTCCACTTTTCCTTCAGAAATTGTTTGTGGTAAGGAATTAGCAGAACTTGCACAGGCCACATTTAGACTCTTTACAGCACTGCTATACTTATATAAGTCTGGTTTTAAGGGTAATGCCAAAATAATAATTATACAACTTTCATCTAGAGCACTGTCTTGGTCACTAATGGGGCAGAGGGGAGAAGGGGACAAGAGCTCAAAACAAAGATGTGGTGGTAATGGGGCCTGGGAAGTGGACATCCTTCTTCAACAAGGATTTGTTTGCAAGAGTAGAAGGAGCCCAGACAATGCCTTTTAGAGCTTGCTCAGCATGCATTTTTTGCCTCTCTTGTCAACTTTCATTAATTTGTCAATGTTTTGAGTTGGGAGTGTTGACTTCTTGAGTAGTGTTACCTCTCTCTCCCCTGTCAATTGATTTCTTAGATTTTTTTAAAAAAAAAAAAAAAAAAAAATCTAAGGGAGGTGCTTGATGTTTTCTATTTTTGAAAAATACTTAATTAGTTCACTGTAATTCTTACATGTCTAGAAAGCACTCTTCTTTCAGGCTACTATGGATAACAATATAAAAGACAAAATAAGGCTCCTAATTAACTGTTCTCTTGTATCCCCTTTAGGGAAAAGTTTGATTTAAAACAGCTCTCAAGTTTATCATAAGGTATTGAATAACACTTTGTACACTCTTGGTACATATAGAATCATAGAATCACAGAATAATTCAAGTTGGAAAAGACCCTTGGGATCATTGAGTCCAACCATCAGCCCTACTCTACAAAGTTCTCCCCTATGCCATATCCCCCAGCATCTCATCTAAACGGCCCTTAACCACATCCAGGGATGGTGACTCCACCATCTCCCTGGGCAGCCTATTCCACTGCCTGACCACTCTTTCTGTGAAAACTTTTTTCCTTATGTCCAGTCTAAACCTCCCCTGTTGGAATTTAAAGCTGTTCCCCCTTCTTCTGTCACTAATCACCTGTGAGAAGAGACCAGCACCAACCTCTCCACCTATCCTTTCAGGTAGTTGTAGAGAGTGATGAGGTCTCCCCTCAGCCTTCTCTTCCTCAAACTGAACAGTCCCAGCTCCTTCAGTCGCTCCTCACAGCATCTGTTCTCCAGGCCCCTCACCATCTTCGTTGCCCTCCTCTGCACTTGCTCCAGCACCTCAATATCTCTCTTGTATTGAGGTGCCCAAAACTGGACACAATACTCCAGGTGTGGCCTCACCAGTGCAGAGCACAGGGGGACTATCTCCCCCCTACTTCTGCTGGTCACACTATTTCTAATACAAGCCAGGATGCCGTTGGCTTTCTTGGCCACCTGGGCACACTGCTGGGTCATGTTCAGCTGCTTGTCAATTAGAACCCCCTGATCCTTCGGTTCCACACAGCTCTCCAGCCACTCCTCCCCAAGCCTGTAGCCATGCAGGGGGTTGTTGTGGCCCAAGTGCAGGACCTGGCACTTGTCCTTGTTGAAGATCATCCTGTTAACGTTGGCCCACCAATCCCATCTCTTCAAGTCTCTCTGTAGTGCCTATCTTCATGCAGATCGACATTCCTGCTTCACTTGGTGTCATCTGAGAACTTACTGATTATACACTCTATGTCCTTATCAAGATCATCAATAAAGATGTTGAATAGAAGTGGTCCCAACACCGAGCCCTGGGGACCACCACTTGTGACTGGCTGCCAGTTGGATTTAGCTTCATTGACCACCACTCTCTGGGACCGTCCATCAAGCCAGTGCTTGACCCAGCAGACTGTTCACTCATTCAGGCCATGGGCAGCCAGTTTTTCTATGAGAATACTATGGGGAACTATGTCGAATGTGTTTCAAAAATCCAGGTAGATAATATCCACAGCTTTTACCTCCAATAGTCAGGTCATCTTGTCATAGAAGGAGATGAGGTTTGTCAGGCAGTACCTGCCTTTCATAAACCCATGCTGACTGGGCCTGATCCCCTGGTTGTCCATTATATGACTTTTAATGACACTCGAGATGACCTGTTCCATGACCTTCCCTGGCACTGAGGTCAGACTCACAGGTCCATAGTTTCCTGAATCCTTTCTGCCTTTCTTGTAGATGGGTGTCACATTTACCACTCTCCAGTCAAATGGGACCCCCCCCAGTTAGCCTGATTTCAGGTAAATCATGGACAGCAGCTTGGCGAGCACATCTGCCAACAGTTTCAGCACCCTTGGTGTAACCCATCTGGTCCCACAGACTTGTGTGCATCCAAATCACCTCTTCAGAAGAGCAAAATTTGCACCTGAAGAGAAACTGGTCATTAAAGCCACAGGACTGGTGAGCACAACATGCTCCTTAAATTCTGTGCTGAGATCCAGAAGCCATAGTGAAAATTTGTGAAGAAAAAAAAAAAAAAAAAAAATCAACTATTTGCTGTTTCTCTACACATTTGCTGACAGGAAAGTGTGTGACAGAGCAAAAAACTGCAAAGCTCCATGGCAAATGGGTTAAAATGCTGAGTGGGTGCCTCTAGCTTTGACTATGCTAGACTACTTGGATATCTCCCTTTTCTAAACTAATGGTTAAGGTTTATGCAAGAGTCTACTGTAAATCTCCTTTTTCAAGGCTTAGTAAAGTGTCTAGACTTCATGAAGTGATTAACTAAATTAAAGGAGATGTCAATTTGTATATAAAATTTAAAGTGCATATATTAACTAAGCAGAGAAAAGAATGCATTGCTCTGAGGAAAAATTCACGGAAATGTTCAACAGGATGAGAGAGCACAGAAAAAGGCCTTTGTGATGCAGTCCAAACCCCAGCTGTGCTAGCTTGAGACCAGTCTCTTTGGAAGTAGATGGTATGGGTTTTGTGTTTGTGACTTAATTTTAAAATGCCTTTCCCTGCAAGACACCCTGTAGATTTTTCCCACCGGGTAAAATGTAGAGATGAAACTTAAGCTGCCTGATGACGGATTGTCTTGCCTGAGTGCCTGGCTGTGCCAGTGAGTTATGTGTTTCTAACACTTGCCATGGGAACAACATGAAACTTACGTATCAGCAGAGAATGTTTCATATAGATACACTAGCATGATCGTTTGGGTCACTGCATGCCTGTTTAAAGTGAATTCTCTAATGGTAGGCTAAGAAATACTTCTTACAGCACTATTTTGGGGGAAATTTGCTTTTGCTTTTGCTGGACTTCTGAGATGTTGAGCACTTCTCTCTTCAAGGGAGTAGTGAGCAACTTCCATGGCAGAGACACACCACCCTCAGCTTCTGCTGACTTTTCTGGGGGATGGAAGTGTTCCATACAGTGCCCTGCAGGGATGTGCTCTCTTCCATTAAGAAGGTGCAGTTATTAACTAATGTTTTGAGAGGAAAAAATTTTAGGAGGTTGAAGTCACTACCAGTTGGCAAGAGGTTTGCATACAAATCTTCTGTTTCTCTCAGGAACAATTAAATGAAATCAGTTGTATTTGCATATGAAATAGCTTATATTTTCCCTCATCTGAATATAGGTATTATAAGACTCTTTTTTTTTCCTCACAAGAATTCACACGAGGATTGTTTAATTGGAAAGCTTAAATCTGTTCTAAAACCAAATAGAAAATGAGATTTTGTATACATTTTTTTAATAATTTTCACAAATGGGAACTGTAATGACTTGGTAATCTGTAGAGAAGTTGTATTTAATACTTTAATGAATTTATAATGCTTTGTGAAGTTATTTGTGTTCATTAATTTAAAAATTAGTTTTAAATATTTTAGAGGAATCTTATTAACTAGTCTAGACAAATGATAAAGAACTCCTACTTCAGAATCAAGGCCATCTTTCCAAACTGTTAAACTCCTGAAAATTTGTCAGGACTTCAATACACTCTTTTTTGAATGTGTGTTTCCAGACTACTTTTATAAGTTAAGATTTAATTTGAAGTCTTGGGACTGGGTTATGAGCCAGAAAATGGCAATAAGTAAATCTCCTTAATTTTTAAATTTTTTAAATCTTAAAACTCAACCTGCAAGTTATTTTATACCTGTTTCTGTGTTTCCTTAACACCCATAGGAGCAGCTGTTTTCTACATAACCTGCATTGCACCTCACTTCTACTTGGGGTAGGATTTGAAATCTTTTTTTTATGCTGACTCCCAGGGCTGGCTCCAGAGCTCCTGGGCCATTTCTACATTAACATGTAATTTAGTCCAGTGGACTTCCTTATAGTTTGGTTAGTAGATCTGTGACTGATGACACATTGGACAAATGAGTATTTGCTAGATCAGGAACTTTCAGGACTAAAAATGTGATCTATTTACTGAGAGATACCTGATACCTGGAAATCTGCATGATTTGATATCCAGGTGGTATGAGGTTGCTTTAAAGAACTTCCATTATAACATGGGGTTTGCCCATGACTAGGAGGACTCTTGGGTAACTCAAGTAGGGCAGATAAGGGATGATAAGAAAAAGAGATGACAAGAAAGCCTTGAAACCCGAAGTTTTACCAGCCTGGTTTTGCTTCTGACTGCAGGGTCCTGCTGGCCTCATCCTTGCCTGTTTCCCTCCAGGATCCCTCCTGGCACTATGAACTGCATCCAGCATTTTGACAGCTCCCTCCTTACAAACTGGCACTTCTCAATGACAACATCCCCCACCCCTGTCCTTTCTGTGGATCTCAGAGGCATCAAAGTTGGAAGAAAGTAGATGCCCCAAGTTGTACTTTCTCAGAGTGCTGCTCTGGAAAAGAGTCCTTTTATACTTTCAGTACTAAAACCAAAGTCTTAATGCTTTGCCCAAAGTATACTTTTTAGCATCACTTTTGACTTAAAAAGTTCTAGTCCATATGTCAGCTGTGAAAGAACTTTTGAACAGAGCCAACTGCTTTTTCTTTCCACTTGTGAAGTTATGGTACAGCTCTGCTTCCAGGGTTTGTTGGGTTTCTTACTTTTTTCCATTGTAAAAACAGAGGAGAATTTGGAATTAAAAGTGAGACTGGAGATATATTTTGTCCACTTCTTTACTTGTATCAAGCCTGACATGTTATGAAAGCAATAGCTGCCTCTCCTCAAGAAATACTTCAGTACGTGATCAATTCACTCCCTGCATAGTTTTTTGATGCCTCTTTGCCATATGTGAATGACATGCTGAAACGTATGTTTTTCAAATCTAAGCAAGAGTCCAACATTTGGAGCATAAACTTGAACAGAACTCAACAGCATTAAGATCTGTAAGCCCTTTACTAGAAATTACTATTGCAGAGGTAGAATAAGGTCGAGAAGCAGCACAGCAGTGCTAGCAGATCGATGCCTGAACTTTTGCTTAGAAAGTTTCCCCCCCTTGACTTTTATAAGGAAAGAAAAGTTACCTACGTGCTATCTCAGAAATGTCTCTCTGTTCCAACAATAATACTCCTAACTCATTGATTATCTCCAATCAAATCTGATAGAAAGGTGAGAATGTAAAAGATTTCTGGATTCCAAGTTTGCTTAATAACCCTTCCCCATGTAGACCTGTGGCTGTTGGCTTCATGCTCCCCAGCGGTGTCAGCAGGGGCCAGCTGGCTGACCAGCACACCTCCAGCTCCAGCAGCAGTGTGCCTTCGACTTCCCCAGTGGCAGCTGAGGACGTGGAGGGGAGCTGAGGTTACTGCAGGGGAGGAGGAAGGGATGGGTGCAGAGTTGGGGAATTGTACTGTAGCTGCAAGAACTCAATCTTCATTAATCCTGCTGCAAAGACTTGGAGTGATTCTTCTCTGTCTTTCAGGAGACCATCTGAATCATCTGGGATAGGGGAGTTCAGTGTCTTTCTCCTGATTGTCCCTCCAGAGGCTATTCCTTTTGTATGGGCAACCCACTATTCAGTATAGTAACACCAGGAACTTGCTAGAGTATCAGGAGAATACATCAGCCATAGTTGCTGTACTCCTTGGCCCACTTAATATCAAAATATTTTATACTCAGTTTCAAAAGAAAAAAGGCATTTCTTAGAGGATAGAAAGTTCAGCACTGGGAGGAAATAAGTCATCCTTCTTCCTGAAGCTGTTACTCTCTCTGCTTACATGTTACAAGTCACATGCATATAAAATAAAAGGAGAAAAAAAGCTCCTGAAAGTTTTAGGGTAGAGGAAAATTCAGAAAGGTAACCCAGTTGAGAAGAAAAAAAAAATAAAATCTTTTTTCCTTCCACCCAGAAACAAAGCCTGAAAGAATGCTAACGAGATGTTTTGTATGGAAACAATGCCAATGAGGTGTGTTGCAGGACAGCTGTCTTAGACCCGTTGCTTTGGCAAACATTTGGGTACCCTGAGAAACACCCCAGGCATTGCTAATTCCTCAGCACTGCAGGTCATGGAAGAATGGTTCAATAGGGAGCCCCTGCTAGAACCTACTCAACTTTCTGTTGATTTTTCTGGTTTGGTTTTGTCAAAACCGGGCTTTCTTACAGGGATAATTTGATCCTACAAAAATCAAGTGATCCCACTGAAACAGTATGTTGTTAGCATATTATCAGTCACCTTCAGATTTCATCAAGTTTCTGCAAAATGCTCTTGTCAAGCCTGACAGGCTTTTCATTCTCATTTGAAACTAATTAGAGCCTCTGCCTGCCTTTGATTTTATAAAAGGCGATGGCTGGGAAAAATTCAGTTACTCTTACAGCCCTAGTCCTATGGAAACATCTGTATATAATAGAGTAGACATCTAAATGTAAAATATGTATTTTGCATAATGTGTACATACAATATAGTAAGATGTTTGCCAGTTTTAAGATACAGCCAAGCACTTGCAATGCTTCTTTATGTGCAGATAAACTCATATTGATTCCAAGACAGTGGAACAGAATTAATATTCTGGCAATTATCTATTTCCAATTAAAATATCATTGTGCAATGAATAATAATAAAAGAGCCAAGACTTTAAAATGTTTGAGGTTGAGTGCCTTGAATTAATATTTATGAACCAAAAAGAAATGTTCTGACTTCATGAGTGCTGTGCACTCAGCAGCATCTTCAGCAATCAACAAAAACATGGATGAAGCATAGAATAATCCAGGCCTCTTCTGCATTTTAATTAAGGATAAGGCTTGCTGCCTTTGTTAAGTGCACAAGGCTGTAGCACATGGGTCAGGTGTGAGTTGGAGTTTCCTTGATTAATGATAACAGTCTACAGTAATAACTAGTTTTAAGAAGCATAGGTACTTAACACTTTGAAAATCACTCAGTAGCTTCTGAAATCCTGACTTCTGAAATACAGGCCACTTATTTAGGTGTTTTGGGTTTTTTTTTGTTTTTTGTTTTTTTTTTTCTTAGCTGCCAATCCATGAGAGTGACTTGTCTGGGTGTTAAGGCTTTGTTTTGAAATCTGTGGTGGTTTTGTCTGTCTGAAGATCATGGGAGTACAAAAGAACAAATTACTACCATCCATTCCCCTCAAAATAAGCTTGCTTAAGCTCTCCCAAAGTCTATGGAATATCTTTTTGCTCTTGAAAGCATTTGCTTTGTAAAAAGGTACAAGTTCTTCCACCTGCATTTGCTGTCCAAACACCTTCCTGGGAGCTTGTTTAACTACTGCATCTTCAGAAGTACAAGAGGAGAAGACACATCAGCTTGTCTGTTTACTGATGTTATCTGCAGCTAACTGGGGTTTTGCAGATATATTCCTCAATGATGTTCTCAACTTTACAAGTTTATAACATAATTTTAACTGCTCAGCCTTAGCTATTTTCCTATTGTAGCTGGAGGTGCACCTTTTATAAACAATGAGGTTAAAATTTTCTGTATCATTCTTCTGTGTATCCAGTTCCCTGTCTGCTGCTGGCTGTCCAGCCAAGAACAATTTCCATAACTTCTTAGCCTTGAGTGTTATGTTATCACAGGTCCAATAGAATTGTCCCATGTATATCTATTAATGACTGATTAAAGCAGATTTCAAAACTAGCTAATCAAATGCATTACCCTACCTTATACCCTGCAGAATAAGCAGTTAGAGAAAGTGCCAGACAAGAATTAGGGCCCCACTAGCCCCCTGTACACATCAGCTCTACCTCATCCCTGGACTCTACAGCTCTGTCCAGTGTAATCCCACAGTGATGAGTTAAAGAAGTATTTTTAAATCCTGGAAGGTGTGGTTTATATTTTTTTACTTCCACTCTTAACTGCAGATGTCAATCAAGTAATGGAATAAATCTCTATGTGAAAACATGGGTCACGGTATCAGCTAAAGTCAAATTTTGGGTCTTTTTCTAGCATAAATGTTCAATATATATCAATATTTCCTGAGTTTTAGTTATTATTCCCTGGATTTTATTCCATTTTAGCTTTGTTAAATAACATTCTGCTTTGCACAGGAATTGCACATCGGCTTGAACCTAAGGGGCATCTAATCTAACAGTCAGATGGAGGCCAGTATCAGTTATTTCAGTGGATGGTGTAAAAATCGGTCATCGATAGACATCAGGTAAAAACATGTCAAGTCAGGTTCTTGGTATTTAATAGAGATTGATTTACAGGCTTGCATATGGCATTTAAGTCACTCCATTCACTTGGGATATGTGTCTGGTGCACCCACCCAATGAAAGCAGAGCTGCTTGGCTGCTGAAGTGTAGCAGCTCGGGGCTGCCTTTGCTCTCAGGGCCTCGTGGTAATTTGGGCTTTTGGGCAATGAGAGCCGCTATTGACTACAGGTCAGATTTGGCCTGGGTATAAATGGAGTCCCCTAGGGGAGCCATTCTGAGCTCGTCCCCTGGAGCAGCACACCGTGGTTGAGGACTCTCCCCGTCCTTGAGGCTGAGAGTCCTCACTTGTCAGGTGAGTGATAAAGTGTTTTGGGTTTTGTTAAACCCTTGAAAGTTGTTCTGTTCTCCTCTCACAGACATTTGAACCTGTAATATATGGAGAGCTAGTTAATTGTGTTAATAGTAATTTTAAAATTTTTGGTAGTTGGTTGTTTATTTGAGATCCTCTGTAACAATTGGTGTACTTGGCAGGTTGTCGATAGAGGAGTTATTACAGAAATATAGTTGTGCCCCTTTTCCCCCAGATGTACAGTGGGCAAAGGAGAGGTAGTTTGATCCAGTGGAAGTTGAGAGAAAGTTGGAACAAAGCTGGGGATGTTGGGGGATAAGCGGAAGTGAGGGAAAAATGGGTGCCATATTAGGTGCCTGCTTGATTCAGGCACAGGATCACTTTTATGTAGTGGAGAGAGATGCCTTAGAGGATCGGATGGAAATCAATCATTTAAAGACAGAATTATTATGAGAAAGAGAGAGAAAGCGATTATTAGGAAAAAAAAAAAAAAAGGAAATGATGCTGGCATGAGCAAAAAAGCCCCCTAGTGTTGCTCAGATTTGAAAGTTAATTACCAGTGTAGATCTTGAGGAGTGGGATGGAGATATTTGGGGAGAGTCTGATGAAAGTGACTTGGAGGAAATAAAGGAATTGGAGGAAAGAAATGTGCGACTTCTCATTAAAACAGAAAGGCATACAGGTCCATGAACCACTGTCTGTACAAACCCCTGGACAGGACCCGAGCTTCGTGAACTTCAGGTTAAATATTCACGTAAGCTGGGTGAAACTGAAACTCAGTATTTGTGGAGAGTTTCTTTAATGGGGGGGGTTGAATTTTTTTGAGTGATGACAAGGCGAAAGGTTTCTGGGGTCCCAGGGTGTTTTTAAGTGATGGACCAGCAGGTAACCAGTTGGTAACATCTTGAGTGGCTTACTGGGCTGGGGGTGTGGACCCTAAGGAGAGGGGAGAACCTGCTACCATTAAAGTGAATGGGCTGTCAGAGCTGGCAGAGGGAGTACAAAAGGCCGCTTGCATTCAGGCGATGGATGAGAGGGGTCGGTGCGGAATCCCGCTTGTGGCACATGTGGATCCCAGCCACCTTAGAGCTCTTATTAGAGGGCTCCCGGATGCCTTAAAAATACATGGCCTGTCTCTCAGAGAAAGGGTGCAAAGAGTTATTGAATGTAAGCAGCGGAACCCCCCCAACCCTCGTGTGCACCGGCTAACGTGGGCAGAAGTGTTACATGATCTGGTTGCTTATGGGCGAGAGATGGGTTGGACTGACCCAAGTAGGGACAAAGGTGGAAGCCAGAGGGTTTGGCAAGTCAGTCGGAAACTTCCTCGCGAGCAGCCTCCTCGTAGAGAGTTTAAACCACCTCAGGGTAAGTCAGGTCAGTTTTACGATTTAGGAAGGAATCATCTTTGGCAGAAGGCATCGGCACTGGGAGTACCCTGGCCAATATTACATGGGCCATCTACTGGTAACATCTCGAAGCTGGTGCAATTGCTGGAGGGCAGAACTTGAGAATAAAGGAAAAATATTAGGATTTGATGTTCTGGTAGGTAAACAGTGGTGTTTACCAGATGGCAGTGTGGAGTTTTGGAGTTTGGGGGACAGAAGTTACCTTGTGTCTCTTAATATCCATTACCAACTGCTGCAATGAAAAACCGCTAAAACCACGCCCAGAGAAGGGGTTAAAATCTCTGGACACCCACCCTCCCCTCTCCTGTGGGAGTCAGGGAAGTGTTATGTGCAGTGAGATCATTATTACTACACACGACAGACCAAAAAACCCAAATCAATTTAATCAGGTAGCAGGAGCCACTTTACTGCAGGAAATTGTGATTTGGGTTGCCATTATACCCTAGAAAGTTGTTCTGTTCTCCTTTCACAGACATTTGAACCTGTAATTACGGAGAGCTTGTTAATTGTGTTAATAATAATATTTTATTTTTGGTGGTTGGTTGTTTTATTGGAGAGCCTCCATAACAAGATAATTCTGCAAAGTATTTTTATTAATATAGATGTCCAATCCTCTGTGGCAAAAATAAATTTATGCCTTCCTATGGTTTGACACTGTTTCAAGGAGCATTTTGTCCCAGACAGATGACCAGTGACCTTTCCTTAAAGGCAATTCTGTTTTCTCTTGGTTCAGAATGCTTTGATTCCTCCCTCTTTACATTAATTTCACCGGTATGTCTGAAATAGTAATTTAAAAAAGATGGGGAGTAACCTCTTCCACCCACTCAGTTGTCAGGAGTCAGCAGAAATTACTCCCTGGCATCCACGATGTGCCAGGGGGAGTTTTGGGAAAGCTAGGAAAGTTCAGTGCTCCAACACTGGTGAAAATAACTGTTTCGGCGTCTCTGCTGCTTACTTGGTGCCAATTTGCAGGAATATAGATTGCTGATTGCAAGAACAGGTTTTGGCTGACTGGAGGGAAATATTATTTAAAAGTCTCTCAAAATATTGCCAGGTCTCATGAAAAACTTGACCTACTCCATTAGTTGCTTTCTAGAACTGCATTTCTTTCAGAGATGCTCTCCTTCCTCAGCTCTCTGTCCCTGTCTTTTCCCAGTTTATTGAAACATGGCTCTGGCTTACTAAATCCAAATTAAACCCTTTCATATTGTAGGAGATTTCTACCTGCATTCCAGATGAACAGCTGCTGACTGTAGGCGTTTTATGCACACAGGATTACTTGCAGGTAACTGCAGTCAGCTAGATGGTAGAAAGTTATGTGGGAAATCAGCAGTAGACAGCTGCATAAATCACTGTCAGAGAGGTGAAATGGGTAATGGAGCCTTAAAACTCCTGAGGGTCTGTTGAATTTGAGTGTAGTCTTCATGGCATGATGATTGGAAGAGCATTGCATGCTCCATTTTTTCTAGGTATTATTTGAGCCTTGTCCTTCCTATACAGGAGTTGCATAACCCGAAATGGAATTAGTCTACGTAGCTCAGCTTCACAGCTGTGGTGGAAAATTGAAGAAACACACTTATAGTAGAACTCTCCTGCCATGGATGCAGGTATATCATTCTTTTCCCTGTGCTAGGTTTTCACTTGTAAGCTGAGAACAATGCTAGATTTTCTCTCCATCTTTTGTTGCCCACATGTTCCGAAACTCTTTGGGGCAGTGACTATCTGTATGTTGAGGACCAGGTATGAGGGCCATGGCTGCAAATAGAACTGTTCTTGATGCAAATAATTAAAATGGGATAATACAAATAATTGAAATGAGGGAGGTTCCTCTTTCAAATAAAATCTTTAACCCACAACTATATACAAAGTAATTGCCTTATGCTTTGGAGTGCAAATTGGTCACAGGTTTCCTGAATCAGACAATGCCACCTCAGCATTTTATTGGGGGAGAGAATTTCCTAGTCTTCTAAATGACATGGAAAGGATCTTTAAGATCATAAACTCTTTTTTTTTTTTTTTTTTTTTTTTTTTTTCTCCGTTCAACCAGGCCAGTTATCTCCCCTGATGGCTTGCTTTCTGGCACATGGGGATAGCCTGCTCCTACACATTTCCTTATTGAAGAATATCCAGCCTTCTTCCCATTGTTGCCTGCTCATCTTGGCCATAGTGCACCTTCATGCAGGCTTTGATTTAATGGGAAGACCTTGCCACAAGGACTGCAGTTTAGCACCTGTAATTTGATGCTGTATGACTTTCCTCCATGTCTATGTTAAACACTTCCAAGCCTCATTCTCCTGTTTCTGTGACATTGGCTTCTTTGGCCCTTCACCAAAAGGTATAGGAGGAGAGGGATCTGCACTCCAAGTCAGATGGATGCATCGATGCTGTGAACTGCAGAAGGCAATGACCAGTGTTCCTGTGAAAGTCGGTGGTTTAAAAGCATTTAGTGATACAATTGAATTTGGGGGCATGAACCAAAAACACAGAGGAAAGTTTTTAGAAAGTGGTAAGAATTGAAAGCAAATATCCCTTTACGTTTGAGACAAGACTACAAATTTCACTATTCGGGCCTCACTGCCTGCTAGCTTATGACACATGTAAATGTACCACAAACTGTGACACTGAGCCATGAAGTGTACTAGCATGTTCACCTATTCCAGCTTGATAGTTATGTGATTTTTTTTCCTATGCCTGCACAATATTAGTTAAATCCAAAGTTCAGCTGGATTTCATCAGCAGCATCCTAGTGGAGGTACTATATTCAAATCTTCATTTATAACTTAATTATATAATCAACAAAACTCTATAAAATTTTGACAGAGAGCTGAAAAGTATCATTTGTTAAGCTAGCAAATGATACTTTTCATTTTCATTTTCATAATCTATTGATCTGTTCCTATTCAATTCTTTATAAGTAAATATATGTTTCTGTATGTAGATGAGACCTTACCCTGGGATCACACTTTGCTGTTGATATTCCTGCATGGTCCTAGTGCCTATACCCAACCCTGCAGAGCTGTGCTGCAGCTGGGTGGTTGCTGTTCTGCAGCTGGTTTCTCTGTTTTAAACTGTGATAATATGAAGCTTGATGTCTCTATAACTGGTGGGTTTTTTCTGTCTATGCAACTATGACAAACATAGACCATGAGCTCTTCTTGGCAGTCTTGGAAAATTTTTTCTTTTGAAAAAAAATAAAATCTCATATATTAGTATTTGAGAGGGGGAAATTGGATGGAGGCAAAATGGGAATGTCTAGGTACTGATATGAAAGTTCACATTATATTCACAGAGAGATAAGATGAACTGAAGCCCCTATAATCATTGGAAATATGTTTCTGGTGCTAAGTATTTAGTCTCTCTGAAAACATGTGTTTGTTTTTGGTTGGTTTTTTTTGGTTTTTTTTTTGGTTTTTTTTTTTCTCAGGGTATTTCTTTAAACTAAAAATCTTCACAAAGCAAACCGTTATCTCTTAAAAAACCCTAAAGCCATAAACTCTGTTTCTTCTTACATAAAAGAATAAAATATTAGGGATTGAAACACTGAAACTACTTTATCTATGTTAGATTTTCTCCAGAATATAAAAAGAACATTTTCCTCTGTGTGGTCTCTCCTTGCACCCCATTGCTAGGCTTTCATCGTTTTTAGATAACATCTTGCCCATGCAATAGTTTCTAGGCTGCCAGGGTAACTACACTAGTTAGTGAAAATTATCACTGAGGGTGAATGTCACTTCCAGTTTAGGTGTTTCCCATTGAAATGTATTTTGCTGTCTCAATGTGCTTGAGCACAAGATGATTTTTTATTTTTTTTTTTCAAGTACGAACTATTCTTATGGATTTGGTTGAGGTGAAAGTAACATGGAGGAACTGCATCTGAGACATAGATTTTCAGTGTGTTGGCTTGGTCAGAATAAGTGGTTAAAATGATCTGGCTGGTGGCATGATTTTTCTGGTTGTGTTAAAGACAAAGAAGGAGTGACACTGCAGCTTGAATGCAGACTCTATGAGAAAACCCCAGTGGGAGCTATTCACATTGACTTCATTACCGAAACCATTGTCCTGTGAAACTGTGTCCTTGGATAAACACAGGCATTGGGCATGACCATGATGCAACTTTCTGTGCTGTAACTCATACCTTATGATGTAAATGTTAAATACTAGCGGGTCTAAATAGTAGTATTTTATGTCTGTTTTGTGTTGGGTTTGCTGACTGAAAGGAGTGGTAGAGGACCAGGCTGAGGCTGTATCTCACACTGGCTGAAACTTCTCAGTGCTGCCGTATTTCCAGCAGCTGAACTGGGAACTGCTTTCATTAGATACTTATTTCAAAAATCTATCTTGTCCTTGTAGAGGAGAATTCTTAATCAGGAAATAAAAGCAGAGTCTCAGTTTCAAAAAAAACCCCAAACCCCAAAGCCACAAGAGACAACATACCAGTGGGGTGTATTAAGGAAACATTGGTCAATGTATGCAGATTCTGATGAGATGGTCACCAGTGTATATTGGTGTTAGTCACAGTAGGTGAACTGGAAGGGTAATGGCATGTACTTGATGAGGCATACCCGTCATTACCAACCAAGTGTTTTTTGTTGGTACTGTAATAAAGGAGAGTGGTCAGATGGACTAAGAGAACGGTAATACAGAAGCATTAAGAAAGTGGATCAAAATTAAGAGAAAGCACAGAAGGGCTTGTTTGAAAATCCACTTTGGAAAACCAGGCTGTAACCATCAGTTGATTGGAGTGGGGTCAGACCCTGCTACTGCCTGAGATGATAGGATGTGTTGTGGCAGAAGGGAAAGACCCGGAGTAAACACAAGTGTGTCCATGTCTGAGGCAGCAGAGACCAGTGCAAGGTTGGAAAGGTGTCACATAGTCACAGAAACTGCCAGGAAGACTATCTCTGTTTCATCTTCCCAGGTAGATCTGGATTGTCAAGATCACATTTGCTACAGCCAGAGAAAAGGATGTTGCAGTAACAGATACTGATATTTATCTTTGGGGCTCTTAGATATGCAAAACCAAAATGTATCATATATATATACATACTCAGTTTGAGGGAACAGATCTTGGGTGAGACAAAATTTTGCAGATCTGAGAGCTGGGAAAAATATGGTGGTGTGGGTATTTTTGGTATTTTGTTTGTTTGGGTTGTTTTGGGTTTTTTATTGGTTTGGTTTGTTTGTTTGTTTGTTTGTTTTCTTAAAGTATGTCCAATGAGGCATCATCCAGTGGAGAGAAATTGAAAAGGAAGACTGTCTGTCAGGGAGGGATCAGGCCTGCCCTGGTAGAGTGTCCATAAGATGCTTGTGAAAAGACAGGAAGGAAGACATGCCAAGACTCTAATGTATTCATTGCCTGGTTCACTCTTCCTACACAGAGCAGCTCAAACTACAAAATCCCACTGCTTTTTGGAGCTGAAGGTTGCCATTTTCAACCTTTGCTGTGCAAGGATGGATGTCACACTTGCCTCAGGTTAGACAGGATGGTGCTCAGAGTTGGTAGTAAGGGCTTCAGGCAGCTTAGGGTCTCTCATGCTTCATGAGTCACTACTAAAGGTTATAAATGGGAAATAATATAAAGTATATGAACCTTACAGATCACATAGTGTGGGAATAGTATGACTCAGTCCAGTCATCCCATCCCAAATTTTATCATTTCTCTTATTACTATATTATACTTCAGCTGTGAAATACTGGGGACAAGTCGGGGTCTGATGTGTTAGTGAGGTGTTAGTTCTTGTTTCTCAACATACATTATTTATAATGCATTGCAACAAGCAGGGAAAGGCTAGACTGAAATGACTGGCATGATAAAAACTAAAGTCAAGGTAAGATGGCAAGAGAAAAAAATGGGTGAAGGAAGGAGCGGAGAATGTTCATAACACAGATAAGATTTTAAGTGAAACCACTACCACTATTCCTGGTTAGGAAAAGGGGAGTGAAATGCATCTCATTTCCACGTTTGCAGCTGTAGATCTCTATTCAGTGATAATCTCTTAATCAAGGAGGAGGGAAAAAACCTATAGCAGGTTTCATGGACAGACCCATAGGGCAAAACCCGGAGAGTGCAGTGTGTGCAGGGACCCATCCTGCAGCAGAACTGGGTGGTGTCAGTCAGTGAGCAGGACTAAGGTTGAGGTGGACTTTCAAAAATTTGATCTGGGTTTTTTTTTGGTGTTTGGTTTTTGGTTTTGGGTTGGTTTTTTTTTTTTTTTTTTTTGGGGGGGGGGTGTGTCTGTATTTCTTTGCTGGCTTATATTCAAATGCCTACCCTTGTATTTTGCTAGATTTAATGTCTTATGTGTGATTTCTTATAGTAAACCCTGTCTCAAAGGTCCTGTTCCTTTCAGAACTGAGAGAATATTTAGAAGGGTGTGGGGATCCTCTGAAGCATCTTGCATCCCAGGGTTGTGCTGGAAACCCTTTATACCACCCTGACTAAAGGTTACGGTGCCTGGTTAGAGGAAAGTGTTGATGGAGAAGCATGAGTAGACTCAGAATTTAGTGAAACTGGTGTGTTTTGAAGAGATTTCTTACCAAAAGCCAGAGACACTGAGCTGTATTTCGTTACACTGTCTTACAAATCACAGTCTTAACATGTGACCATCCATATGGACTGCAAATAGAAGAAACTTTGGATATTTAACAAAAGGGATTCCAACAATAAAAAATATTTTCCAGTTCTCTTCTAAAACGTGACCTCAGCTGGATGAAAAGGTGAAAGGTGTGAAGGAGGGCATGATTTGGCCTCTGCCACTGGAGAAGGTCACAGCTTGAGAAAGAAGGAAGCTAAACCTGAATTCATGCAGAGATCGGTAGTGGAAGTCTGATTGAAATTTTGCTAACCTGCAAATTCTGAACTTTTGTAGGAAAGGTCAAGATTAGCAGGGAAAAAAAGCTGCTTTCAAATCCTGATGACTTTCTTTTCTGAAGCCAGGAATAACTCTGAACTGTCTGGTTAAGTTTAACCTGGTGCAGTGCCAATAAAATAAGCAGAGTTACTCTGGGACAAGTTCATCTTTGGTGTGACTACTTGCTGAGCTGCTTTTGCACCAGGGATTGGTTTTATTCAGTCTTCCTTTAGGTTACTTTTCTGAACTGTAACAAGCTCTTATCTGAGACATCTGAATAACATAATAATTTAAATCAAAAAGATGAATAAAGGAGATATTTCAGATACTTGCAAAAAAATTCATTGCACGGAATTAATTTTCTCTAATCATTTAGGAGTTTGCCAGGTACCAGCAAATGGTAATTTGAGAGCAGGAACAATTTTTGTGTACTTTTAGAGAGGATGAGAGAGTAGAAGCAATTTCTTTAAAATGGCTCCACCAACCCACAGGGCCCTGGCTGAACATTTCCTTCCAATGACACAAAGGCCTTTGTTCACCAGTCTTCCTATTTGGAACAAGGATATATTGACTTAATGCTACCCTGAGCCTAGTTATTTTGTTTGCTGGTGGAGTGCCATGAGTATTTACTTTTGTGAGCAAAATATACAGTCATATGACTTATGTGTCTCAAGAACAAAATCAAGATCTGCAGAGACAAATATGAGTACTCACAGTTTCTATGTCTATGGCTAACACATGGTTTTAGCAGCATGGTATGGACCCCTTTTACCATCAGTACAGAGACACAGGGGAGCAGAGTGACACAGAATATCCACATTGTGATCTGAGTAATATTACAGAAATATTGTTTATGCAGTTCTTGACAGATGCTGCTTATTAGTCTTTAATGGATGATACTTTGGTCTAACCCAATTTGTTTGTTCTTATAAGCTCAAGTCTGCCTACAGCTAGTTTACAGAGAACAGTAGGTACAAATCATATGTCTGAACTCGGTCCTCTGGCATTTGGATACTTGATGTTATATTCTTTCACCCACAGAGAATACAAATAGAAGCAATGCCTTGCTAGCCTGTGTCACTTCTGGTGATGGAGTTAGAGGTGGTTACCTGTAGCTTGATCAATTTGGAGTACAAAAACCTTTCTCCTGACAGGGAGGATTACAGCTCTGCTTGATCATCAGGCTGTAGGCTGGCTTTGAGCAGTGACATCCACATTCAGCCTCAGCTGCCAGACCTTGTAATTGCATTTGGGAATGCAGGGGGAAGAAGCAGAGGAAGCCTGGCTGCTATGTTCGGTAGTAAGACAGTCGCTTCTGACTTAACCAAAGCCTCTGAAGACTTAGGCAGACAAATCTATAACTAGGATGCCTTGTCTTGATGTGGTGTGTTTCATCATGATCCTATCAGAAGCAATGGTTAAGGATCACCATTCAGTGTCCAGATCCTGAAACCTAAAAACCATTGTGACCATGAAGAATGAAGAACATGGATTGCAGTCCTCTCCAACCATTGTTGGGTGCATGCTGGAGACAATGAGATCGGATGCTGGAAACAACAAAATGCATTTTTGTTTTTTCTAGCTGCACTGCCAAGGGCTTTGGTTTTCTTTACCTGGTATTCAGGCCAAGGTCCTGTTCCAGTTGCGTGTTGGTGCAAAGTATGTCAGTCCAAGTAACGTGTTGATAGAGCAGTAGGGAAATCAAAAGACAAATGCTTCTGATTCAGCACCCCCCCATCACAGACTGTCATAGTCAACAGCAAAACCACGCAGAGGCTGGCAAAGCCCATGCAGCTTTCAGTAGATTAAAGCAACATGCTCAAAAGAAGGCAAAAGCAAGTATGTGCTGTGCAGTTGTCATTACTGCTTTTCAGTAAGATTACAAAAACCTGAACATTTTGGAGATGTCACATTTAGTGCCCTAACCAGTTCCACATTGCACTGGGTCAAATCTCAAATACTCATGTTTTGTGGAGATTGAGAATTCTCTACATTCGCCTCCACAAACTCCACATTGGTTTCACTATCTAGTGTGCATTTTGGTCTGCACAGCTGTCTGTCCCAAGCCATTGTTAAGGGGAATGACTGAGATGCAGCCCTCTGAAGTGATACAGGCCATGCCTAAGGCAATTCTGTTTTCATCCAGGGGAAACTTTATCAAAACCTCTCAGGGGTAAGGGTTGCCCTTGTCATGTTTTAAGTTAAAACAACAAAGATGTTTCTGAAAATGCATTATTGTAATAGTTCTTCTCATACTTAGGAAATAGCTATACAGGCTAATATTAGCATTATGTTGTATTTGATGTCAAACCCATGCTAAGTGCTGTACAAAACCTCAAAACAAAGATAGCCTCCAGCCTAATCCAAAACCCTTGTGTAGCAAATTTCTTATTAACCATACACACGTTTTCCCACTAATTTATCTGAAACAATTTACAGGCATGAAGTTGAAGCATAATCAGGAGTGTCTTGCAGGTCAAGGCTTAAGGGCATGGACCAAAGCCCAGGGAAATCAGTGGGAGGCTCCAACAAACTAATGGATTTTAGAGGTCAGGTTGTAAAGATAGTGCACAGATGCATACCCAAAAAGGTTCTTGAAATTACGTATGCTAACTGACATTAGTACAAGTTTGACAACCAGTGTCCCATGAGAGTGGAGAAAATAGGCTGTCCTGCTGGTGGATGGTCCTTGTGGGTAAAGAGTTCTATCCAACATGCCTCTTGTCTCTCATTCTACCACTATGTGAACAGCCTGCTTTTATAACAAGAATTTTTTAACATTCCCAGAGCTTGTCAAATTTCTGTACTTACTAACTCATTTTTACAAATTGGGCCTTATTTTTCATTGGAGCTTGGTGAATTAAATTGTACAACAATATTTTGTGTCTGTATTTTGAGATCCTGCGAAAACCAAAAATACAGTTCTGTTAAAAACGTGAATAATTATAAGGATTGTTGAAATTTCAGCTTTTGGTAATTTCAGATACAATTAAAATAATTAGTGTGCAATTTACTTAATGAAAATGTTTAACAGAAATGCTAAAAGAACATACCAAATTAAAATGCACATGTTGTAGTATTCATAAGACTTTCAGTCAGGATCTCAAGGGACCTTACAGTCCCACTATTTTTTAAACAAGTATATTATGCAGAACTGCCAGACATCTGGGCCTTTTTCACATCAAATATTAGAATTCTCTACAAGTTTATTAAAATCTCTGCAGATAAAATACACCTGGAGAAAATTTGGTCTTGTTACTGTTGGTGGAATATTTTCCGCTATGGCACATCATTCTCTCATGCTTTGTCTAGCCTAGTTGTAAAATAAAGCTATACAATAGCTTAATAATTTAATCAAGAAAATGCACCTTGTTGCTCAGAAATTGTTCTCCTATTATAATGAGTTGACTCTTTGGTGGCACCAAGTTTTGCCTGCTGAATGCCATGAGATATAATATGCAGATTCAAAATGATGACTTCCAAAATTACTTGGGAGTGTAGTTTGGTAGGACGGAGCCATGGCCAGCAGAGCATTGTGCTGGTTCAGGGGAATGGTGGTCAGCAACACAGCTTTTCTGTCCACTGCCATCGTATGCTGCTGCATAGCAGATAGAAAAGTTTCTCTGACTTGCCCATCATGGGCTGGAGCAGTACATGCAGCTTTCAAATACAGAGCAGCATGACTTAGGAAACTTCTTAGTGTCACTGATACCAGCCTTGCCTACTGGATAAGTATTCCATTACCTTTACACCTGGAAAGACAAGACTTGACTTTTTCGCGGAGTGACAGAGAGTGCTCTACAAGACATTGAAGATGAAATTTCATGTTCTCAGGACTCTGTTCAGGGATGCTCCTTCCTTAATGCTGAGTCCAATTATTTCTTTAATCTGCTACATATAACGGCAAAGTGGTTCCTTTTGTGTTTTTTGATTGTTTGTTTGTTTTCTTAAAAAAAAAACCCAAAAAACAAAAAACAAAGGAAAAGAAGTGCAGGTGAGTGTGGTTTGGCTCCCCGGCCAGCCCTTCTTTCCCCGCTGGAGGTGGGAATAACCTGCCAGGCAGTTTCTCGTCCACCTAACGAGTCCCTCTAGTGGTGTCATCCTGAAAATTTTACTCCTACATTCCCAAATTAATGAGGAGTAAACGCAAATCAAACACAACAAATATTTTAATGCAATTGGTCACTAGTGAAAATACTACAACTCTGTGAAATGCAGATGTGTTTGGTCTAATTAGCATCCTGCTGGTGGAAAACCATGTACCAGGGTAATAATTCCAGTGCCTTCAGTTTCACAGGAGCTGAAACTCCTTTCACTTTCAGTGACAGCCAAGCAAGGTCCTCAATTTTCATGCAAACATGAAACAAGCTAAAAATATGATCTTTTTTCAACATGCAAAATGTTCTTCTCGGCTCTTCTCAGAAAGATATTTTAGAAAGTTTATTTTGAGCAAATTAATTATATTTCTATGGTGACCTTGTGAGGGACAACTTCAGTATTATCAGTGTGCATACTGCAGATGAGGAGTTCACGTTGGGACGTACTGTTCACAAATAGACCTGATAAAATGAATGATATTTCTGCTTTCTTGAAGCCATGAAGTGTTGGGAAAAAAATAGCAGTGAAAGGTTGGAAGTGAAATGGAAACCGCTGAAAGTGAAATTAAAGATCTGAGAAATGGAGAATGGTCTTTGAAGTAAACACACCTGCATGTGAAATGCTCAATACAGCATTATTTTAATTTAAATTCTGAATGGGTTTGCTTTTTAGGTAATTTTTCTTCCTTTTGTGGTTTTTTTTTTTTTTTTTTTTGTTGGATATTTTTGTTTTGAGGTTGTCTTTTTTAAGCCATTTAGCTAGTAAATAGTAGAAACCACGTTTATTTGTAGGGGCTTTTTTAGCTTTTGGGTTTCAGGGCAATCAGAGTAGATCTGCAAAACGTTTTAGTTGACTCCAAATCTCTGAGTGGTGAAACACAGCGTGCAAAAGTGGCAGAAAACAGGCAGTGACCTAGATGACAGGGAACAGACGATGACCAAATGCAGGCTGTCCTGACTGGCTGCATGGCCAGACGCACTCTTGGCACTGTCACACGTGCTGATGGGAAAGGGACTATCACTTACAGCCCAGTAAATCCAGCACTGGTTGTAGATGGTGTACCAGGAGAGCACAGTGCTGCCACTGCAGCAGGCAGGGCAGTCCTGAAAATGCAGTGAGCAGGAATGGTGTCGCTACTGGTAAACATGGGTAATTAGAGTTTGTTCACTTTTCATTTGAACGAGACGTAGTTTATCCCTTCCTCATTGCTCTGCCTGGATCCCTGGGCACCTGAGTCGATGTGCTTTATTCCCATTTCCTACATTTCTGGGGAGCCACTGAGTAAGAGCATCTGAGATTTCTCTTTGGTTAGGCACTTATCTGATCAAAATTCAGCTTTATCTGGGAATATAACATTAACTCTGTTAGTCTTAGGAGTCAAGAGATTCATGCAGAGAAATCGAATTAATTTTCTTTCTTCCACAGGGCTGTCAGTCAAGGTATGGGAAGGGAAATGGTAGAAATTTTTTTTTTTTTTTTGGTAATAGCTTGCAGTTAGATGAAATTAAATATGCTCTAATAATGCACTCTCATTCAATGCTCTGCAGAGATACCTGACCAAAGTCTGATGATTGACAAGTTAATGAAACTGCATGTAGGTCCTTCCCTGGTCCTTGAAGCAGCTGACCTGTGTGAGCCTGGTGAGGCAGCTCTGCTGCTTTTGGGATGGAAATCCAGTTCCCATCCAGGGTCCAGAGCCAGCACAGCTCTGTACTGCGGGCTGCAAACATGCTCGGGCCCACAGTGAAATAGTCCGTACCTCTACCCTGGGATACTGTACTTATGAATTGTAATGGATGAAATTTTCAAGCGCACCAGCTTAAAACTACCATTAAAGCAAATAACAGGGAAGCATAGACTGCCAAGTTTCCTATAATAAATCCAAATATTAACTCGGTGCAAGGGGACTTATCAACAGCTGATTTGATAGGGTTACAGGTGCTTTGGGTATCACAATTTTGCATTTCTCAATGGAGTGTCTAAATGTTGAAAGTGTCATCCAAATTTTATGTAAATTTCCTTGAGTTTGACTTTTAATAGATTTTTTTTCAAATCATCTATTGCTTTCAAGAGAAACAGACTGTTTGGGAAGCTTTGAAAGGAAACAGGAGAGAAAAAATAAAATAAGATGTGGGTTCACAAATTATTTATTTAATTTCAAAACATAAAGCAGAGAGCCATGACTGCCTGATATTTGTGTTTATGCCTCTGCATGAAGAAGTGTGCTGACCAGAGAGGAAAGGTTTGTGCTCTGGAATCAATACTGAGCACTGAAGTAGCTTTTAGATGCTCAACTCCTGCTGTGCTTGGTCTAATTTGCAGTTTGTTAAAATCCCATTTTAAATGCTGCTGGAGGAGTCTGCTTTATCTCAGCAAGAAATCTAGGGAAGTTGATAGTTGAAAATAATGGATTATCAGGAAACAAATGTAGGAATAATATATGCAGGGTAAACTTCAGGTATGAAACTTGTTTTGGAGGAGGATGAGCCCACATCTCTGCTCATTTTTTACCATTAAAAACTAAAATGTCCAACCAGTATGGGGAATGCCTGGGTGTAACATTTACATTGGAGTTTTATGGCTGAAATCCCAGAAAGACATACTTTATTAATTTGATCTACCTGACAGAGATAAACATTCATGCTCAAGCTTTCAGAAGAAGTGATCATTTGGGAGAAAGTCCTGCTGCTCCTGAGCTCTTCCCTGCATGCCAGGCTTCACCTTTTGTATCATTTTGAGAAGGGTCTCTGCAAAGCCAGCCCAGTTGAGCTGTATATGCTCTAACTATCAAACATTCCTAGTCCCTGACAAAAAAGCACAGCAGTTACTGTGTGTTCCTTTGGCAAACTGATGCTTGCAGCAAGACATGTGAATGTTGGGCAGGAATCCCAGGAGGTGAGAAATAGTCCTTGCCCATCGGAGAAGAGAATGTTTGGGTCAGTGAAACTTCCTCTCACTTCCCTCTTTGGCAGCCCCATTTTATAGGGAGCCAGCAAAGACCGGGGTAACATGTCAGCCAGTTAAATGGAGATATGAAATTGAGAACTTAAAAAACTCATGCAGCCTGACTCCATTCATTGCTATAGAAATAATTCCCCATGAAAGTGGTGCAAAGAAATGTTTTACATGATAATGCACTTTTAAAATGCAATACCGCTAGCAAAAATCCTCTCTTGTTGTAACCCATGGATATGAGAACTCCTTTAATGACATTAATAAGGTTCTTTGCCTTCCTGAAGGAGTTCTCAAGTGGCTGGGAATGAATTTAGCAACTCCTACCTTGCAGTTACGGGTGAGAATCTAGATGCACGAGTACTTAAACAATAGAAGCTTTAAGAACAGGTTGTACCGTGATACAAGTGAGTCCTCTGCCTTCTCTTACTTCTTCAGATTTCCAAACCCCACAGAGCAATTAGAGATGCAAATGCAACTAAAAGTCACTGGCTGTCATTTGGATGTTAATTCCCTTTTGTACTTTTGAAAGTCCACTCCATACCGAAGTGTTAAGGTGGAAGAAACATTTCCAAGAGACTCATCCCTTCCAGAATTATAATATGTCAGGGGCAGGGTAAAAAAGAGGGTCCTGAAATACATTTTTTGTTATCTGCAGGGTGCATCTATCTTCTTACAATAGCCAATGCCTCATCCATCTTTTCTATTTCTCTATAAAGAGAAGATGTAAGAGCTCTTTCCTATGGAGTGAGGACACTGGGAAGGCTATAGGCTGTGAGGTCCTTCATATGGCACAGACTGAGGATGAAGGGCAGAGGCTCTGTTAGAAATACATCCCTCTGACCTATCCAGAAAGAGACCCTGGAGACACAGTGAGGGTTGCCTGCCTCTCCTCCACATCTGCAAGGTTGTAGTTCTTCTATACATTAAATTTTTGATCTTCTACACACTTGAAAAGCACAGCCCAAGGAATCAGTGAGTTATTTGGCTTGTAAGTACTTTTTTTGCTGCTATTTGCTGAGGTGTTAACCATCTTCTGTATCTACATGTCTAGCAACTAACATTATTGTTTCAATTTAACGGCTTTTGACTGGGAGAATTTAGATACTTTGTAAATGGAAAAATATGAAGCAGCTCTGTTATATGCTGGTATTTTAGTACTTCTTTGCTTTTTCAAAAGTAATTAAATAGAAACTGAGAAAGCATTTAAAGTACATTCATTTATCATGAGACTTTAGAGTAGCCTTATTACTGCACATACTTCAGCCGAACAAATGGAAAATTCTGTTCTACTCAGACTAGATTGAGCTAGTTTTAGATTTAGGTAGTTTTTGCCTATCAATATGTGAATGTGATTTGGATTTTGATGTAAGGGGAAAAATCTAGGGCTTTTACCTTCTGCACAGAACACAATATATTTAAAAAAAAAAAAAAAAGGTTTAATTTCTAATTTCTGTGGCCAAACTAAAAGAGAATTGGGAAATAATTCACTTTGGTTTAATATTAAAAGTTGGAGGGTTTTTAAAAATTTCTTTTCAAAATGGAAAAAAATATCAAGTGGTCACGTAAAAGTTTTGTTCCCCTGAAAAAATGCTTAATTTTATTTTGGGGAAATTCTTTTTATTGCTTCTTAATAAAGCTACATATTAGAATCCTTTTAAAAGTAAATATTGAAAAGATATTTGAATTTTCCCCTGAATTTTCCTTTGATCTTAAACTAATTACTTAATCTAACTCAAATATTCAAACTGTTTCATTCTTCTTGACTCAGGATTTCTCAGTGAAGGAGCTGTCTGGGGAAAGCTTTCCTGAGCACCAAGAAAATGTGAATTCTGAGGGGAAATGCACATGTGGGAACTGCCAGGAAGGACCATGCATGTCCCCAGGGCATGATGGAGTGCAGAGGTCCCATGGCCCAGGGGGAGAAATCTGGAAGCAGGGAGGTGGTTTTCTTGAAGTCATTAAGACCCAATATTACAGGATAGGATAGTCTGTATAATATCATTTTTATACTATATAATAGAATATTATATATAATTAAAATATTCTAATAATAGAATAATTCTTATAATGTAGAACATAATAATTAAATTATTCCTATAATATAGGATATCCGATATCAGGATGCTCCCATCCTGGGGAATATGAAGCTATGGATTGCAGGGTAATGAAATAATTATTTCCAGGTCTCTGGTAGCTTGTCATCATTTCTGTCTCTTCACTGTCAGCACTAGGATTTGCAAGGAGTATAGAGAGTGAGAGAGTGTGCAACATCTGAATCAGCTCAGATCAGGCACAACGACGTGATCTAGCCAGAAAGAGCAAAGCTAAAGGCCACCTGTACCCATCTGCATGTTCAACTGTTCAGGTTTTTGCCTATGATGTGAGTCATTGGCTTTTTCAAACTTCAGACTGAATAAAGCAAATTCTTGAAATGAACTGCCCTAATTTCTCAAATGAGGGAAATATTCTTCCTAAATGGACAAACAAATGTTGCAGCATTAGCAGGGATGGGTTTTTATGAAGTGAGGGTGGGGAGGGAGGAACAGGAAAATTGTCAGCTGAACAGATAAATATGTTAGCAGTATTTTGTCAGAATAGCCAGCATCGTTCAGAAGCCCCTTCCTTTCACTGATTGTCAGTCCTCAGGGTGAAAGCCCAACAGCAGCTATATGTTCAGCAAGACTGGAGAGGGCATTCCAGCTGGAAGAGGTTATCTCACTCAGTCATTAACAGGATCATTACCTGGTGCATCTCAGATTTTCTCCCCAGTGCAGAATCAGAATCATTTAAAGATGAGAGAGGAAGGTGCAAGCATGAAAACCCATTATAATATATAGCTGCACTAAGCCTTTTGATAATGGAAAGTACATGCTGTATCTTGCTGATGTCCAACACTGGTTCGGGATCCGTAGCAGCTCCTAGCAACATCTGCTACAACAGAATCTCTCAGCAACAGAAAACCACTGTGATGTTGTAGCTATGTCAAATGACATCCACCTTCATGCAGCTGTGCAACTGAACATGCAGGGGAAAGTGAGGGACTCTGGTTCAGTGCATACCCAGAAGAGATCTATCACTGTGACTCCTAGAGCATCTTCTTGAACTCCTTGAGAGATGAAAGTATTGAGTGGGACAAGCCCCCTCCCTTCATTGAAGGGCTTTCACCATAAGGTGTAACTTTACATGTACACAAGCCAAGGGAAGGGAATCTAAAACCCTGTACTCTTTTGTTGAGCAGTCAGACCCCAGCTAAAGCTATGAGATACACACAGCTTGCCCCTGAAATTATTCTCAAGATCAGGGTCACCATCCATCAGAGATATCTTTAGGGAAGACCCCAGCCACCATTTGTGTGCGTGAGCAGTCTTGACTGTTCTTCCTGTGGTTTTTGGTGGTTTAGTACAACAGCAGGAGAGGCCAAATAGGCTATTTGTGGACTGCATGTAATGCTCCTCATCTGTGCTGGAAATGGGAATATTGGATGAGCTGCTTAAGACAGATGTAGAGATACTTTCTATTAAGTATGTAGTTAGTCTTTATAAGCATCATAGACACTGTTCATATTTCTAGCCGTTGAATTCATCAGTACAACGAATGCAATTTAGATGGGTAATGAAAAGTCCTTTTTCTACCTTAAACTGGCACATAATTTTGCCTGTCAACAATCTGCAGTACAGAAGGTTGCTTCTGAAATTCCTGGCTCTAGAAGTTACTGAAGTACTTATGAAAATGTACTTAACTGCCAGTGAGTCAGCATTCAGAGGTCTGAAACTCATTTCCAGGAACTACGTGATTTACAAGGCTTGACTTCCAAACCTGGTGACTGACATAGCAAAAGAAAGAATAAAGAAACTCTCAAATACAAACCCCACATGCCTTTCAAATGCAAGCCACAATAAGAAAACAGTCAGTCTTTTTAGACATATCTACATCTGTCATTTAAAATCAGAGGGTAGTGGAGAAATAATCCGTCTCAGTTATTTTCTCTTTGGCGTCACAGTTTCTTCACTGATGTCTAGTCCAAAGATCCTGCTGAACCAGAAAAGGAAACATTCTTTAAATTTAACAGTAAAAAAAGACCAGTCCTGTTCTTTTAGATCCTTTAAATGTGGAATGAAAGTGTTTGGTATATTACCAGCATCATAACAACTGATGGTTTCTGCTTCAGACAGTGCTATGTGAGCAGGGCAGAGGTAACAGACTACTGGCAGTGAAAGTTTCAGTAATATTATTTAACTTTGATATTCCAGTGGATCCCAGGAGCACTTTGGCCAGGCCTATTTCTAACCATGAGTTCCAAATAATGCGAGTGCTATTCAGGTAGAAGCCAGAAAATTTGCAGATCTTATTCAGGGAATGAGATGGGTAATTGATTTAGGGTGTTAAAGTAAGGGAAGTGACCCTTCCTAGGTGCCCTCCAGCCACTAAGCAGTATTCACTGGTAGCAGTCTCTTAGGGAGCATAATTTTTCCTCCTGGCAATGCCTTCAGCAGCTGACTGTATGCTCTTGGAAATAAGTTGCTGTTCTGTCTCATTTCCTTAATTTCCTGGCTCTGTGTCCTACTTTTCAGACAGATATTTTTCCTTTTCATTAAGGATGTTATGGTAAAGGTGTAATTCATACTTCTAGGAGCCAAAGCAGTAGCAGAGCTGTTAAACATGCAGGCAATGCAACCTTATGAGACCCCATGGCTGAAAGGAGCATCCACTCTCCAGACTGAAAGACAAGGCAGAGGCTTGTGGATACGGTTTGCTGGGTGACAGAGCAGCCACCCCTTGCACTAGAGCCTTGGCTAACCGAATAATGCTGTTCCCCTTAGTGTGGTATGTTCTTATTTGGAATGAGGCACATGAAAACAAAGAGCTAAGGAAATTTGTGGCAAGCTTTGTACTTTTTTTTAAGAGTGGCATTTAGTACTTCTATTTGCCATCTGACTCCTGTTTTTCTGCAGAAGTAACCATCCTCCTTGCTGTGATTGGTAAATGCCACTGAGGAATATGAAAATATGTAGAAAGTGCTAGTAGCTCTTTATATATATGGAGTTTTCCTCTTGCTTATGGAAAAATTAGTTACTTGGCAAATTCCCAGTGTCATATAGTCTGCAGTATCTTGCATTGCTATCAATCTATTTTCAGATCTGGTTATGCCATAGAAACAAGCTGGATTGATCTTGTGAGAGCAGATGATGTCGTCAAGTTTGTGAGTACGGGTAAAGCCCCCATCATGATTGTCTGAAAAGCTTAGCAGATTTTACTTAATTATGTAGTAGTTTAGTATGTGTGACTTGACTGGACCTGAAAATTTGCCTGAAAATAGATGTTTTGCTCATGTCTTTGACAGAAATCTGAGGTTTGCAGTGGAAAAGTGGCCATTTTCCCTAAAAGCTATCAATTCTAAGGTCTCATCATGTTCATAAATTCCTTGCATATTTCTTTTGTTTAGTCAATACAGACCTCCAGGGTCTCGATTATTTTTGTACAAAGACCTGCCTGTGCAGGGTATGAGAATTTATAGTTTGAGTCAACTTGCTTTCACTTTATCAGAACGGGAGAGGCGTTGTTTTCCAAGGTTGTTGCCAGGTCAATAAATAAAGAGGAATATGTTCAACACCACTGCATAGTATGCCACGGGGTAGTATGCCACTGGGGTTTTTCTATCAAGCTGCAATATCCCAAGGCAAATGTTTATATTCCACCTGGAAGTCAACAGGTGACCTGCCTAGGTTTTTCTGCAAACAGATGTTGTAAGACTCTTTGAGTGTTTTATAGATGGAAAAAAACCCCTCTCACCTACTTCATGTGCAATTTAGCCTATTCTCAAAGCAGCAGAGTTGTCTGATAGCAACATCCTAAGGTAAAATGAGCTAGAGATCTTCATGAGCACTACTCTGGGTATTGTGTTGCACCAGTCAGAGTTCTGACAGCACTCTCTCTTCATCCAAAGCAAACCAGTATTACTTCATCATCATTTTGTATCATATGACTTCTAGGTCTATTCCTGGGCTGAGTTAAGAAGCAAAGAAAAATATTACTTGGTCCAAACTCAGTGTATAGATGGGTGTTAGGTATGAAGCTAGTTTTGTGATCCTCAGTTTTAGTTCTCAACATTTTACTTTAAAGAGTGGGCTACATAAAAGTAACAGAATTAAATACAACATATTAAAAAAAAAAAGTAGAGAAAATATTATCTCTATGAAGAATATTGTACTGAAAATACATCAAAATATGGAAAAAAAATACTTTTGTGTGTAAGAAGGTAAATATATACACATAATTAACATATGATCTTTACTGCATATAAAACAATAATGTTCTTGAAATCTTAAAAAATGAAATAACAATCAATGAGGAAAAACAGCCTGCTATATCAGGTCTCTGTGCATTTACAAAGTTGGAGAAAAGCTTGGTATTTCAATAGACATTACATACACAGTTGATAGAGCACTTGAAAAAGGCAGCTGTAAATTATTTCTTATCACGGCCTAAATAGACCATTTACATTTTATCTGGAGAAGAGAATTTCAGTAGTTGCCTTAGATGTGATTACTGAGTTCAAAGAAGAAAACATTTTAACCAGGACAACTTTCCATTTACTTTTGTTTTGATGGGATTATTTATGTTCTTATTAAATCATTTATCAATAATCAAGTGTGAAAAGACAGGAGGGTAAACATGTTGGAAATTAAAATAGAAAGCACTAAGGAAGGTACCCATGTTACTTGTGTTTTGCAGATTGCAGAATTTGGCTTTAACACTGCAGCAAGCCAGGAGAGACTCACCTCTACAAAATCAGAGGGTCCAGCTGACTTCAGTGGACTCTGTGTGGGCAGCGACTGAGCCACACTCCTTCAATCCTGGAAGGATTCACCCCCAGACATGCAGAAAAAAAGTCAAAATCTGAAGTGGGAACTGTTCCACCAGGGACTGGCTCTAGAACAAAGCGATGTCACTGTGAATCTACATACTGCCACGACTTTGCTCCCGGGCTGGGAGGAGAGAGGTGCAGTTTCAGCACTTAATCCTCGTTTCTTTTTGTTTCCGAATTTTTCCAGTGAGATATTGACCCATCTTCTTACTCAAAAAGGGCCCTAGTAAATGAGCAATAGTTGTAAATAATAGTCCACAAGATAAATTGTGTCCTTTAGTTTTAGGTAAATCTTATGTTAATATTGGATATTTTGGTATAGCTTGATTATATTTTTGTTTCAACATGTCTAATGCATGAATAACTTCCTATGGTGAAGCAGCAGCCTCTCTGACAAGGGATCATATGGAATATCAGTTTAACACCAGTACAAAATATTATATATTTCAGCAATTTTGAAGGGCTGTTTGTCTCTCATCTCTTGCTGTTACATTATGGGACTTGCCACTATAACAAATCATCTGAATTTGTCTTGCAATGGGAACGATAGCTATCAACCAAATGCTCATTCACACGCCATGAGGGTACTGAGGAACGGGCACAAAAGGTACAGCAGCTTGAAAAGTTGACTGCTCTTAAAGCTAGGGCAAACCACTATGGTTGCAAACTGCTGAAATAATGAGAAATTTTTTTTAAAGCTTTTGTGTAAAAAAGATTTAAAAACACTAAATAATTGTGTTAAATGATTTTTTGATGTAGAAAGTAAAAAAAAAAAAATCCACCTTGAAATACAGTTTATTGTGACTGTCCCAATTGTCACTCACAAATGTTATGATCCCATTTCTCATTAGTTATGCTCACTGTGGTTCTCAAGAGAGCAGTGAGCAACATGCCATTTTGGAACTGTTATCATCAAGGGCATACATAGTTTAATTATTCAAACAAAGCTGTTGTGTAGCATGCTCTAAATGCCATTGCTGCCACTTAGAAACTGATGTTATTTGCATTCTTTTCAATAAATTAGGTATTTAATTACATTATAAATGTAACCTGTAATTGAAGCACCTCCTCCCAGTGGGCATAACTCCATGATGATTTCACACGAGCTACCCAGAAGTAGATGCATGCTGCTGAAGGAGTGGGAGTCTCACTAATAAGCACTTAAGCATCATCTTTGAGTATTTCTGCAACTTAATGGATCTTCCCCCAGGATGTCTCTTCGGAGGATATTTGTTCTGCTGTAGTGTATTGCCTTTTGTTCTTGTCCTCCACTTGTGGCCATTTCTGTTTCTGCACTTTTCTCTTTGATAGCTTCTATTTTGCATGCCTGGATACCCACTGGTATCTCCATAGTATATAAGGGTGGATACAAGTCCCCATTAATAGTTATTTAATGGCAATGGTGGTACTGTTTTGTTCTAAACCTATTTAACTCTCTAAATATAGCTCTATTTTTTTTTTTTTATACTGACGCTACTAAGTGAGCTCTGATACCTCAGTTTGCTCTGCATAGTATCTCAATTTAGAAGAGCAGTTCCCTGCTGAAGATGCCAGGTAAAACTTCACCATATGCTGTAGTCCTGTATCATTCTGATTGTTAAAAATTTAACAGCTTTAAATCTATTTATTTACCTTAGCCTCTTGGCTAAGGTCTAGTCTAAGCAGTTACTTTCTTATCTATAATTTGTTGTCACTTAAGTGAGAAATATAATTTTTTGGTTTTGTCTGTAAGTTACTTCACACTGTTTCTGGCCAATTTTAACTCCCAAGATGGCTGAATCGGTGCATTCAAATAACACCTACCCGTATTTCTTATATCTAGAGAGTGTTGTGAAATGAGTTAAATTGAAGTATAAATCAATACATTTAACTAATGTTACCTTTTGATTGCAGGTCATCGAGGTAATTGACAGGGTGAGATAAAAATGATAATCATTTGTGTGGTTGAAGAGCATCTTTACAGTTTCTTGCCCTGATTCATGTTTCCAAGACTACCCCCTGATTTGTCCTCTGTGTTTGTGACGACCTCTCCTGTTGGCTTCCACGGGGGGATGAAAACCTGGGGTTCAAACCTGAACAAACAAGGCACACTCATGACAGTGAGGACTTTTGAGCCAATCTCTGTAACAGCAGTGCAATTCAATCGCTAAAGCAGTGATGGAGGCCCTGAGGAGCAGAAAAAAGGTGTTAGGAATATTCAGAGTTTAGGCAGTTTAAAAGGCTCACTTGGTCGCTCTCCGGTAGTACAAGAATTTCAACACCACACCAAAACCAGGAATTTATCTACTACAGTAACTTACTCCTGTCAATAGACACCAGAGGGAGGTCCCAGTAAATAAAAGAAAAAAAAAAATGGTCATTTGCGGATTGCTTACCGTTCAGTTTCTTCCTAACTCCCTTAGAAATTTTTCCTTTTTTAATTCTTATTTATACTCTCACTTCAATACTAATACTAATAATCTAAGTTTTCTGCATGCTTTTGAACTGTGGTCTTAGTTTTACCTAACACAGGCTAAATACACACTGTTGGGAACATATTTCTTTGGCTTTAATTTACTGTTTTTCACCATGCTTCTCCTAGTTCTCATAGTAGGAGAAAGATGATGAGATATTTGCCATCTAAAAACCTGTGATATTTAAATTCAGTGTGATGCTGTTCGCAGGATTAGGACAGATAGGTAAATAAGAGCTAGGTGACCTTAGAAAAGTCTTATCTCTCAAAGAGAACTTGAACAAGGTTATGCTGAAGAAGAACAAATAACTGTTTCTGATTACTCTCTGTATTCTGTAGACAACACAAGAACCTTCTCAGTTTCTCTGGGAGACATCCAAAGATTAATTCAAACACTTTTAGATAGATAGATAGATAGATAGATAGATAGATAGATAGATAGATAGAGAGATACAGATATAGATATAGATATAGATATAGATATATAGATATAGATATAGATATAGATATAGATATAGATATAGATATAGATTAGATATAGATGATATAGATAGATATAGATATAGATATAGATATAGATATAGATATAGATATAGATATAGATATAGATATAGATATAGATATA
>NW_020799098.1:10874680-10908369 GCF_003259725.1 Athene cunicularia | reverse complement strand
TCACAACAGAGTATCTTGTCAACACTGTTCCTTAGAAACATATGTATAGAGTCCACAGAGTCCATGAGAGGGTGGTTTCATCAATATGTTGTGAGATATGCAGTGTATTAGCCATGATCCTTCTAAAGAAAGCATATTTAGATTTGCAAGCAACAATTACTTCTAAAGACCCTTCTGCATTAGGTTGCTGCTTTTTATATATAAATATTTCTAAAAACATTGTTCTACAAAAATCCAGACACTTCATTATTTTAATCAAAAATGAAGAGACAATACTTAAAACCTTTAACAGGAAAACAGTTCCATCATCACATATGCTTGAATTCCCACATAAACAATACTGTGTTTAAAAGGGCAAAGGTAAGTCTGGCATGTTAATATATATCCAGGTGGACACTGTCAGTAGCTTCCTCTGGCTGCTATTCACATCAGTCATCTACTAGTCTGAAATGAGCTCTGCTACAGAATGTGGCAGAGGGAAGAAAGCAAAACCAGAAAAATCCTCATTGTGTTATGCATTCTGCAATTGAGAAACTCAATTTCCTCTATTTCCTGTGCGCCATTCTTCATGGCAGAATTAAAATTCATAAATAAGAATGAATTATCTCACTTTGGTTTCCAATATTTCATTCTGAATTCATGTTATATGATTTCCAGACTTTATTTTTTAATTTTTTAAAAGTGGTAAAGGTCTATCCTTGGGCTGTCTTCAGTTCAGTATCTACTTCCTTCTCTCCTGTTTCTTCCCTTTCCCTCCATCAGTCCCTCTCCAAGGGCTTTAACTCCTTTTCTAAACCTCTCCCCACCATTCTACATCTCTTCTTTCCTCCCTTGTTCTATTGCCAAACTACCCTTTCTTTGCACCTGCATAAAAAAAATAAAATAAAAGTTTGATACATGAACTCAACAGTCAAAAAAAATCAAAATCTACTAATAAGGTAAGAGGAAATGAGGAAACCCATGCTACACCTTATGGTATTGGAAAATCTTCCATGCCAATTTTTTTTTTTTTTTTTTTTTTTTTTTCAGAAGTGATGGTATGAGCCACTGTAGTCTGGGGAAGTTGTTGATAAAATGTCAGAAACAAGGAGTGGAGGAAAATCATCTCTGTCTGGAGTGGGATATCACGCAGCCATGATGAGACAGACGTAGGGTTGTCCAGCCAGGACGTGGCTTTTGGTTGCCCTTGAGGATCTGTTAGACCAAAGCAGCAGGACAACTTCTCCTTGACTCAGGGCTTCAGAAGAAGGAACACAGAGGTGTGCTTTGGATGTCCTGGGCTGGGGAATGTTTTTGTTGGGGCTGTTCTCAGTTGGAGAAACTTCCCTAAAGACGGAAGGAAAATGCTCTTCTGCCACTGGCAGAAGAGCATTTGAGCATGGCTGTGGCAAAATGCCCAAGATGGGTATGAAAGGTTGAACTTTCCAAGAGCACTGTCAGCTGCCTCTGCCCCAGTCTGCCTTTCTGTTGGCCACACAGAGGCTTGGCTCTGACCAGTGCTAATTTTTGCCTCAATCCTTCTGTTTCTCACCTTGGAAACACTTTCTCCACACTGAACTGGCTGGTCCCACAAGGGAGGCAGCTTGGAGGGCTGCAAGAGGACTTGGCGGGCTCCTCATGTCTTTTCTACCTCTCTCAGATACCAAATGTAAGGTAAATGAAGTGTCCTTGTGAAGAAAATGAAGGAAAGTAGGAGCCATGGAAGGGCCAGATGCTGTGACCTGCCCATGGAAATGGGGGTTCTGTTGGTTATTGCCTCCTGATGCACAGCTGATCTGGCAGGGGAAATACCACCGTGAGAAAAGACTAATGGTGATCTCTGTCATGTTGTAGGACTTGAGAGGAACAGAAAACTCTCAGACATGGGTGGGTTAGGAGAAGACTCCCTCTCCCTCCTTACCTTTGAGCTTGTGGGATACTGAAAGAGGGTGAATGTGAGTATCAGTGTAAGCCTGCAAAACCATGCCAGGTGTATGGCAGACTTTTAAACCAACTGTTTACAACAAAGCCAAACAGTACAAACCAAATTATGCTTGCTAGCATCCTAGGCTCCAGGCAGGCTTCCAAGCTGGGTGAGAAATAAACTGGAAAATTGCCAGTGAGTACATAGTGCAGATGTGCTGACATGAACCTCAGTGCGTAACCATGCAAAGAACTTAGCAGTGACTCAAACAAGCATATGAACAGTGCTGTATTTCACCAGCTACCACAAAAAGCTTCACTCTGTGCACACCCTCACTTACAGGCAGCCATCAATGGTTTCCTTTCGCTGCAGCTGACCAGACCTGATTGCATTTCAAAGTTCTCCACTTTGTGGCAGGATCTTGAAGAGAATTCCCTCCTCTGGCCCTTCTTCCTGGGTTAACTGCCCAGTAGAGGGAAACCCTTTGCCCTTTCTGGCATAGGGAGTCCTGCTTTGTTCTTTCAAAAACTGATTAAAATCCTTTGTGGAAATTAGCTTTCTCAGGTGGAAAGGGCATGTGTCTCTATGGGTAGTCTGGTTAAACACAGCATCATCCTTTGGGTGTGTCTGCCTGGATGTTCGCTTGGGCCTGTAAAACAGCAGCTTTTCTTTCCAAATTGCTTTATATTTTGTGGAATCACTTCCATCTGTGAGGCTTTAGAATAGCATCATAATTAAATGGTGGCATTTTGCATTTATTTTTTCCAAATATGAATGTTTAGGCTGTTAGGCAGCAGAGTCAGGCCTAGAATGAAACTTTTTCCTTACCTGTTATTGAAGATCTCCTGAGGAAATACAGTCATAATTTCATGTCTCTAAAATTTCTACTCTGCCTTTAATCATATTTCTTGCAATAAATTATCTCTTGTCCCCCAAAAAAGTATGCTTTTTTTTTTTGTTTGTTTTTGTTTTTTTCAGTTTCTGCAGTAGGAAAGTTGGCAAAAACACTGTTCGGATGAATCTGTTGCAGGGAAAGAAATCAGTCAGTTACTACCTCTAGGAATCAAGTCATGCAACGTTATCTTATGTATCCAGCTGGCAGAATTTCAAAATTCTTGTTAGCAGGAGTTGCAGCATTTCGACCTATCCACTTGGGAATGTCGCTTTATCCTTGCACTCTGCAAAGCGGGTGAATGCATTTCTATTTATGGAACAAATTGGAGGTTTCCTTGACTATTGATTAGCTAACTTCAGAATCTGCTTTAGGGATGTAGAATGTGTTATCAGCACTTGAGTTTCAACAGCATAATTAATAAACGTTTAGCATTTGCCTGATTTTTGAAATCACCTTATTTGTTTGACTATTTAGTTAATTGCTAATTTTTTATTTTTATATATTCCTCAGACAAAATGCTTATGATGCTCAAAAATGTATAAATAGAGCGTTACTGAATGTTTCTTGTCCTTAGGAGCAGCTCAAAGCCTTTGACACACCTGCTTTGTAACTTGAAGGCTTGATTGCCATTTAGTTTTAATTGCCTTTATTGTCATACGGCATTTGGGTCATTCTGCATGAAACTGCTTACATCTTATTGTTAGATTAAAGGGTATTGAAATGAAGGACAAAACTCGCCCACTTCAACTCCATACTTATGATGGTTTCCAGATTTTTTCATATGATGGAAAGTGAGTACATTTCCAGAACATAAACTTGATGCTTATAAAGCAAATACAGCAAGGGGACCACTATATACACATTCTGTGTATGTTCAAGCCATTTGGGGATTGAATGAGTCAGTTCATTGCCACTGTGGGATTATTTTTTCATATTGCTCAGATAACCAGTATATGGGAATTGTCAGTATTGTTTGAAGAGATGAGAACTGTTGTCTTTCTGGTGGTGGTTTTCACCTGAGTGGAGACCACTCTACTCATGGAGGATGATGAGATGACTACTAGCTAAGGCTCTAGAGCCAGGAGAGGGACTATGTCCTGTCTGCATGCCATACCTGCATGCCCTGTCCATCTGAACTGCCACACAAACTGACTCACCACACCCTTCTGACATGCCATACCCTGTTTGCCTGTCCACCATGCTCCTGGCTGCTTATGCTCCCTAGGGAATGCTCTTGTATATGAGGGGCTAATTAGTACAACAGTGGAGCCTCCTTTACTTACACAGGTGTCTGGGAAGCACTTGAATCATGGGTTGGTATGGAGAAGTTAATCTGCTAGAAAAGGAGTTTTTATCCCTCCTTTCCAAAAAGAGAGATCTGTATCATCAGTGGTCTGTTGGAGATTGTTATCAAATGACACATGCTAGAGAAGTCATTAGGCTGTTCAAGCTAATATAAGTGCTTGACTACTGCAGACATTCTTTCAGTCAGAGAGACATAATTATAGCTTCCCCATGTGCAGAAGAAAATCTGGGCTCTGAACTTGCATTCTATGTAGTTGTATTTATCTCATGCACCTCGTCGTTCTTGTCAATGGAGATATGGTGTTGGAGGTCCAGTGGAGATCCAGCGAGTTGAGAAGTTCAAAACCATTATCTTTCAGTGCAGCTTCAAGTACTTCTTCCTTGCTACGTTGAATATGTGGTCCCCTGAACCTAAAGGAAAGATACGGTCTGAAGATCCTTCAGTAGTCATTAAACAAAAGTTATCTTCACCTCTATTGATGTAAAAATCTCCTCCACAAGGACATTGAATTAAAACCAAGGCACACAGAGAGAGTCTGGGATTTTGTGATGTTTTTAAGCCCACAAACTAAAGTTATTGTTAAATCTTCTCAAGGAAAGATGTTAGATGCTCTTAAGTTATCTTCAGTACATGAAAGTGCAAGGACAGGAAAAAAGTAAATGAATGATTTTTAGATACAAGGTATATTTGCATAGCTGTAAAAATCTGGCAAGCAGATGGCAACACATTGAATTTGAATAGGAAATCAGATCTGCAAAAACATTGTTTGTTACCAGGTTGCTCTTGAAGATGTGGATTATGATGACTGATAGAGGAGTCCCTGCGATGAACCCCTTGATCTGGCTGGAGAGCAGCTGCTCACGTGAATAGCTGCAATGATTTCAGTGTACTCGCTTTCTCCCTAGTTCAAGGCAAGTGCATAAGCTGGTCCAAATCTTTAGTTACAAATCAATGTCAGGTCAGCAATATTTTGTCTGAGGATTGACAGATGATCAGATTAAGAGTTTATCAGTAACTGCATGCATGTGCTTAACCCATGGTGAGGCATTGAGCTCTGCTGAGTGCTGCATTTAGCACAAGTTAAAAACATGCATATGAAAAACTACCACAGCCCAGCTGAAGCATAGTAAGTCTTCAACCTTTTCTGGGTATGAAAAAGCCTTTTTTACAGGAGAATCCCATCTGGAGAAAGTGGGGAAATTTCAGGAGGGAAAGCACAGAGCAGGGTACAATAAATAGCTTCAGAGTGGGAGGATATCTGAGAAGTGTGCCTGGGATGCAAAAATACATCTAGGAAACTTGGGAAATCCTCTCAAGATCTGTTGGAAGAGAACAGGAGAAAGTACAAGTAATTCTGGGACATCACAAAGCAGAGTAAAGCTATTTTCTCAGTACCTGGACACACGGCACTATCTGAAAATATTTGTGTCTTGTGTGTTGTTGTTGAAGGGAAGAGCACAGCTGAGTTCATTGCTGTGTGCTTCATCAGGAGAGGCCATGAGAAAATCTTGAAAGTTGTCTATGAACAGTCACTTGCTTTTAAAGTTCTTCCTAATTAAATTTAGGGAAGAACTGAGAAATGCTGGTTCTATTAGTCTAGCTAAAGTTTGGTTTTGTCTTTGTTCCAAGACAATATTTTTCATACATTCTGATATTTTTTAACTCCTTTCATGGAGACTTATGTGAAAGGCAACAGAGAAAAAAAAATCCATCCATGTGATGGGCTTATGCAAGGGTCCCTCAGATCTTCCTGTTCTGTGAGAGTTTGTGCTTCCACTGGGAAATATTCAGAGCATGAAGACAGAAACTGAAAACCACTTGTGTAAGAGATGGTTATTTTAAAACCTCTGAATGCCATCTAGGCCTAGGAGATAGTCATTATGCAGTGAATTCTCAAAATTCTTTTGGAGGTGGGTCAAAGGGAGCATCTGTAGAAAACAAAAATATTGGTCTGAGATGTTGTGGATCTTTTCACAACCCTCTATTTTGCCATTTCCTCTATATTGTTTTGTTTTGTTTTGTTTTGTTGTTGTTATTTTTTGTCTCCTGTTTCTTAGGAAGATGTTGACTATTTTGGGGACTCCTACACTCAGTGCTGTTCCAGTCATAGCTTCTTACAGGTGATTCGTTCTTTGAGCAGCAATGCATTTGGGAAACAACTGCATTTTCAGACATAGATACTGGCACAATTCCATGTAACAGCTAAGGTACAGCTTCCACAGGTGAATGAACAATATGAGGTGGGAGAGGAAGGGAAGAGGAAGTTCACAAATAAAGTGATATAGCTGAAAAGCTCTGTAACACTTTAAAATAACATTTTGGAGATAACCTTAGGCCTCAAGTGATCATTTCAGAGCTGTATAGTTCTTTCTCTCAACTCCTCTTTTTGGAACATTACTTCTTAGTCTCAGGGTTCATCTGAGGATTTGACAAAGCAAAATTATGATAGTTATCATCAAGCTCCTTTATATTCTTGCTAAAATTTGATGAAATCACAGGACATTTGTGATAGCTTTTTAAAAATCTGTTGGGTTTTTCCCATTTCCATTTTCAGTAAATTAATGGTGTGTGTATGCATATGTGTGTACCTTTGTATTCTCCATTCATGCTCCTTACATGAAGGGTGTTAGCTTCATCGATAGCAATTGCTTTCCAGAAGGAAGACCTATGTTAATCCTTGCTTTTTTCCAAAAGAGAGATCTCAGAGAGCACTTAAATTGAAAGGGTCAGACACACAAAATCATACAGTAATTAAGGTCAGAAGGGACCTATGCTGTCATCTACTCCAACACGCTGCTCAAAGCAAAAGATTAGCTTCAGAGTTAGACCAGTTGGCTTACAGTTTCATCCAGCTGAGTTTTGAATATTTCCAAGGCTGTATATTCTACAGTCTCTTTCACAACTTGTTTCCACACTTAATCTCCTTCCTTGTGAATTTTCTCTCTGCATATGTAGATGGTTTCCCATTTTTTGCACCTTGTCACAGATGCCTCATGTCCTGCTGTTGTGCATCTCTGGGAAGAGTCTGGCTCTTTCTTCTCTTTAACCCCTCATCAGATAGTTGAACCCAGCAACTAAGAGTGCTCCTGGCCAGGCTGAAGAGTGTGAGCTGTGTCAGCCTTGCCTCACACATTGTGCTCTAGCCCCAGGCTGCTTCCAGCAGAGCCTCCTCCCTTTTGTGGACCTCCCTCTTGTACTGGGCACCCAAAGATGGACACAGAGTGCTGAGTGTGGCCTGATCAATGCCAAATAGACTGCAATGATAAATTAGTTTTGGGACTTTCTTTTAAGACCATAACATGATCCAAAACCTGATTCCATAAACAAATAAATAAACAGCATTATTTTAATTGCTTTTTGAAGAAAACTTAACCATGAATGTTTTTAAGGAAGTAAATGATGAGGGCTTACTGGCTTCCACATTATGTGCCACAGTACACAATATCCTTATTTCATAACAGGAGCAAGGTATTCCATGATTAAAAATTAATTAGAAGTAGAGACTATGATCAAAATAATTCAGGATTTGTACTTTGGCAAGAAAATGCAACAAATTGAACACTGAGTAGGAAAAATAGAAATGGATGTGGAAGAAAGGTAATTTTGTATGCTTGGCATTATCACTGATATGACAGCATAATCTTATTTCCCCAAATTCAGGCATACATGAAATGAAGATAGAAATATATGGATTGCTGACTTTTCATCATGGGAATTATTGTACTTATACTTTACTGCTGGTAGTTTCCACTGAGGGCTAATGTAACCATGAACACGTGCAGTTGTCAGCCTTTATAAGCAAACTGCCAGGCAGTATAAGGCTTGGAGCCACTTTTTAAGGGGTGCCACTTGATTGCCTTGCTCAAGTGCAGTAGAAGTGAAGATATGTCCAGGAGCTGGCACTCATGATTGTTCCTAGATCCTGCTAATGATAGCAAATCTCACCAATCTCCTGCTGTCAAACATTTCAAATTTAGAAGCCTGAAAATAGACATGTCATTCAGAAGTCATGAGCTCTGCAACTGCGGTCAAGAGTCAACAGTGTAAATACCATAGCCACAGATGACAGTGTTGATTGATGGGATTGCCTTGGATCCAGCTATTAAAAAAGACATTATTAAAGAATATGGGCTGATAAAATGCCTACTAATTTAAGCTTCCCAGAAAGCCATCATGTGTGCTGTGGGGGAAATTTTGTGCACTACAATAGATTCACCTACCTTCCCATCTCCTGTGTCTAGCACTGTACTGATCTTCTGTATTGCAGCAAATACTTCAATTTATCTTTTTTCCCGTGTATTTCACAGTGCTTTCACAACTACATCCAGCTTTATGTCATTGCACAGGAGTAGAGGGGCTGATTGCTGCACTCCTGGACTCACAGGAAAGGATTTCTAGGCAAATCATGCCACAGGCACAAATATACCTCTGCTGTGCTTGCTGCTTCTGCAGAGCATGTTGCAAAGCCTGCTTGGAGTCATGTAAGTGTGATGCAAAGTTGTGTGAGCTTGTGTTTTGATCCTCATTTATCAGAAAAAAAAAAAAATTGAGAAGAACCTTAGTACAGTAGAAATGGTTTCAATTTTGCAGCAAAAGAAGAAAATTCACATGGGAATTTCCAAGTTCAAATTAATTTAATCATGATCATGAAGGACTGATGGAGGGCTTCTAGTCAGACTGACAGCTCATGACCTGCCTATTCACAACACGCCATTCGCAGAGGTGGTCCAAGTGAAAGGCATGGCAGAGTCCACCATTTTGTTTTCATGTTCAGTTTGACACAAGTCACTGGAAATTACCCTTGTCGCTCTGATAGGATTCCTGTGGCTAGCAAAAGCGGGAACAATTCAATATTATAAAGTATTTATAAGTCCCAAAGGCACATTTACAGATGTCCTTGGCAACATCAATTTCCAGCCTGTTAATAGCTTTAAAAGCTAAAAGCAGAACTGTAGACCTTTTCTAGGCACTAAAAAGCAGCAAATGCTGACAGACAAGTAGTGAGTAGGCAGATCCCTCTCTGCCCACCTCTGATAACAATCAAGTCATTCTATTGTGCATTAGCTTCAAGGAATGGATTAACCCTTCTGGCAGCCCACTATAAAGCACTTTGCAGTAATCTCATTTTGAGATCTCAATGGCATGAATCATCCAGGTCAAGTTTAAATAGAGTTTTGAGGGCCAGATTCTTACCTTGCTTACACCACAATGATCTGAGAGCTATTGCGTTAGAGCCAATGTTGTACCACAGCCATGTAGCATCAGTATGCAGGTAATCAGAACTGGGCCCTAGGGTGAAAAACTGGCATAGTAGTAGAAATTAGCTGAGGGAGGAAGTACATGTTGCTATATATAACAGCAAAGAATCAGATACTTTCAACATTAAATGACTTTTCTTGCAACAAATAAAAGGTAATGGTCCAATTTCAACTAAATATTTAAGGTTCTTACTGGTTAGTTTCCTACTCCTCCACTGAGTTCAGTGGCCCTCTTCTATGACCAAATTAGAAGCATTTCTCAAGCAGACATGAATATATGAATACATGCATTCTCCCATCAAATAAATACATGTCCATCTTGGCTTGGGATGAGGTCTTTTCTGGCTGCTTCTTATTAGTACATGAAAGAGGTGGCAGGTAGGAAAGGTGGCAGGCAGGTGCTGATAGATTACTTTATCTAGCCAATGTCCCGCTCTCCACTTATATCTGAGGGACCCCAGAAAAAGAGGGTTAAATTGATGCTGGGTGTGGGGAGCTGTTCCAGGTCTGTATTGGCCTTGTAGGCAGTATCTTTGGCATTTTTGCTGTTTGATCAATTCTGACACTATTGACTTCAGTGTGAGTATGCTCAGGCTGCATCCTCAGAAGGAGGCATACATTTTTCAGCTTCTTATAATTTAAACTAGGTATATAGCCCTGAGATGTTTCTCAGTCATGAATATCTAGGGGTGAAAGACTTTAGCCTCCTCAGACCTATTCTTATAAATAGCTAGCAGGGCACATTTATGCATTTTTGAGGCAGCTGACCTCAGAGCCTCTCTCCCTTCTCATCTCTACCTTTCTATTTAAATTTCTTGCATTTTTCTCATTTGTAGTGAGCAAAGCAGATTTATTCCACTTTAGGAGAGAGCAAGATGTGGACCCAGTGTTAATAAAAGAATCTGCTGAAGAGCTGCACACAGTTTTTCCTCTGCAAACTACTCGCTCAACCTGTCCACCCATTTCTGAAGGTTTGCTTTGGATATAATGAGCTTAAAAGCTGTGTGGATCTCAAGAGCTTCAAATACAGAGGCTATAAACAGTGTCCAGAAATCTGAAATGGAACAAGATGCTGCTCTGTCCAGTGACCTGGAATAAAAGCAATTTGGCTCAGAGGAGCTTGTAGGGATCAAGTAGGTCATGCCCTGCCTTGCAGCAGGGTCTTCCTTGACCATAACTGGTCACAAATGTGACTCTACCCTGTTCTTTAAAAATCTCCTGTGGGCAAGGTTCTGCTACCTCCTGGAGCAAACTACTCTGGTATGTACTTGACCTCAGTTGTCTATTGGTATGTAACAGACCTGAGAAACTGGACAGGTCTGAACCTAGGACCCCCGACTTGTTTAATCTGTTGCGATAAAGATGGCTTTGGTTTGCACTGGAATATTCATTTCTGAAGATTTATGGGGTGGAGAAGATCAGAGCTCTTGCTTCACCTGTCAAGCATATCCTCTGACTCTGAAAGCAAAATGAAGAGGGTTCCCCAGTAATTCTGAGCTTAAAATACTTGCAAAGAAAATTTATGGAAGCTGAAATTTCTGCAATCACCAGTCCAGTTCAGACATTTAGGATTTTTAGGCATCTGGCTGCACGGCGGGGAGTCTGTCAGCCCTGTGAAATGCATCTTCTACGCTCTGCCACGGGCAGTGCAGACAAGGTGGTGGAAGGGCAGGCACATTTCCATTGGAAGGCTAAATTAAACCAGGGTGTCCCTGCTAAACATGCGAATTACTGAATTGGCATTTTCCTGTAAGGGGGGAAAAAGAGTCCAGATAAAAATTGCTAGCCAGCCTCGTAGAAAATCACCCTCCCACCGTGTGTTTATCAAATATGCTAATCCTTTCCCCTCAGATAGTGTGAGAGATGTTTTTGCATGGATTTGCTGGGTACAGGTGTAAGATTCTTTTAGGTCATTCTACAAGAGCATTTCTGTTTGTGTTTTCTTGTAGCGGTCCTCTATATGGACAGAATCCCACTTCAGCTTCAAAGCTGCCAGACAAGAGCCTTTCTACGTGTGGGTTTTGTAGGAAGTGATCTAATAAAAGGAAGGAAAATACTGAAATTTGTATGTGTGTGCAGTTTTGTGATAGTGTATCCCTTATTGCCTGCAATGTAATCAGCTCTCATTGTTATTAATAGTACGCTGCAAATAAAATAAACCATCTGCATACAGACATTCAGGGGAACAGCTCACTGAGTGGGTTCACAGCTCTCAGGATTGCTTTTCAAGAACTTCAGAGAAGTAGTTAGTTAGGCCTTTTTACTTTGTTTTTACAGCCAGAACACCAATATTTATGAATCTGTACATTCTTTAATCTTTCTGTTAATGTCTTTGTACTGGCTGACAATGATTTTTCAAGAGTTAAAGGGAGACCTCAGCTATAGCAAGAGCTTTTGCCTGTAGAAATAAACATTGCTGCTTCCCAGCTGCAAACAGCGCTGTTACTCAGCTGTCATTCAAGCCCAGGGTTATGAGGAGCATTTGCAGAAAAATGCACACTGAATGCAAGAGCACTTTCTTTTCCGTTTACACTTTGTTCCCTCTCACAACACTTGGAATGTAAATGCTTCAATCAGTGACCAGCTTCCCCTTTGTTTTGCTGGAAAATGTTATTCTCCCCCTCAAAAGCCTACAACATCTAAAAAACCACAAGTGGTTTCGTTACAAAAGTTGTGAGTCAAAGCTATTCTGTCTGATGGCTGGACAAGAGGAAGCACAAACAAATGCCAATCAATTACAAAAAAATGAATTGAACATTAAAGCAGGACGTGTCTTAGCAGAGTGCAGACAACTCAGGATGGGGACAGGACTCTACTGTGCAATTGTTACAAGATGTTCCCTCTCCACCACAGGGGAAAGGGACAGAGATGCAGCTGTCAGGTATGCTCCCCTTCATCCTCACTACCTTTGTCCCCAGCACTAGGAAACATGCCATTAAAATATATACATATACAAGTCCTTCAGCAAAGGAAGTCTATTTGTAATTGGTTTAATTTGTTTAAGACCTCTTTTAAGTAATTCAGCTCCTTTCTGGAGCTTAGTGAGGGTCTCTACTCTGGCATCTCACATAGCACCAACAAGAAGTATCTGGGTGATGGGTTTTCGCTGTTGATATGAAAGTTTGCCTTCATGAAAATAGCAGAGAAGCAAAAAGAGCAGGAGAAAATACTGGGATGGTAAGAATGAGAAAAGTTCAAGAAGAACATGTATGGGTGGACCGTGAAGGTGCTTGCAAGCACTCAGTGTAGGTTTCAGGCCCCAGCTAATCACTAGCATGTGGATGTCTCTGTATGAAGTAGGTGTTTAAAAGCCTGTTAAAGGAGGGAGCAGGCTGTGCTGTTGACCAGATGAAGGTGTTATGATGGTTTGGGCTAGGGTAGACTAAATTTTCTTCATAGTAGCTAGTATGGGGATGTGCTTTGGATTTGTGCTGGAAACAGCATTGATAACACAGGGATGTTTCAGTTACTGCTGAGCAGTGCTGACACAGTGTCAAGGCCCTCTCTACTCCTCACATCACCCCACCAGTGAGTAGGCTGGGGGTGCACAAGAAGTTGGGAGAGTGGACAGCTGACCCCAAATGACCAAAAGGTTATTCCATAGCATATGATGTCATGCTCGCATATAAACCTGGGGGAAGAAGATGGAAGGAGGGGATGTTTGGAGTGATGGCGTTTTGTCTTCCCAAGTAATTCTTATACGTGATGGAGCTTCTGCTTTCCTGGAGATGTCTGAGCACATGCCTGCCCATAGGAATTGGTGAATGAATTCCTTGTTTTGCTCTCCTTTTGTGTGCGGCTTTTGCTTTACCTATTAAACTGTCATTATCTCAACCCATGAGTTTTCTCACTTTGACTCTTCCAATTCTCCTCCCCATCCCACCAAGGTGGGAGGAGTGAGTGAGCAGCTGTGTGGGGCTTAGTTGCTGGCTAGGGTTAGACCATGACATGAGGGAAAGCATTTGCCCTGGAGTTACACTGCCATAAAAAGGAAAGTGTGTCTCACTCTGAGCCATCTCACATGTTCAATTCTTGTCATGTATGTCCTCATTCTCCTTTTCCAACTCTTCTCCTTCTCAGTTTTCATGGGATACAGTTTAATAAATACATAGCTGAAATGGATTGAAAGCCTACAAAGACAACTACCTCCATCAATTGTCTGTATAGCCACATAACCAACCTTTTAAAGATTGCAGACTATGTGTTCTGTTCTAGTTACACCCTGTGGGTTACATTGTGAGGCAAAGATATTTTCCATACTTAGCACTCTAAGCTCAGTGAAAAATTTTGCTTTTCACCAGCCTGTTTTACCTGCTTGTAACTGAGCGGTAACACTGGTATTTTGCAACAGTCTGTAGACCCCCTTTTGATGTGAATCATACTGAAAACCACTGCTGTACTGACAGCTTAGGCATTTATGTTGTGGAGAATGGATCCACTGAGTACAAAATTAGGCTCATATTAGGTGAATACTTGCTTTGCTTACCAAAAATACAGTGCTATAGAGTCCTGGAAGATACATCTCTCACCAGGAAATGCTCTCCAAGTAATTGCAACCGTCCTTTATGTGTCCCGAGATTGTTATGTTTCCTCTCAGTCTTCCCTAAGATAAACAACTGCATTTCTTTCAACTTCCCCTGACAAGCCGTGTTTCCTTGGGCTCTGATTATCCTTGTCACTCTTATTGACACACTGATTGCTCCCGTCTTCCTCTAATTACAGTATTCCAGACAAGAGGCGGGATTCCCACCGAGGCCACATGAGAGCTGGAAGGAAGGTGGGGATTCCTTCACATCTTGCATAAAACCCACTTGCTTCTACATGCCAGAAGGAGGTAGGTAGATATACTGCAGCTGTGTGACACTGTAAAGTCTTCATTTTGCAGGTCTGACCCTCTTCTCCAAAACTCAATGTTTATCCAGTGGTTTCCCATCTTCTATTTGTCCAGCTGATTATTGCTACCTGTCCTTGATGAATTGCATGCTCCTTATTTCAGACCGTTACTCCAGCTAATGAAGATATTTCTTTCCTTTTAATTCTACATCCAGAGGGATTGCAACTCACATAAAACTTCAGATTTGTATACAAATTTCATAAAGAGCACTCCCTGCTCTTGTATGAGTCATTAATAGAAATACTGAGAAATGTCAGAAGCAAGCTGGATTTCTGCAGAAAGCCACAGGACACCCTTCTAGTTTGACAGTGAACACTGCTAATTTTTGGCATAAGGTTTTCAGGCAATTATATATAGCTTATAACAATTCCAGCTAGGGCAGTCTTTTAGAAAACACTGTGTAAGTACCTCCAGTAGAGTATTCAAGCTACTTTAAAAACCTTACTGTTAGAAAGCAAAATGTCCCTTTATGCCTGAATGCTTCCCAACAGAGAGTCAGGGACTTTTTGTCATTACTCGCAGTAGTAGCTTAGGAAACCAAGCCTGGGCACCCCTCATCAACAGGACATTCCTCTAGCTGGTTTGAAAAAACGTCAGATTAGTAAGCTTTTCATGGTGTTTTAAGTAAAAATACACCACATCACATGCATTTCCTTCAAGTGTTTTGGATCCATTGTAGAATAAAATGCATTATCTGCCATCAGTTGGTCTTGAGAAATTCGCATTGATGTTGCTGGCTTTTTAGGAGCTTGTAAATTAGTATTTTTGTTGCAGTATTTCAAGGAGTGTTGGAGTTAGGCTGACTAGGATACACTTCTGACACTTCTGCCTTTCTGCTCCAGCCTTTTTTATAAAAATAGATATGCCACATGCTCTTTCCAAGGTTTCTGTTTTCACCTGTCCCCCATAATTCTCAAAACGAATACTTGTGAACTGCCTGAGATTTCACCACTCACTTCCCTATACATGCCAGCGTGAGTTCCACCAGGTCAGCCTGAGCCAGGAAATGCGATTTATAGAAGTGTAGTATAATTTAGGTTACAAATAACTTCCAGAGGTCATCTACTGCAGTCTCTGCTCACAGGGCTAACTTCATTTTACCTAAGCATTTTCTGCTTTTGTTTTCCTCCATTTTTTTCTCTCTTATTCAAGTTTAACTTCTCTTTTTTATTACTAAGTTTAATTGAGTAGCCATCTGATTACTATTAAAGTCCAGAGAAGACTAAACAAAACAGAAGATAACACCAGAAAGCTGATTATTAGCTTTCTAGTTTCACAGAATGATGAACCAGGTCCTTTTATCTTCTTCTGAAGAATGTGTTAATTGAATATTTCCCTGTTTCGGTCTGTATATTTGTCAAAGAAGAAAATTAACTACCTTTTGGTCATCTTGCCTCTGCATAATCCAGTAGCTATCTCATACTCCTTCTGAGTAACTTGAGTTAGCAAAATAGTCTTTTCATGACATTCCAAGAACAAAAGTATTTAGAAGGGCAGCTGAAATGTTCAAAGTCTTTTCCTTCACAGTGATTGTTCCCATTTCACTCTACATTTGTTCCACAAAGGAACAATTATTTAAAAATTCACATTCTTTTCTATGAAATCAGGAATGTTACTGCTTATTACTGCTGATTTAGCCTTTTCTACACTGTTACTCAATGTAGTCCTCTTAAAAAAAGTCTGACCTTAAAACTCAAGTCACTTTTCACTGTGTTAACTTTAAAACTACAAATACATTCCAATATTTATCTAGATTTCTTTTTATTGCACCACTAGCTCTTAATCTGTTTAAATCTACAGTGTTGAGGTAATTTTACCAGAATTACTGAAAACAAAAAGATCCAGCTCCTGTTTTTCATCAGACAAGAGTTGTTTCCAGGCCCATCACCTTTTGACCCAGACAGTATAATAACAAATCTTATTTGTATTATCCTCTTGAATGTGGTAGAAAAAAGTGTTATGGAGTTGGTTTTGGAAGCTCTTCCTCAGGTTTGATTTCTTTCAGGAAAAATCAATATAATTTCTAATTATTTGATTTTGAATGAAGTCTCTCGGAAATAACTTTAATAAATATTTCATTTATATTATTTATTTTATTTAATAAATAAATAACATTACAGTGTTTGATTTAGATTTCAGCTTTATACCTTAATGCCATGCCATGCCTCAGGTTTCATCCAGCTGATAATGAGGTTTTGGAGGAAGAGGAATCTAGCTTTGTTATTGCAACTTCTGCTTTCCAACATATAGTAGCTTTGTGCCTTGGGATAAGGCAAAGGTGCACATTATCTGCACAAGGATTTCCAAATTTTTCTTTAAGAAATTCCTGTCTGTTTTCAGAAGTTGGATTTTAGTTATAGAATATAATTCCTTCTGTGTGAAATGTTTCCTATTTTCACATGTCCATGTAGATATGATGTAGATTGTGTATGTTACCATTCAGAGAATACACCCATCCCTATTCAACAGAGAATGGACAGCTCATGCATTTTGTTTCCCCTCAGAAGTACTTGGCTTTTCATTATTGTTTTGATTTGAATATTAGTCCTAAATCCTTTTCCTGGTCAAAATTCTCCTGAGTTTCAAATCTGTTGTTGGATATCTGAGACATTTTTCCGTTATCTGTGGAAGAAACTTATCTTTCGAAAGGCTTGTCTACAGTCAGCTGTGATTGCTGACACTAGTGACAGCCTTGATGAGTGCTGAGGACATTGCAGTCTACATAAAAACATTCGCGAAAAATTGGCAGACCTGGAAGACAGTGTTGTAGTTATATAGAATGGAAGCCAAAAGTTTTTTGATTTAAAAAAACCCAAACCAAAACCAAACAACTTCTCCAATATACAAAAATATTTCTATGGAAACATTGATATACGTCATTACAAATCTGATGCTGAAAAATATCCCAATCAGATGCATTTACCAGTCAGGTCAAGTGTCCATCTACTACATTGCTGAGGTTCAATGACATGTTCTCACATCTACCTCTTTTGTCTACATAAGTTGTTATTTAGGAATAGCTGTTGCCTTTTAAATTATGAAATTCAGTCTTTATCAGAAGCTATCAAATTTAAACAAGTCCTTGTTAATTACTGAAGCATCAAGCTTTCCACTTAGCAATGTGTAACACCAACTTGGACAGAAAGATACACCGGAACAAGGAAGAAGCTCAGGTATTTCTGAATCACAGAACATTCTGTATGTTTTAAAACCCACCAATATCAGGTAAGTGCCTCAGTCCTCATGTAGTTTATCTCCTCAGCGATGTGGCCTGCTATGCAAATTTGCTTTTTAGATATGTTTGCTTTCCCTAAGAGGTTGCCTTCAGTTCAAGGTCTTGCCCTTATCTTCAAGAGACTCCAGGCAGGATTCATCAGACCAGATGTAGACTCCTACAACTGAGTGAGTCATCACAGGCTCGCTGTACTGTCAGTGAAGAGAAATAGGTGCTTGGTGGCAGAAATCTTCTCATCCTGAGGTCAATGACTAAAATAGTGTAGACAAATCTTACCCAGCAGTGCTTATTTCTTCCTGTGGACTATATTTGTGTAAGATGAATTCCACCCTCGCACCCTGAACTCTGCAGCGAAGGGAAAAAGTGGTCTGCTGACTCTAAACACCAGCTGGATTATTACAGAAGACACTCTACTGCCAATATTTCTCCTGCTGGGACTGACTGAGAGAACAGGCAGGTGACAAGCATGTTACAAGACCTAATGAACATTGAAGGACGTCTGGCTACAGGGAGAGCTGGACGTGGATATATGCAGGACATGGCAGGAGATATGAGCCCAACCGCTCTTCCTAGTTTGGTAACCTGCCATGCAGCTCTTATTTTATCTGAGCATAAACGTAGTCCTGTTCAATGTAAAGACTATTTCATGAGCCTGTGACATTAGCTTCCTACTCTTCTTCTGGGAACAATTAAAATATTTCATTCTAAATCAGTGGATATGTTGTTCCTGGCCATTTCTGAGATCACTTAATACTCTCCATAAGCTGAAAATAAATGCTTGGGACACTACAACTACAGCCTTTTACAGTGAAAAGTCCTGCTGGGGAGTAAGAATTTTCAAATGAAAACTTCTGCTTTTAGAATTTGGTTCTATATCAGGTCTAGCAGAGAGTACTTTCTGACTTCTGTGGCAATGAAAATGTGCTTACTGATTATTTTTCTCTGTAGCGCCTACTGACATTTGTCAAGAAAAGATGGATGTTTCTAGGTCTCCTCAGAGGAATATTTAAAGCCAGTACATAGGGAATTTCTTTCCTTACTTAAACAGCTTCTGGCTACAAAATAGGATATTACTATTCTTTCCACATGAGCCTTTGCAACAGTATGCTGCTGTTTATGAAAACATGTCTGTCAATTTAGTAATTAGGAAGATACCAGCTTTCATTCAGTGGATCAGAAATAACGTACTGATTATCTGATGCTATATTGTTTTGCAGACTGATTGAAACACTGTAGTTGACTTTAAGCTTTCTGATTTCTTTCATTATCATTAACATAATTTTCTGTTCAGTGGGGTTTTTTTAATAGTAATTGGTGCTTAGAGTTTATTATTTTGTGCAATCTATACCAATAGTAGGAATTCCATGTCTTTTTACCATTACACCAGTCTACATGGTTTTGGATGAAAGGTACTGATGAGAATTAGTAGATTGTGGGCTGATTATAATAAGGTTTTCAGTGTAAAGTTGTTTAACTGATACTCTTCTAATTCAAAATGACAATACTTGAAGGGAAGTAAATTCCACAGAGTGAAATAAGTTAATTTGACCTGAAACTAGTAAAAGAGAAAGAAGAGCTGGGATATTTTGAGGCAACAGTGGACTTGCTGAGACAACTGCATATGATCAGCCAATGCTGCCCATGACAGTGATCACCTCATGGTGAGCTGAGTACCTCAAAGGGCTCACTAGAGTCAGTATTGATTGCAGCAGAAATGTAGACACCATGATACCTATATTTAGGCACTCAGATTCAGATATCTACAGTCTGAACTGTCTTCCTTGAGCAGACCAAAAGGCAGTGAAGACTGAAGCCTGTTGAGCCATGGCCTGAAATTCATTTTTTCTTTTTCCACCTTCATTCAGTCCCACTGAGAATGCTTATGAGTTTGAATTTATGAAGAAGCTTTTTCCAAAATTACTGTTTCAGGAATGTGGTGGTTTGAAAATACCATCTTTTACAAAGTTGAAGGACTTGAGTTTCTATAAGCCTTCACAGCAAACTGTCCTGTAATACCGGGTATGGAAAGAAAAAGTAAAATACAATGGTCATGTAAATCTACTTTGCTACACATAGAGTATTTGGTAAGAATGTTGTTGCCATGTTGTATCTGTGTTTCTAAGAAAGATATCTATCTTCCTTATTAATTTCTTTCAAGCCTCCCAGTCTTCTCTGGTGGATGTGCAGGTTGGTAACACTGCAGAAATAATGAAAATGTATTTCTGCCATACTTCTGTGGAACAGCCTTCAATGGGGCATAAATCGCTTTGCCAGTGGTTGGCCAGAGGGAGTGAGAGCTGGGATATGGTCTGGGGCAAAAAGAAGAATTTACTCCAAGTTATCCAACCCTTATCTCCCACATAGACAGTGGCAAGCACAGTTTAATGTTGCAGTATATGGAAGGTTGGATTTCCATTTCCATTCAACTCTGAGTAACTCAGCTTCTACAATTCTTATTGGTATGGGATAAATATTTTTTACTTGTTAGAGGTAGAAATATCTGACAATGAATGTTTGTATAAAAATGTAATAACAACTTTTGGAAAATGCTACTCCCTCACAAAGGACAGAATCTGAAAGATAAACTCCACAGAGCAAGAGGACTTGCAAGAGTGTAGCATGCTAGGCTGGTTTCCATATCTTAACTTGAAAGAAACTTCTTATGAATTCTTTTAGAGAGAAATCTAATGGAAAATTAAATTAAGTATTCATATATTCCTCTAGATATACAGTTCCCACCTATTTTAATTAATCTCTTATTAATCCTATCTGTGGTACAGCAGCCATGCTATAGCCTGTGACTGACTCCCAGCTATGTTTGGAAAGCCTGTACAGCTGGCAAACATGGAATGTTTTCCAAAACATGGGAAACACCTTCTCTTAGTCAGGGCTGAAAATACACTTATCAAAGGATGCCCTAGTAGATGAAACCCAAATAACACTTGTATTACTGGAGCGTGGTATAGGTATTGCATCTCAGACCAGACACATATCTCAGTCTCGCATTGTTCAAACCCTTAAGCTAGAGATATTTTTAACTCCTACATTTATAAACTTTCTACTGTGCTTTGACTGGCTCTACTGGCAGGAAAAGCCAGAGAGTGATGTGTCAGGCTAAATGGCTGTTATCAGATATTCCCATAGAGCTTCAAAAATAGCTGGTGAACATGTCTGGTAATTGCCTTACTTAATCTCTGGATGGTTCCTGGTCCTTCTGCTGAGCTGCTTTGCTTGTTCTTCAACTCATGTAGGTCTGTGGAGATTTGAATCTGTATCTCCTCATCCATTTTGTTCCTTCACACTGGCAAAACCAGAAGTTACAGTATCATGCTTGTGGATTATAAACATCAGAATTAATTGCAAGGTGTCAGATGTTCAACACCTATGAACAGTTCCCATTCCTGTTAGTAGGTAGTGGCAAGTTTTAATTTAAATATATATTAATTTGTAATAACTGTGGAATCTCTCTTTAAAAATATGCTGGTCTTTTTCTTGATGCTTTCCAGCAGAAATATTGCAGCTTTTTTTGACCATCTCTACTGAAGGGAAGGTACTTAGCTAGATCAAACATACAGACATTATATTTCAATGTCCCGTGTTAAATCCTACACAGGACATAAACTTTAAAAGCATGATTTAAGCAGAATTGAAACTATGATATCCAGAGTACCTCAGTCAGCTGCTACCAAACCTGTCTGATTGTAATGTTCTCCAGAAACCCATAATTCTGCTTGTGTGTGTATCCAGAACATCTCTAGCTCAGCCTGTGTCCTTCAGATGTTGATGTAGTACAGGGTGGGGGCACACAGAAATGCCCAAAGAGCTGCTGAGAAAGCCTAGATGCTTGATGAGCTGCAGCCACTTAACAGTACTGCTCTGCCTTGGCTAACCATACTTCCTAAGAAGCAGACTTGATTTGTCTGGATGGATTTTTCCTAGATATTTTGTCTGGATAGTTAATACAGCTATGAGGCTTCCCCAGTCTTATCTAGCTTATTCTAAGAGAATATGTTTGCCCAACAGAGTGCTGCAACACTGGGATTTCCTTCACTTGTTCCCAGGGGGGCCTGATCACCCATGCATAGAGTCCTTTATGAAGTCTAGTTGCAACAACTTTCCTTGGAAACATGGACACTCCTCTTGGATAAAAAAGCCTAGTCCTTAGAGCAAACTAAGCAGTAAGAACTCACTTCTACTTCTTCCCAAAAGAGGTTCTCAGACTTGCCAGAGTAAGGCCAACATTTTGATGGAAGAAGGGCCATTGCACACAAAGTACTCAGCATTCGCTGAAATTTGACTTGTATACATTTCTTGGTCTACCATTCCCTCTTGTAAGCAACCCTTTTTGTGTCACTAGCCATTTTGAATATTCTTTTAGGACATCTCATTTCTTCCACATACTTTCACATAGAGTTCAGCTACCCAGTTCCGTGCTCAGGAGCTTCTCTTGTGAGTGCCTTACCCAGTTATTTGGCCTAATTATAGTACTCCCAGCAAAATTTGGGGCTTATAAAATGGTCAACATTCTATGTATAGGAAAGAAATCTGCACTGCCATTGTGCCTTCACCCTAAGATGTCCTCTTTATTTGTGAAGACATGGAATGAAATATTCTACCCAGATAAAACTTGCAAGTTTTCTTGCCTAAGAATAACAGAAGTATATTTTTTTCTAAGTTTCAGTGAGCCCACAAACTTCTGTCAGCTGCATCACTTCTTATTGCTGAACTTCAATCAAACACATTCTGTATGACCAATAATTAAAGCATTAAGTTGAGCTTAATGTCTAATTGGAGAGAATTTTCTCAGCAAGTACAAAGGGGCACTGTCTACTTCCTTCAATCATGATAGCTTTCAGTAATAGAGACAGGTAAACTAATCCTTTCTTTCCAGCCAGACTATTCTGAAAATAGGCCAGGTCCCACTGGGAACAAAAGATGCTCCTAGAAAAGTCTGTAATTAGACAACTTCAACTGCTCTGCACAAATACCTCATTAAAGTTCCACTATGATCAAGACTGCTGATGCATGACAGACATAAACAACTCAGCTGAAAGCTGTATTTTCTTTGGTTCATTCTCTGAAATATTGCAGAGACTGTTTATCTCTTTAATCCAAGCAGATAGCTGTTTTTCTTCATTGATAAACTGACCAGATGTCTATTGTAGCTGACAGAATATTTTCCAATCATTTAGAAGGACCTAATAATTTGGATCAGGCCCTGGGAAAGGCCTGCAGAATTAACTTCTAGTAGCATTTTGTTCATTCATCTCAGGTTGAGGAATAATCTGCAGTGTGCCTGGTCACTGACTCAGAGTCTCTGCTGGCTAGATTTTTGTTCAAATTTAATATTCATATACTGATGTTTTAAGTCTTACTTCAGAAAGTAAGGTCAGAATGATGAAGCATGGGAGAAAGATGAACAAACATGGTAATTTTACTTATTTTTTCTAATTTATTCACAGTGTTCTGCATTTTTGCAATACAGCTGTCTTCAAGTGAAACTCAAATTATCTCTTGTGAAATGCAGATTACAGCGATTAAGACAAAGCACTAGAATCCTAATTTGTGACACCAATTCCTCATTTTACATTTACTACAAAACCCCATCCATTGAACCCAGCCAGGGTTTTCTGCTGGGCACAAGACAACAAAGTAGTCCTGGTTATCTTGGTGCTTCTGTGTGATTTGCTGTCAGACTGAAAAATCAATTTTCACCTTTTAAGAGTGATGGTGCCAGCTCCCACCAGTACCTTGTGACTAGGATGTGTGTCTTTCAGCTGGCAAAAAGAAGCAGAATAGTGATCTCACTCCCTGCACTTTGGCTAAATAACCAGCAATGCTAGAGAAAGTTTGTTTTTCGGGAAAGAAGTCCTTGGAGGCTAATGACAAGGAGTTAAGTGTAATATAATTAGTACATGTTATATTTTTTTTCCAAACTGATACAACACTTTTTTGGAAAGAAACTTGATCTTGTTAAAATGAATTAGGGAAGACAGGAGGGAAAGGTAGAAGGAGCCTGAAGATGAAAATCTGAAGCTTTATTTTAAGATATTCACAGAGAAAACCTATGATTGTGATGTCAAAATAATCAAAAGAAATTGAGATGAGTCTGCCAACAAAGAGGAAAAACAGGGAAAGCAACAGGCTTGTGAGGCTTTATTTTGCATAGGAAATAATTTCACATTTTTGTTTTTAATACAGTTATTTCTACACTGTTTCCAGGCTTTTTCTTCTAGGAATTTACCAAAGAGTTTTGTTGTTCAAGGCTTGTTTTGAAGTTCTATGCACTGCAGTTTGCTGTTACAGATCCTGGGGACTGACAGATGCTCTGATCCTTCTTGGTGCAGTGCCAACAGTGGCAGCAGGTAGTGAACTACACTGCACACTGCCAGACCATATGGCATGTCCACACATTAATTGGTTCTCAAGAGTCAGATCTCCTGAGCCCACCCATTTGTGGTTTTCATTGACTACTGCCTCGTCTCATTAATCAGTGTTTGCTTCTGCAAATTTCTGGTAAAGCCAGTTAGCAAACCTGTAGCAAGTACAACTAGAAATAGGGCTTTTTGTAACATTGAAATTCAAAATTTAAAGGTCTACAGTAAGGGTGCCTTCCTAACTTTTACAGTTAGCACACTGGACACTGTACTGCTGGATCAGAAAATGGTCATACAATGTTGTACTCAAATATGAGTAAGTGACAGAGAGACTTGGGTCTCTCCTCCCAGACACAGTCTCTCTCCATCCTCACTGGTGCTGGTGAAGATTGAGTTCCTGCCGTAATATCTTAATCTGAAGTTTGGAAGCATGTCCCTCTTCTCTAGCAAGACCTTTGGTGGGAGAGGTGCCACAGCTCGCTCCAGACAAAAGTAGTGAGAGCTATGAAAAAAAAAAAAATTAGATTTATCAGTTCCTTTTCAGTGACTTTTTCTGCTTTCGATGTATCCAACTAGAATTCAATTGCCATTATCTGCCTTAAACTGAAAAGTACCTGCCAAAAGTCTTCCAGGTACTCTGTGCTTATATTTTTCTTTATGCTCATCGATTATGTCAGGACACACTCCTACCACTTGGGAATTCCACACAGCCAAGGCCATCCTTTGCCTTTCACATCAAACTTTTGGCCTAGCATGTCCTTGCCCTTTCTAAATTCCTGGAAAGCTCTCTCTCCCTACTTCAGGTGTTGCTGTATGTTTCTAAATAAGCCATTCTTAGGCTTGAAAGCATTGATCCTGCCTGCTTGACACTTTGCTTTGTTTTTACCTGAACTAGACTGTTATCATGTGCAGGCAGAAGCTTTGGACACATAGTATATATACATTAATAAATAAACAGATGAGATGATAAGCAAATAATGATTTAATTTTTTTTTAATTTATTTATTTTTAATGACTAGAGCTCCTTTTAGTGCTTGAAAAAAAATCCCTTCTCAGAGCTTGATTCGGTTTCCCAAAATAGGTTTTGAGGACCAGCTGGTATGCCTTAGGCTATCCCACCTAGCCTCCAGCTCCCACTCAGCATGCCTACATCTCCTGTAGGTCCTGAGGCTATTCTGCCAGCCCTGTGCAGATCGGAGCTCACTGAGAGCATCCTGCATGGCACTGCATGCCTCTGTGAGGGCACGTGACCTGGTACCTTAATGTCTCCAAATGCATTTCTCATGTATTTTCTTTTCTTTTTCTTCCTGTGCTCTCAGTATCATCTCTGCTTCCTTCTAGTCTAATCTTGCTGCTAAGGTGATCATTGCTGAGGTATCCCATGCCACAGGAGCCCCACAGCGCGTGTTGGGCTGGGTGTGTGTGCTCAGGGAGCCCATCTGCAGACTGCACTCTTGCAGAGGGCTGATGAGGAAGAGAAAGACATCTTGTCTGACAGCACCTCACTCAAAGGGGGGATGCATCTGTTCTACGGTGCTATTCCTGGATAACCGCAGATAGGCACACACCTAGCAGGGGGATGAGGGGGCTGTAAACATGCTCTCCGTCCCCTCCAAGATCCCACCATGGCACCACCACGAGGGCAACAAGAACACATGGTGCAGGACCCCAGTTTCTCTTTGGCTTCCTTGCCCCAGGAGGTCCCTCACCAAGACTGTCTCTCTCTTGCCTGCAGCGCCAGGCTGCAGTGCTGCTCCTGCTGTCACAACCTGACTATCAGGTCTGGGGAAAGTCACTTGAACAACCATCACTGTTATTAATCACTTAATCTAGATTACTTTCCCTAACAATGCCAGGTTTTGTACATGCTTTCCTGTGTGTTATGCAGAAGGAATTGGTCACTGTGAGGGTTCTCATGGTTGAGGTGTTGGAAGACAGAGGTTACAGCACTGGATAAAAGGAGGTTGAGCACTGGTGCCTTAGTTGTTAAGCCTCTCCTCCCCTTTCTGTTCTTAAAGATGGCTTCTATCTTCTCAGTAAAAGACGAATAGGATATAGAGACAAGAGAGTTCATTTGCCAGGTCCTCACAGTTCTGCTGCTGAGCTTTATTTCCATCAAAACCAATTAATCCACAGTGTCTTTATTCTTTTTTCATGGACATTACCCTGACGAAATTGCTGGACATCAAGTGGCTCTTCAGAGAGTTATTCACACACCTCTTAAAATGTATCCATGACAATTCAGTTTGATATTATATCTCTAGAGCTGCCTGCTGTGCGGTCAATGTTTGCTTAAATTTCTAAATTAGAGAGGTGAGAGTTTATTCTGAATAAATCCAGAGAAGACTCTATTGGTCCATCAGTGTTGTTTCCACACCATTCGTATGCTGTATCACTATATGAACAGTGGCTGTTTCTTACCTTGAGCAACATGCCACTGTCTCAGCTCTGTTACTTCCAGAACAGAGCTGGACCGTATCTGGTGAGTGTCAGTACCTGGGGAGGTGTACCATACCTGTACCAGCCACCAGTGTCCACCTTTACAGCTGACAAGATCTGAGAAGATTGTTCACATGGAACCTGTTTTTTGTGTAATATCTTTGGAGCCCGTGTATCTTGTGCACAACTAATATCTGATCTAAGCATGATGACTGTACACCTGGGTGATAACAGTGACACTCCCCTGCACAGTAGCTCAGGAAAGGCCACCTCTGGAGAGAAGGGGTCTGATGCTTACACAAGTCAGGGAAGTTACTCCTTCCTCTCTTGGTGCCAGAAGTCAAGGTGAGAGGGCAAGACATATGTCTGGAGTAGCCTTGAGCCATTCTGACCTTCAGTTGCAGTTTGCCCCCTTGTTCCTGCTGGTTGGAACTAAAGCAGCACTTGAGAGCTCTGAGTTGAAAATGAATATATATATAAAGCAGCACAGGAACCAGCCCAGTGCACACCTCTACTGGAGTTACAAGATCTTCCAGGTATGGAGCCATTTAAACACAGTATATTGCTCTGTATACTGTGCTTGATAACATCCTTAAATGTTTAGGTCACTTGTTTCTTTAAGACTCTCCCCTTCCCTCCAAACTACAAGCCTAGTATGTAAAACCTCTTATTAATAAAAGTTCTCTAAGATATATGTAAATCCAACCTGTTTACAGATGGCAGAAATTCTAATACTTGTAAGGTTATAGATCTGATTGCTTTGAGAAATATTTTTCCAGGTTGTGTTGCCTGGAATAATGCAGGCTTGCCCTCTGAAGAAAAACATCTCCTCTGACATGAAGATGTATGCTTGTTAAAAATGAATGGAAAACCTTACTTGAATACAGGAACTTATGAATTAAATTATGAATAATTATGAATTATGAATAAAGGAGAAAGTCATGGTATTGGGATATTGAATAACCAACATACTTCCATAATAACTTAAAAATTAAATAAAATCAGATACAGAGCACAATCTTTTCTTTCTCTTAGTTTTTGTTTGTTTGTTTGTTTGTTTTGGGTTTTTTTTTTGTCACTCCAGATTTCACTACTCATTACCTTTTTTTCTTAAAAGGAGATGTTTTGCAGGCATAATACAGAATTTCACAGGATGTGTTTTCTCATGTATTACTAATGCGTATCCACACTCTTCTTTAGCTCTGGGCAAGTGCTGGTAGACATTTTAAGAGAACAGTTAAACCCTAGAGAATTATTCACATTATCATCAAATTAAAGTATTTTCTATGATTACTTTTTCTCTGTCTTCTAGGAAGATCTTTTGCTGGAAGTTAAGGGACATGTCCTCCTGTAGTTCTCAAACTATTTTGTAGTTTACTACTGCCTTGGAGTATGTTACCTTGTAGCATAGACTTCAAGGAAGTATTGCTTATGAAACAAAAAAAAAAATCCACAGAGAAAATGATGAGACAGAAGGGCAAAAGTGGAGCGGAGGAGGGAGAAAACCCACCAGCAATACCATATATATACTCAACAGGGACAAGTGCACTGTGGAGCAAAGCAGGTCTGAGACAGAAAAGAAATAACTGTCAAGATAGATAATTGTTTTGATGTTTTGCCCAATGAGTGGGTGTTCACAACGGTCTAAGGAGAGTGTAAGTGATTTTGTAGGTGGTTCTAAGAAATGGAAGAGAGCCTGGGGACAGTGGCGAGGGAAGCGGATGTGCAGAAGGTTTGGGAATTTATTGTGGTCTGGGTAAACATACAGAAATCTGAATGTGAACTTAAATCTGCTCAGACTCCTTAAGGAAAAGTCCCATGTTACTGCGATGGTATGCAACCACTACAGAAAAGTATTCAGAGACTTGCTCATCAGGAATGAAGAACCTGAATGTTTTTGCAGTGTAAAGAGATCAGAACTAAAACTCAGTTGGCAGATGGAGAATTTCTAGTCTTATGTTGATTTGTGTTAATAATTAATTAACCTCACCCGAACATCTCCAATCCTCACTTCTTCCTCGGCTTTTCTGAACTTCACTTTCAGCTGCCAGGCACTGAATTACACTGTGCTTTTAGCTGATACCTTATAGATCTTATTAGTGCCATTGCATCATCTTGGGTGATTTTTTTTTGTTTTGATTTGGTTTGGTTTTGACACATTAGTCTCATGCAGTGGATGTAAGAAACCCAGTTTATTTGTGTGTGTTTTAGGGGCATTTAGACTTTATGTTACCCCTAAAAAGTTCCTAAACCACTTTTGTATTTCTCCTTAGTATAAAGTGGAGAGCTGATTATTGTTTTGTAACATATTATAACACATGACAGTAGGTGCTGTAAAAACTGGTACTAAGGTTGGCCCATTCACACTTGGTTTTTGCTTCTACCCTCTACCCCTAAAATCTGCACCTGATATGAAAAATATCATGCAAATTTGAACAAATAAGAGTTAACATCTCACCACACATTATGGTTCATGAACAAAATATAGACCATGAAGTGAAAATGAAAACTACTACAATTCTGATTTGATGTGGTTAGCTTTTGTACTTCAGAACAAAGCTTGGCAAGTTGAGTGTATTTATTTGCTGAAAGCCAACTGCTGAAAAATATTTGATGTTGAACTGTAATTCCAGGTTATTACTGCAAATACTGCAAAGGAAGTGGGAATTGACTACTTATTTTTCAGCTACTCTAGACTAAATGAGAATGACAAGCATTGGGAAAAGAAACATCATTTCAAACACGGGTCTCTGTCTCATGGGAAAGAAGCAGAAATAATTGATGTCTAAAAGTAAACTACTCACTATGGTGGACATGTGTATTAGAGAACCTGTGGATGAACAACAGGATTGACTTTAGTCAGAATGTTTTTTTCTCATTATCAGTGTATAGAAATATCAGCAATGAACAAAATAGATCTACACTGAAGCCAACACCACGGGCCACCCTGCAGATGAGATAATTTAATACCCAAGTTTTCTTGAGAACTAGACCAAGGCAAATTGCCAGAGTTATTTCTGTGGTTCCTTGGCTTGTCCTTCACTGGGACAAGGCTGTTCACTGAGGTGAAGGTAGAAATATAACCTTCTTTTGTCAGCCAGCATTGCATTGTTCATTATAAGCTTGGCTGTGTCTCTGGATATTGTTCTAAGCCTGCCTTGTTTTTCTTTCATGGTCCTTTTGTATTGCCTAAGTCTTCAAGCCCTCTGAAGGTAAACATTACTTAATAGGCAGTATAGTTACTGTGCCACTGCAGAGCAAGGCATGCTATCCAGTTATTTAAGGGGGAGAAATAAGTACATATGTTTACATAAATGGACAGACCCTTTTATTTAGTGCTGTAAGAGGTCAGCATGGGCTGGAGCCAGGGCAGACCCCCTTGGGCAGGCTGCAGTGGCCCCAACCTGGCCCCAGACCCCAGCAGCCAAACGCCAGGAGAGGGTGGGTGCTCTCCAGGCCCTTACAGCACCTTTCCAAATGGTGAAGGGGCAGACAGACCATCATGCTGATGGGAAGCCAGTATAACCAGCTTTAAACCAGGAGCTTTACTCCTGCTTTAGGTCAAGGGCACAAGGACAAAAGATCCCCAAATTTAATAGGGTCCTTCCCTGCAGTGCCAGGGGCACAGCTCTCAGCACCCACAGATTTCCTCGACACAGTGGTATCTTGGCTTGTAAACCATGGAATTTGATGGTTGATACCAAAAATAAAATCAGTCTATCTCTGTCCCATCTCCCCATAAAGCGGCTTTTTCAATCACCCCCCACCCAGGACATCGAATCATTAATTTACTCAATTGTTTTTTCCAGTCCTCCCAACTGACCATGTTGCTGTGGAAGGAAGCAGAGGCCATAGGGAGAGAACTGCATCTGGTGCTTTGCATCCACAAGTCAGTTGTGTTACCTTATCTGTGTGCTCATAGATCAGTGTTGCTCTGCTGTGTCATAACGAGCCCCTGGGGCTACCGCTATACCAGGTAGGGAAAGTGGCCTTTCCTATTGCTAGAACTGATGGCAAACTCTGGCACTTGGGTCTCACACTTGGTTAAAAAGCAGAGAGAGCACCTAACTGTAGGCTAGGTCAGGAACCGAAGACCATCATTGCCTTATCACAGCAGGTGGAGTTGACGAAGGATGCATATTGAACATCCACTGTCGCCTGTGTAAGAAAGGAGTTAAAGCACTTATTTCCTAGATACAAGTTAAAACCCACATAACATGGGATTTAAACTGATCTTTTTAAGCAGTACCATGTGTATAAACATCTGAATTTAAAAATGGCATACAACTACTCTTTTTAATGCCTTAGCTGCCTTCCCACTCACACATGCATTTTTGAAATCCAGGGAAAAATCTTAATCATGCGCCTCAGGCAGTACAGGTACAAACTAGTCCTCTGTATTTTAAAATATGCCATAAATACATTGTGCAGGTGGACAAATAAGCACTCTTACAGAGCTGTGATTGCTTATTATGGTTTCCAGGGAGTTTATTTCTGCAGAAAGATGGCAATTCATTCACCTCACTCTCTGTTGGTCTTTACTTTCAGTAATCATTGCAATCAGAATTTTTTTTTTAGCTTTTTCTGATTTAGATGAATAAGCAGCATGTAAATAGCATGCATTGCTTTTAATTATTGCTCTGGAACCATTTTTAAGATTTTCATTTTTAACTGAAAAGGAAGGCAGGATATACATTCTTTGTGGATAAGACCATCAAATGGGGAAATCTCTTTGTGACTTCCCTGGACCAGTACCACCAGATACAGCTGCACATTCTAAGATGTGGTAAGTGAGGATGGCAGTAAAACATCAATTTAGCTGATTTTCTGTTTCATAGGAAATTATGACATTTGGAAACTTGTTTCCTTCTGAAGAAAAATGATGTGCAATGCCTTTGAAAATCCTAAAAAGGTCTGGGCCATTTTAAAAAGCATAATTCCTCATTTTTAGGAAGTCTTGTATTGCATAGTTGAAATACTCATTTGAATGCCAAAGTCAAAGTGTCATTAACTTTTTGCCAATGTTTCTTCTATGCAAACCTCTGCTGACAAGAGTAAACATCCCAGAGTCAGGCTGAGTGGCTCCTCTTTCACTTTCTTTTCTTGTGGTCCCAGAAGAGAACTGTGGTGTGCTCGGGGAAGAGTGAGCATTGCAGCAACTGCTGATTTTCCCTCCCACTAAATTTTCTAGCACAGAGCTGGAGAAGTACTGGCTTTTCCCATGATGATGAGGCACTTTTTATTCTCTGACACCAGCAAAGTGATGCTGCCATAGTGATGCTGTGCCATTAAAGTAGGTGTCACACAGGTTCAAAGATCTTGAGAAGCAGGAGATGACACTGGTGGAGGGGGAGGGAAAGCACAGGCTGCAGTAGCAGGTCCCAGATAGGGAAGATGACAGTGAGAAATTAAGAGAGAACCAGTGTAGCATGTAGGGATGAGACCTCAAAGAAAAGAAAGGAAGTAAAAAGAAGCTTCTGTCAGAAAAAAAAAAAAAAAAAAAGAAAAAAAAAAAAGAAAAAAAAAGTGTCTTGGTTGAGGTTAGTTAAGAGTATTTCTCAGAAGTAATCTATAGTTTCCTTCCTTTCAGGGAACCTGAACAGTTCCATTGCTCTGCCACTGCCGGGGAAGAAGCTGAATTGTCCTGAGTTATTCTCACACCCAAAGTGACCATTGTAAGGAGTCTGCTGTTGTAGTCTCCTACAGAAGCAACGTCTCTGCGATGTCTGTCCTCTTGCCAAGAACATGTTAAAACTGGTGACTGAGTTCAACTTGATTTGGTGTCTCAAAGGAAACGGAGTTCCAGCTGTTCTTGTAGAACTGGGTAACCAGAGAGGAGAGTACTGGGGTTTCAGACTTTTCCCAAGTTTGTTCCTACAAATTCTGATCATTATTCTCATAACTTATCATTCTCTTGCCTTTTTCTTCTTCAGTAGCATTACCTTTGCCTCTAGATGATATGAAACGATGTGAAACAAAGAGCCTTTTAATGAACAGTTCAAGAAAAGACTGTCAGATGGTCCATATTCTGCACCCTACATTGCCTCAGTGGTTGGAGCTAAGCTAAGGTGTTACAAAGCAATTTATGATGGGGTTGAGAAGACAGAAGTTAGAGTTTGGCATACTCTTTGTGGTGTCTCTTCATTTGATGTAGGCTTCATGTGTAAAGAGGGTCATGGCAGATGAACAGAGCAAATTGTACAACAGCTCAGCTTCTACCCGTCATGCAAAGTAGAGATGTTGCACTACACCACCAGGCACACGGTGGGACTGGACATATCTGACTGTTCTCCTCCTCCATTGAATCTACCTCTGCTCTCCTTTCACTGACTTTCTGCCTCCAGTAATAACAAGCCCTAGTTCCTGTGCTTGAAACTGTTGAAGTCGTTTTTACCAGCCCTGGTTTAGCTACACATCTTTTTGCAGGTATATTGCTTTCCAGATTCAGTCCTCCTGTTCACATCTGCTTCTAACTACAGAGTGGACTGGCTGCTTGTTCTGAGTTTGAAAATGTTCTAGTTTGTAGCCTGCTTTTCCATGTTAGATATACACCTTACTCTAAGACTTAGGTCTTACACCGTTCTGATGTCGGCCATTAGCACCGTCCAGAACAGCACCCTCCATGGACACTTGTTTTCTTGTTTCCTTTAGTAATATTTAAATAAGCACTGCTGATATTTACAGCTGAAAGTGCATTTTGCCTTTTTCTAATTCACCTGTCCATCAAACGATCTCGTATCTGTTTTTCAGCATTTTGTTAATCTAACCTCAAAAATTACTCTTTAACATTTTAGAATAAACCCAAGCATCTCTCACACCATCATCCACTTATCTTGGCATTCTTCTGTATGTATTTCTTTTTTTCTGCTTTATCTTAATCCTACAAATTTTTAAAGATTTTTCTTCCTCTTCTTATGCAACTTTTAGTACTGTCATGTCAAGATCCTGCCATGAAAACCAGTAATAAAAGTACTGCTTTTTAAAAAAATCCTTGTTCATTAATCATGGTGACATCTCATATTAACTAGTTAATGTATAAAGGCCTTTGGGCATTTATGAATCTGTCATTTCAGAACTAAAATGAAGCAGTAGTATTTCAGGCAACCAAAGAAAAATTCACCAAGGGCAAATTTAACGTTATGCAACTGTTCCAAAAATACTCATTCTATACGTGGAACAATACACTTTTTAAAAGTAAAAATCAAAACACACTGAAGAATTTACATATGAAAGCCTGGCTGCTTTCTAGGCAGAATGTCAGTTCTGTATTGAATCCTTATCATTCCGAGGGCCTCTTCCTTGCATTCAAAAAGCCCTTTGAACTAAATAGGAAAATGCACTTGCTAAATTTCTCTTTTTTTTTTTTTTTTTTTTTTTTTTTT
>NW_020799098.1:10841108-10874630 GCF_003259725.1 Athene cunicularia | reverse complement strand
AGGCTACAAACTAGAACATTTTCAAACTCAGAACAAGCAGCCAGTCCACTCTGTAGTTAGAAGCAGATGTGAACAGGAGGACTGAATCTGGAAAGCAATATACCTGCAAAAAGATGTGTAGCTAAACCAGGGCTGGTAAAAACAACTTCAACAGTTTCAAGCACAGGAACTAGGGCTTGTTATTACTGGAGGCAGAAAGTCAGTGAAAGGAGAGCAGAGGTAGATTCAATGGAGGAGGAGAACAGTCAGATATGTCCAGTCCCACCGTGTGCCTGGTGGTGTAGTGCAACATCTCTACTTTGCATGACGGGTAGAAGCTGAGCTGTTGTACAATTTGCTCTGTTCATCTGCCATGACCCTCTTTACACATGAAGCCTACATCAAATGAAGAGACACCACAAAGAGTATGCCAAACTCTAACTTCTGTCTTCTCAACCCCATCATAAATTGCTTTGTAACACCTTAGCTTAGCTCCAACCACTGAGGCAATGTAGGGTGCAGAATATGGACCATCTGACAGTCTTTTCTTGAACTGTTCATTAAAAGGCTCTTTGTTTCACATCGTTTCATATCATCTAGAGGCAAAGGTAATGCTACTGAAGAAGAAAAAGGCAAGAGAATGATAAGTTATGAGAATAATGATCAGAATTTGTAGGAACAAACTTGGGAAAAGTCTGAAACCCCAGTACTCTCCTCTCTGGTTACCCAGTTCTACAAGAACAGCTGGAACTCCGTTTCCTTTGAGACACCAAATCAAGTTGAACTCAGTCACCAGTTTTAACATGTTCTTGGCAAGAGGACAGACATCGCAGAGACGTTGCTTCTGTAGGAGACTACAACAGCAGACTCCTTACAATGGTCACTTTGGGTGTGAGAATAACTCAGGACAATTCAGCTTCTTCCCCGGCAGTGGCAGAGCAATGGAACTGTTCAGGTTCCCTGAAAGGAAGGAAACTATAGATTACTTCTGAGAAATACTCTTAACTAACCTCAACCAAGACACTTTTTTTTTTTTTTTTTTTTTTTTTTTTTTAGAAAGAAAAAGATCTCTTGACTGAGTGTGTGTGAGGACAGGTTTTAGGTAGCGGTGCAATGGCAGTGCATAGGGGTAGTGGAAATGGGTCTGTAACCTCCGAATGGGGTGATCCACATGCAGTCTTGCTAGAGGTGCTCTTTGCCTCTGCTATACATTTCTGTGCAGTCTTTGACAGTTGTCCAGGTGCATGTTAAAGTGTTCAGTATGGCATTACAAGTCAAATTAATTATTTAGTCTGTATGAATCTTGAATTCATTACCTTCTATCTGAACTGAGCACAGGGGTATGGCTACATGAATAAATTACTGTGAGATAAGATAGGTTGTACACTTAAAAAGTATCAGCTGCCCAGTGGAACTTGTCTACTCGCATGTCTACTTGCACTCTTGAAAAATACGAGGAAATTTGGGATAACTTGCTTCTCAAAGTTTACAGTTGGACTCCATGATCTTACAGGTCTTTTTCAACCTAAATGATTCTATGATTTTATGATTCAAAGCATGTAAACTTCCTTGAAGGATAGTACCTGGGAGTGGTTACTATGAGGCAGCTGCCATGCTATACATCCACACTGGTTTTGATGTTTTGATAACCTTGCAATGACTCCCAAAGATGGAAATGAGATCTGTACACTGTTCTTACTCCAGTGAATGATGTTTTACTTAGTTTACAGTTGATCCATAAAAGAACTGAATATTCTTTAAGAGTAGAACATTTTCTGGCAAATACTCAGGATATTCACAATTGACACTTTAAACTGTGGTTAACAAGGCTGAAAATTACATGGAAGGATCACTTAATCCATTCCCTACCTAAAGACAGGATGAACAAAACATTTATCATTCTTTACAGAAGTTTGTCTAAGCTTTAAAATTACCTCCAGGGTGGAAAATCTGTGCACAAGCAGTGAATTGAAATTCATTTTAAAGCAGAGCTTGTAATTAAAGAGTTTTCCTAGTGTCTTATCTAAATATTCTTTGTCCTGTTTGCCACAGATAAGAAGAACGTTTTTTAACCTACTCTTTTTGCAAAAGGGATTTGAAAACTGTCTTACAAGACTTTAAAGAGTTTTTCTGAAGTCGGATGATTTACAATCCCACATCAGTTTTCCAACAACTTTGATTCATTCAACTATTCCTCTCATGCAACCACAAGCAATATTTTCCATATTTCTGTGAGTCTCTGCTTCTCTCTACACTTCCTCTCTTTCTGCACTCTATTTCTGAATGACATTTCTGCAATACAGCTATAAAATCTGTTGCTCCCCATCCTGTCCACTTGATTACTCTTCTTTATCTTAAGAACTCTGAACTTGCTGAATTTAACACACACTGAATTTCATTCCAGTTTTGGACCATTATTCCAACTTGTCAGGATCATCATTAAGTTGTTATCCCATCTTACAGCCTATGCACATTTATTTCTAGCTTTGTATTATCTGCACTTTTAATAGGCTTACTGACCATCCATCATCTAGATTACAAAGTGAAAGACTGTACAGACTTTTGGAGAAGACTACTTGACAAGTCTTTCAATTTTGTCAGTGAATCCAATGAATTACTCTCTGGAAATGAGTAGCCAAATTTTTTTTTAACATTTTCATTTAGAGCACTGAGAGTCTGTCCTAAGGCAAAGTTAATAGACTTACCGAAACCTAGATATGCAATACTTAATTTGTCTTTCCATCCACAAAGACTGATGATCCTGGTATACAAAGGTTTTTTTGGTAGAGTCAAAAAATATTATACTTGACAAGTCTGTGTTATATGGTCCATGTTTCCTTGCTAAGAAATAGTTGGCTAATCAGTACTTTCTTTGCTGGTCTGCTTTTTAAAGATAGTCAGGGTCTTTGGCTTTATAGAGTGTTTCAGTACTATAGCTATCATTGCTGAAGTCTTATAAGAAATGCTAGTTGTTCTGAATTTGCTTCAGCCAGTTCCAGCCGACAGGATGCTTTTCTGTGCCTTGAAGAATGAAAAAACTTCTGTATTTCACTGAGCAACTCAGTAAATAAGAATACTGAAAACAAATTTGCTCCTCCTGATTTACATTGGGCCAATTGGAAACACAAAAGTTGTTTCCATTTGGGTGTTGCTTTCACTCTGCTGATAAAGTGTTACATAAGTGATAAAGAAAGCATTACTCACTTTCAAGATAGTGCTGAGATCAAATTAAAAATGAAAAATTTCTCTGCCCTTCCCATGATGGTTCTTTTTGTGGTAATGTCCTCCTTTCCTGGCCGACTGTTTTTATTCACTAGTTACAGACTAGTTCAGTTTATTTCCTTCACACACACACACACAGAGACAAAAAGTCAATCCCCCATCAGTGTCTTTAGTAGAAAGCCTAGTCCACAGCTTACTGCATTAACCTTATAGTAGAGTTGGAAACATGTAGGGAAGACACTTATAATCCCTGATTCCCAGACCCAACTACAGCTAAAAGTAAACTTCAGATCCCTGATGGTCTTTCTTGAAAATGAGCAATTAGTACCGAGTACTTTGTGTCTGTGCTCAGTTACTCGTCTTCAGTGGCACTCTTGCTCGGAAAGCATTGACCATAAACCCGAGCTGATTGTGACATATTTGGGTCATTTCAGAGGTCAGTTTTGGTAATTGAATTCTCTGAGGGAAATCTGGATCTAAGTAATGGCCTCTTTTACATTTTTGTTAGTTCCAGCACTTTAAAACAGAGCAGTATCTGATCTTAATTTATATTTTTTTTTCTTTAGTTTAGTCAATACATTATACTCCCATCTTATTTCTTCTTTCATAGGTTTTGGGATCAGACTAGGTCAAAAGACTCTACTGCATTCCTCATTTCATTAAAATTCTTGTTGGTTTCTTATTTTTTCATCTTCCCTTTTTCATATGCCTTAACATCTGTGCTGATTTTGGATGGGGTAGACTTAATTTTCTTCATAGTAGCTAGTTTTGGATTTGTGCTGGAAAAAGTGTTGATAATACAGTTGGTTTAGTTATTGCTGAGCAGTGCTTACATAGAGTCAAGGCATTTTCTACTCCTCACACCACCCCACTAGCAAGTAAGTTGGGAGGGGACACAGCTGGAACTGCTGACCCCAACCAACCAAAGGGATATTCCATACCATATGATGTCATGCTCAGCATATACACTGCCAGTGTATCCAGGAAACAATGGGGAGTTAGTACTGCCCTACACTGCTGAAAGCTTAAAGTTAGCTCAGCTTTGAGGAGATGAACTACATTTCTGGAGATCCATTCCAGCCTTTATGTTTTTATGTTTCTACATTGTTTTCTTTACAGAATATAAATAAATAATGAAAAATCTAAGGGCACTGGGAATTTTGGCTCTGTTTTTCATTTCAAAAGCAGGGTCTGGTTTCCTCCAGTTGTTTGCATTGGTGTCCTTTGAAGAATAGTATTACAGGCAGGGGGAAGAGCTCACTGGGTCTGGGAGGAGAAGCAGTGGTAGTTGCATCCTGGCGTGGTGGTATTATTTGACTGCCCACTAACCTGCAGTCCCAAACATGGGCACTACGCATGCTGATGAATCCCAGTAACAAAGGCTTCACCAGGCTGACCTGGATCCCTGAAGCTATTATGGAGGTGCTGAGTGGAAAGATAAGATGATTCTCCTGATTTGTGTTCATTTGATATTTTCTAACTTGGGCAAAGTTCCAAAAGGTGGAAAACAATGAAGTTTGAGGAAGGTAACAATGTTGGAAGATGTGATTCTCATACATCAGGGACACAGATGTGATATTGATGTCATCTATGTCAATTGTTCCTTTGTAGTCCAGGCTGGAGCTAGAATAAGCATGTCTAAGAATTGCTTGGATGTAAGTCTGTCTTTAAATTACCTGGCAGTAATATTCAATTAGAAATATCTCCTGGGGTTCTTAAAGAGGCATGTCATTGCTGAACTGCATAAAATATGATGTGATGTCATGAAGCTGGCATGGAGCTTGGATTTTTTCTGCTCTGAGATTTATGTGGCTGTTTTAACAGCCTCAGGATTGCAGTGAAACAACTGTATTGCTGGGCCAGGAGAATCTAAAGCAAATTATTGTCTTGTATCTTATGTAATTGTTTTTAGTAGCTCAAGGAAGTGGATGAGAATTCTTTAGACTGCATTTCTAATAAAGTTTATTGAGGAATGTTTTCCTGGTGAACTTAGAAACTGGCATTTTCTGTCTCATATATGACAATGAATTTAGTGCCCTATACTTTGAAAATGTATCATCAGTCAAGTTCAAATCAGAGATGAATTGCTCTAGTTTATTGTCATTCTTGTAATAAGAAAATATTTTTTGAATCAGGAATCATCCTTTTTAATTTTATTTTTTTTTTAATTTGTTTTTGCTGGTGTTCATGTCTGTTACATTTGGGAAAACTTTACATAAAATTTCATGTACTTCTTAGATGGCAATAGATTTTCTGTAATAGCTTGGCAAGTAAACAGCATTTCATTATTTTTTCACTTTATGTCATTACATCATTAATCTTCTTATGGAGGTATGAAAATCATGAATTTGACACTGGAAAACAATGTGTGCTGAAAGACTATTCCTTCTGAAATATTAAACCAGGTTCTTATAATGTGAAGAGAGATCTGCATACAATGGGCCTGAGTTTTCAAACAGAGACAAATTTTTGCAGAAGCTCAGCTTTCCGAACTAAAGAAAACCGGGGTTTTAAAACTAAGAAGTGTCTGAATTTTTCCTCAGATACCAATGGATTATCAAAGGATTTGAAGTGTTGAACTCTTTTAAAATACCTGATCATTCATTTTGATTTATGCTCTTTCAAAAACTGTCCTTACAGTGTACATTCTTTATGGCTTAATCAATTTTTTTCACAACTCTGAATTGCTATGTTCATAGAGATTCATAGCTGTAAAGCTGTTCTGATACAAGGCTTAATGCCTTTGAAATTACATTATTGTGTGAACAGATGTGTCTGAATAACAGGCCTGGAAGTGGAGGACTTGGTATCTCAAGGTTTCATTCTCATTGTGTCATTTTCTTTAATGAAATCCTCCAAGGAATGACAAATTCAGAGATAAACAGCAATTAATAATTCACAGTGGCCAGAGGGAAGGAACAGCCGATTGCACTTCATTGCACAGATCTAACAACTAACACATCTCTTGGACACAAAATTGAAGGAGATGGTCACTCCTGACTGTTTCTCAATTCAATCTGAGTTTGGATAAAATGGGTCTGTAAGCATAACTGCATGTCTTCACAAAGCAATATAAAGAATAGTTATTTCTCTAACCATTGTCTCATGAATGCAATCTAGAACCTATTCTGCAATGCACATTGGGTTTTTATCTCATTAAAATGGGACTGGTTTTAATCATCTGGTCTGTAATAGAGAAAAACCCCACTGTGAATTCCAGTCCCTTTCATGTCTTTTCTATCATCTTGAGTCTCACTGTGTTTATTATATACATAGTACTCCCATTTTATTTCCCGGAGTTTGTCGCCATGGGGAGTCACTCTTACTGACATTTAATCACTGCACATGCACATGTAGCGTCTAAAATCATCTCTCATATTCAGGCTCTCTTCAGTCCCCACTAAAGTTTACATTACCTTCTTCCATTCCTTGTCTGTGCCTTTTCTCTTGCCAGTTCACACCTTCCTGTTCTCCAGTGATGGACTAAAAAAAAAAACTTTTCTAGGGCATGGAATTCAAATCCATCCAAGATGTTCTGCTTGGATCATATCACACATAGGATTGCCTTTTCTGCCTTTCACATTAAATCCAGTGGTCACATTTTCTAGGACCTTCCTATGCACAACAGAAAATTATATCAGCATAAGACAGACCAGACCTGCAGTGATATTGCTGCAGATGACTCTCCTGTTCCAGTGGTTTGCATTCTCATTTTTTTCTTAATACCTATTAATGCAGTTTTCTTCAACGCATTTGCAAGGTCTCCTCTTGAACAAAGACAAAATTTCAGCATTCATGATGGCTCCTCTGTGACAAGGAACTCCACAGATCCTTTTGGTATTGCTTCAGATTATTTTCATCCTGACATCTGCTCTTTTCATTTAGGCTTACTTTGTCTCTTTAAATCCATACTCTATTTGCTTTTTCCCTCCCATCTGAAATATATTTTCCTGTTGTATTTATTCCTTAGTTATGTCTTTCTGAATTTATAGATTCCTAAACTACTTTTTCAGTTCTCATGCATAAACTATTTGTTTTTCTTTATGCTGTTCACTTCCTTGAAATTAGGTTTTTCCAATTTGTTATATGCAGTGAGGATAGATCCCTACACAAATCTTAACCACTTGTTTACTTTGGTTCAGGAAACTAAATATGATATATATGTCTACATCTGAAAATGCTGACTGATACCCTTGAACTATTCTTCTATCCACATTAGACTATAAACTACATGGGCTAGTTTCATCTACATTAATACTGAATAATAGACAATTGAATATCTAATTAATGTTTAAAAGTCATATCTATTATGTAAAGAGTTTTCATAGAAAACCGGTAAAATAATAGTCAAATAGTTCTGTGAAAGAAGAATCAGCTTGATTTCTTGTTTATTAACAATAGTTTAAAATTCTGAACAATCAGTAGGGGTTTTTTTTTAAGATAATGCATCTATTCCTTCTGTCTATCTGGAATTAATCTGCTGTTTAATGATAAGAATTTAGGACTGTTGGCTTTTGACCAGCAGTCAGAAACATGCTGGGAGAATGTAAAAGGACCAGCTTAGCTCAGATTCTTTGATAACAATTTTTGGCTGACTTTTGCACCAGCTAGGGATAGGGATGAAATTTTCACTAAATACAACATTTCTTACTGTTACTAACACCAATTTTTTGATGTGTAGTAAGGACTATCCCAATCACTGGACTATGAACAGATTATATTGAGGATTGCAAATGTAAACTATTCAATATATTCTTATATTTGGTAAACAATCATTCCCACTTTTTTTCCTTTTTTTTTTTTTTTTTTTCATAAGCATGCTGATTCTTGCTCCATATACTTTTATTTTTCCCTGAAAGCATGAATTATTTATTTTTGTTTGTCAAAATTCATCTTATCTTGCAGTGTGCTGAATTATAGATACACTGGAAGGTTAGGTGAGCTGCCTCAAACTGCTGAGAGATCTTATCTATTCTCATCCTGTTTCAGGAAAAAACTGTGCTCTGTTACAGTGGTGTTGGCACAAGTCTAAAGTCAGCATTCAAAATATGAGTATAACTGAAAAATATTGCTGGTGACTGGGGTGACAATTATCCCTAAGATGCCATGAAGAAAAACGGATACAAAATACATATTTGCAGTCATATGACAGCAATTCAAAGTAGTTCTGTTATTTTTCCAGAGAGCTGAAGACATGAGGCCTTTCTAGGAGTTCATGAGTAGTGAACAAATGTAAAAATAAGATTAACTTCAGTTGTTTGAGAAAGCAGGAGAGTCTATCACTCCTAAATTTACTTCCCCGTTATCTTGGTTCAGGTAGCAGCTTCTTCTCACAATCTCTCTTTGAAACTCGTGCTCCATGAAAACTCTGGGTAGTGTATCAAGTCTTCAGGTGGTTTTGGTGTTTGGTTTTGGTTGTTTGTTTTTTTGTGGTTTTTTTTTTGTTTTTTGTTTTTGTTTTTTTTTTTATTTGGACTCTGTTTGCTCAATATACAGTGAAATTTAGATTCTAAATTTGCAGGTAAAGAAACATGGCAGGAATCAAATGTTTTCAATGTTGAGAAGATCTGACACTATCTGAATTGTTATTAATAAACCAGAAGATAGTTCAGAGATTTTTCTCACGCTGTACAACACCAGGGAAGTGGTGGGGTCACTGGTGAAATTCCTTACATAAATTCTATGGAGCTTTTCATGAAGGGTGCAATGAAAGTGCTTTAGACTGTGATTTGGACTGTAGAAGCTTATTGACTGCATATAAAAAACATAAGGATTTCTTCAATTAAGTGATATTTTCAAAGTGGAAGAACAATGGCAAGGTTGTTTTGACATCTCATAGAGCTGCTGTTAGTCAGGAATTTCCAAACTTGCTATAGTGCATACAGCATCTTAATAAATAAAAATCTGCAGACTCATCTCTTTGTAAACATACAATATCTTATAGCAACTACAACAGTGGCAATTTTGTGTAATTATTCTTAACTATTTTTAGGGTAAAGTGCTAGCATAATTCTTTAAAAAGTATAATTTTAACCTTTTCTTTTTCTATCCTCAGTCCCTCTGGACCATTCCTGTTTTCTCTCCCATAAATACTTCTCTGCTGCATGGGTTATTTCTGATTCTTCTAACTGCCTCTGCACCTTGGGTACCAAGTTTCTGTTTGTTAATCTAACAGTGTTTTCTATTAATACTTCCTATTACCTATTAAGAGTCCATGGGGAAAAAAACTGATTTCTCTTTCATCTATGAACGTAAGAACAAAAAGGACCACAAAAATCATCACACCCTTTCCCTTAAGCCTGCAGGAAGCCTTACACCAAGCATGTAACTCAAAATGTTGTGCTGAACATCCAGTCCCTCTGCCTCTATTTGCCAGAGTGTGTAAAGGGTTTTCAACATCTTATAACAACTTTTGAATAAAAATTCCTGTCCTATCCAACCAGCAGACTTCAGTCCAGAAATTTGTAACCCACAGAGTGCCAGAGAACAGTCATTTAATAGCTGTAGATAATGAAGTTTGCTTTGTAGGGCAGGAAATCTGACACCTTTCATTTTAAAATCAATGGAAGCAAGGAACTGCAGGCAGACCCGTGGATGGATTACCCATTACAGCTGATGACATTGATGATATTTAAGTTTACTGTCCCACAATAGCCAGCAGCAGCTTGGCACTGTGATGTGGCCTGGTAAGTGTTTTCCCATCAGGTGACAGGAGTCTTGATGGTGGTAGGAGTGAAAGTTGCTCAGCATCACACAGGAGAGGATAGGGAAGGGATTTTCTTGTGGTTTGCTGACTCTCTCACCATGTATTGCTTTCAGCTTGTCTCTTCTTTTGGAACCATCCCTAGACAGCAAGGCAGATTATATTTTGACTACAATTAATACCACTTCATTCATTATTAAATCAATATTCTTAGTGCTGTTTACAGCCTTGGCTATTTTAAAATTCTTCCAATGCCGATTTTACAGGCACATTGATTAAAAGCTGATTAAACCAGAAACTAGTTTACCATTGCTGTTAATTAAGAAGAAATAAAATAACACAAATAGTGAAGAGCCAGCTGATTCTAAATTTTCTTTCAGGTTTAAAAAATTAACATTATCCATAATGTGAATGATAGCATCTCTAAAAGTACTTATCACTTTCAGCCAAGCAATATACCTGTCACTGACAATGTCTATCAGAAGAAATATTCATCTGCACCACTGATCGTGTTTTCCATCTGTCTCTGCTTGAGTTTAGGACAACCATGCAAAATGTGCCACAAAGTGAGCATCTTTGTAAATTCAACTCAGACTTTCAAGAGTATTGATTCAGAGGCATTATTTTGCTAAGGAAAATGTATGAATCAAAATGTGAGCCTTTGAACCTGCCTGTCCCTGGCCATCAATTTCCTATTTTTGCATAAGAAAGGATCCTGTGGTATTGACTTATTTGACCTTTGCCCTTACTTCTCAGCTTAGAAGTAACTAGTTAATTCAGGAGGTTTCCAGAAAAAAAAATAGGTTAAAGTTTAGAGATGTTATATGGTAATGACGCTGTTGGTGTTCACTATTTTAAACAACGTAAACCTCCTCCCCATGGTTTAATGGACTCTGTAACTGATATGTTCAGCCTCCTTTTCATTTATTGCATTTCTCTGTTTGTTCTACTTATTGCTTCCATTTCATCCTTCACCAATAGAAACACTCTAAAATGTGTTCTTAATTTCTTTAAATTATTTTTCACTTGTTCCCATTTCCAGTGTAATTCTGCAAGTCTCCAATTGAAGAATATACTGAGAAGCCAATGTGATTTAACAGAAAAAGGCATCACTGAAGGAAAAGGGAATAAATTGTAGCCTTTTCTAGGATTGTCCCTTTTTATTGTATTGTTAAACCTTTATAGCTGACTTCTCAATTCATTTATAATAGCATGAGCTGTAAATGTGCAAAACCTCCTCAAATCTGCCTATTAATGCTAAAAGTCTTTGGATTCCTGGGGCAGAGGTTTTAGTCTGAAATGTCTCATTATTTAGACATCCAAGTGTAACTGCAGATGATATTTCATGAGTCAAATCCTGTGGTCCAAGCATCACCGTGCCTGACCTTTGAAGTCAGTGGGAGTTTTACATAGGCAAAGAAAGTGCATAATGTTGTTAGTTAAAAACAAAGCATATCACTGGTTTGAGTAAGAGATGGAGTCCAAGGTAGCATGAGTTAAGCAAATGAATAGTGAAATAATAATTCTGAAAATACTGATCGATGCTCCCTCATTTTACTTTGAAATTAGAAACATATAGGTCTTTCCAGTCTTTCCTTTCAATGTTTGGACCAATTGTGCTTACATGTCCAGTTAAAAAAAAAAAAAAAAAAAAAAAAAAAAAAGCGATTAATTAAATTTACTAGGAAAGTAAAATAATGGATTTTCCTGGAAATTTAGTCCCCAGTAAAGTTCTCAGAGCAGATTCAAATATCAGTCATCTATTGAACTAGTTGCACTTAACAATAAGAGCAGACTTTCATTAGTTGATATTCTGAAAAAAAGCTGTAATTTCCAACAGGCAGTGAGAAGCTCTTTTCTTGAATGACATCTTCACTAAAGCCACTTTGGCCACTATCTTATGGTGGCATTCCAGTTGACACAGAAGTCCACCTGCATATGTCCCTGGGGTCCCAACTTGCAGTCCCAAGAACTGGTACAAGATTTCAACACTCCTGAGTCCAAAAACACCTCAAGCTGTACGGAGAAGCCGAATGCCATTTAATGAAATCTCTGAATATTTTTCAGTGTCTTGTTTCAAAGTAGGTATTCTTTTGTTTTGAATAAGTAAATTATTATGTGAAAAAAAACTATCAAGTGCAAAAACTAGAACCAATTTATTTTCAAATGAGAGGAAAATGTCTGGAACACATGTCCTGTGAGGAGCGGCTGAAGGAACTGGGACTGTTTAGTCTGGAGAAGAGGAGGCTGAGGGAAGAAGACCTTGTCACCCTCTACAGCTACCTGAAAGGAAGCTCCAGAGAGCTGGGGATGAGCCTCATTAGCCTACTAGAAAGCGACAGGACAAGAGGGAATGGCCTCAAGTTGCACCAGGGAAAGTTCAGACTAGATATTAGGAAACATTTCTTTACAAAACAAGTTGTTAGGCATTGGAATGGGCTGCCCAGGGAGGTGGTGGAGTCCCCATCCCTGGAGGTGTTCAAGAGTCGGGTCAATTTAGAGCTTAAGGATATGCTGTGGGTGGGAACTGTGCTAGGCGAACGGTTGGACTAGATGATCTCCAGGGTCCTTTCCAACCTAGGTGATTCTGTGATTCTGTGAAAATATAGTTAGGATATAAGAGTTAGGTGTTCAGACATTAAATTTGCACTCTCCTGGGTTTGAAATCACATTTCTTTGCCTTTCAAGGTAAAAAAACCCAACCCAAACCAAACCAAAACTTCCATTATAATGTCAGATTTGTTCATTTCCAGTCATATCTTAAACCTGGCAGGACCATTGTGATCACCTACTCTGATTTCCTGCTTAAAAAAAAAAAAACAACCCCAAAATAAAATACAGACAACAGAACGTTAGCAAGTAATTCTTGTATTAAGCTCTCAGACAACAGAGACTTTATTTTTCAGAGATTTAATCTTGATCCTAATATTAAAAGCCAACTGCATAAACTAGACTGAAGAAATGAAAACTCTATTTACTATGCCTTTTGCAAAGCCACATGACTAACTCATTACTTCCACTCTAAAGTTTTCAACATTGAAATGTTCATTCACTTTGTCTATACATTATAGCCTGTATACAGATGATACTTTTCATTGTGTCTGACAGCTGAAAAATGTTTTTTCAGACAAAAACTCTCACCATTCTCCTCCCAGGGCATTTTTCCTGCTGAGTAAGAGGAAGAGCAGTGCTACTGATTTTTATTAGATTTCTTTTGATGAGGACAAAAGTTTCCACATAGAATACTTCATGCAGCCTGGAGGGACTGCTTGTTTTCACAAACATCTTTATGCTTCACTTATTTTTGGTTATTATTTTTGATGGATAAATAGGACTGTGCATTGGATTAAGGGAGTGTCACAGTACCTTACTTTTAAGCACCTAGTCTATAGACAGTATCTAAAGTAATCCAAAGTTAGGTAGGTAACATCTTTATATATGTAATTTGCATACACACATACATATAAATATATATAATTTGCACATTATTTATATAACTTACAGAAAACCGCTGGATGATCTGAGAACTCAATGAAACTGGTAAGAAGATGCTTAAAGTTAGATAGTATGAAAAACTGGTGATAGGAAGGTCTCTCAACTCCTTTATTTTTTCAGATTTCAGATCTTAGCTAGATTTCTTCAGAAAGAGTAAAACCTCACAGCTGCAGCCTCCCAGAGTGGCCAGAGAAAAGGTACATTTACAGGGATGGGTATTTCCCATCTCCTATGGATTCTGTGTTATAAAATAACCTTGACAGGAAAGAGGAAAATGGCTTTTTATCTTGTCGTCCATATGAGTACCAGACACTAAGAGTCCTTAGTTTGAGTTCTTCTTCTAAGTTATTTCCAAGGTAGATTTTTTGCCTTTGTATTAAAAGACCCTTGAATGCCCAAGGCTTCGTGGGGTGTTTTGAATTCAGACCTGCAGAACCGGTGTGTCTGTATCATGAGGAGATAGCTGTTGGCTTCCTCTCCTTTTCCAAGTGAGCAGTCACATTGCCCTCTCTACACTCAGTCCCTCTGTTGCTCAGTCCCAACAGAAAGCAGAGAAAAACCCATTGATTCAGATCTACCCCTCCTTGGACTCCAGATCTCAGTGTATTTTACTGTTACTGGATGGGTTTTAAGGGGAAAGCAACTGCAATCCAGTTTTAGGGAGTGCTCCTGTCTGTGCTGGACATGCCCCGCTCCTGTTGGATGGGGTAGGAAACAGCTGCCACAGCACTCCACCTCTGGGTATTAGTGAGGATGAGAAGGCAGCTTAGGTGCCATCCAGCAGCAGATATATGTTCAACAGGGATTTGGGACATCATCTGTTCTGCAAATAAATACTTAGTCCTACTCTTCTGGATCCCACAGCTCTTGCAAGACTGGAAATATTTTTTTTCTGTTTTTCTTGTGATACCAATCACCTTGTATGATGGAAATCTCACAGTGTAAGACATTTCCATAACAGTTGCAAAACCTACATCAAAATATAGTAAAGTAACATTCCTATGCAATTTCACTTGCCTCCTGCTTGGAAGGAAATGGCAAATGGATGTACTCCCGTTGTAGGCTTACACAAGACACTAAAATGAAAGTGCAAGATTTCTTCCTGTTGCCTTAAAATTGGAGTAGTTCAGTGGGTTTAATTTCTCTCTAAAGAAATATGAGTCCTTGTAGTATTAAATTAAGAATTAAGCATTAAGAAGAATAAGATATTTGGGAAAACATGGCACATGATTTCCAGCTACTGACCACTAATCTTGCGTCAGTGAAACTCAGAGAAGAAACTTGCTGTTCTGGGTTTGTGTGGTAGCAGGGAGGGGGCTACAGAAGTGGTCCCCTGTGAGAAGCTTCTCAAAGCTCCTCCAGCGCCAAGTTGGACCCACCTCTGGCTAAGGCCAAGTCAATAACAAAGGTGGCTGCGCCTCTGCAATAATATATTTAAGAAGGGGAACCTGAGAGCTGTGGGGACTTAGAGGACGCATTAGGAGAAGGACACCTATGTGAACATTGAGGTCAGTGGAAGAAAGGAGGGGGAAAGGGGGAAATTGTGCTGAAGCATGGAGTCCCCCTGTATCCAGTAGTGAGATGGCAGGGCTACCCTCCCTGGTACACATGAAGGTCACCAGAGGAGCAGAGATTCATCTACTGCCTGTAGAGGAGCCCACACTGGAGCAGGCGGCTGTGTTAGACCAGGACTTTGTGGGATGAAGCACGCCCCACTGCTGTAGTTCAGTGCTGGGAGGACTGCAACATGTGGGGGTGACCCACGCTGGAGCATCTGGAGGGGAATGAACCCCATGGGGAGGACTCAAGATGGAGACAGTTTGTGGAGGACTGTCTCCCCTGAGAGGGACACCATGTGGAGCAGGGGGAAGAATGCAGAAGAAGGCTTCCTCCAGCCTTGGAGGAAGAAGTGGGGGACTGACTGCATCCCCCCATCCCCTGCCCCTCTGCTGCTGGGGATGGAGGTGGAGATATTGGGAACAAAAGCTGGGCTTGGGAAGAAGGGAGGGATGGGGGGAAGTGTTTTAAGATATGGTAACTCTTCTTACTGTTCCATCCTGTCTGTTAAGTGTTGGTTTTGTAAGTGTTTGAATTAAAGCGATGTTCTTGTTTTTCTTCCCCTAGTGAGTCTGTCTTTTTTGCCTGTGATCTTTTAAATGGGTGAGAGAGACCTCCCCTCCTCATCTCTATTCATGAGCATTGTTTTTTTCTCCTTCCCAGTGCTGGGTAGGAAGGAGTGAGTGAACGGCTGGTGCTCAGTTGCCCTCTGGGCCTAAACCAAGACACATGCAACCCCCAAAAAACCTGACTAAAAGTCTGCTTCAGCAATAAATACATTAAACCTCTCCAATTATCCACTACAAACCATTCTGTTGGCAAGCCAAAAGGAGGGTTGGCTTCCCTGCATGTTTATGTCAGACTCAGGTGAGTTGTTCAGAAGAGCTGGCACGGGGGCCTTCAGTGCCTCCAGGGCAGGTGGATATCTCTAATCCTGCTCTTCAATTGACTTGATAAAATCAGTAGAAGCTATAAGGTACAAGAAACTGCTGGTCTTAAAGCATGCACTACTCAAGCAATCATAATTTCTACCAGCCATTCTTTAATCAAGAATCTCTCTGTCATTTAAAAAAATTTTCTTTCTATGGAGAGCATGAGGACACTACAAAATAAATGGGGGTGCTGTTTGGGGCCATCTTGACAGGATGCACATTGGTTTTAACTTTATTTTTATAATTATCTTGTGTTGACTTAATTTAGTTTTACAGTTTATTAAAGTACTCTGGAAAGTGGGATTCAGGAACTGAAAAATGTATTTGTGCTTCAAGTATAAACAAATGCTGCTGAAGCTCATGCTTCTGAGTGATGTAGGCATGCCAAGCTCCTGCCAAGAAAGTTTGCCTACACCTAATCTAAATGTAAGTCTCTGTCTGGCTGTTCCTTCTGTAAATAAAGTTACTCATTGGTGAGCATCCCAGGAAAACTTGCTGTGCACATGCACAGAGAATACAAATGCTCAAATAAAAGACAAAGGAGAGAACCTGGTGAACTGAGTATGAAATAACAGAACTGGATTTCTTTCATTCCAGGACAATGTCCAGTTCATTAGTGAACTGTAAACCTGTATGAAGGAACCAAAAAATACAGTTTTATCAGAAAATTAAAACCAACATGCTATTAATACTTATTGGAGCAATGCAATGTTCTTTTGGGTTAACAGATGACATATATGTCTTGCTTGTGGATTTTGATTAATGTTATCATCTGGAAAAAAAAAAAAAAAAGAAGCGGTCATATTTTATAGGCTCTGAGGTATTTTCATAGTTTCGACTGAAGCACCAGTTCTATAGACACTTCACACATATAAGTCATTACAGTAAAGCCAAAAAACTACTTCAATGCCTGGGGTCATACACTGGAGCAGGACCAAGCTTTATTTTCCTGGGCTTTACACTAGACTCTAAAAGAATAAAACCTAGCTCGTGACTGCCCAACAGTAAGTAGTCTTAGATATTCAAGCTGATACTTGCTGTATTTTCACTAGGAACCCAGGCTGTGCAGGTAGAGAATGGAATGAGGTACATTTCTGCAGAGCATAATTCAGAGCACCTCATTTAATAGCTTAACAATTGCCTAACCTACATGCTCTGAATCTTCTGGAGATGTCTGCCTGCCAGGGAGGGCTGGGCATGTCCAGAGTCAGGAGATAAGAATACTAACTTTACATCCATGACCCTTTGTCTCAGCTCAGCACTGAGACTAAAGACAGCTGAGTTTGGTGTGAAAGAGCATTAGATGGGCTCCATGTCTTTTTTGAAGGCCCTTTTGTTAATTTTGAGAGCAGCCCTGAGGAGAATATCTTGGGTGTATTGGTGGGTGGAAAACTGACTATGGGCCATTAATGTGCTCTTGCAGCCCAGAAAGCCAACGATATCCTGGGCTGCATCAAGAGAAGTGCCATCAGCATGTCAAGGGAGATGATTCTCCACCTCTACTCTGTTCACAGGAGACCCCACTTGTATTGTGTTCTGCTTGGGGGCCCTCAGTGTAAGAAAGACATGAAGAAGGTCACAGAAAGCCACAATAAGAAAGACAGAGGAGGGCCACAAAGATGATCAGGGGACTGGAGCACCTCCCTTATGAGGACAGGCTGAGAGAGTTGGGGTTGTTTAACCTGGACAAGAGAAGGCTTCCAGTACTTAAAGGGGGCCTACAGGAAAGATGGGGAGGAACTCTGTACCAGGGAGTATATGATAGAGCTGACGGCATTCCGTATGGATTTCTCTTGGGCAGATTAGGTGGAAGCCCTTAAAGGAGGTGTTTGAAAAACAGTAAGGCTTCCTCAGTTTGGGCTTTCCTTTGAAGTTCCTCAACCCTGATGGGAAGCCAGGTCATAGGAATCCAGTGGTCTTCTGAATGGGCTCTGACCTGGAGGACACAAGTTTTCTCTCCAGCTTCCTGATGCAATCTGTGCATCCTGAAACTTAATTTTTGATTTGCCACATGGAGCTGTCTCGATTACAGCATCAACCCATTCATACTCAGCAAGTGGGTGGACTTTGTTTCTCTTTTCTGTTAATAGCAAAACCACATTTAGCCACTGTACATTCCCATTACTCATGACTGTTCCTAATAAGCAAGTCACCCTTTTCTTTTTAACTTTCCTGTTTTCAATGAAAAAACTTTACAGTGTGTCTTAAACCTTACACTGATCACTGTTGGCAAAAAATGCTAATGACCAAGAAAGGTAAAAATATTCCTTTGACTCAAGAAATACCTGAGATTACTGCTTGTAAGTCTGTTATTTTGGTGAATTTTGGTACAGCCCTATCATTTGGAGCCCATGGATAAAAAAAAGGGATTAATCTTTAAACCAAGTCTAAAACACTCTAATCTTTTTGGAGAGTTTACTTTCCGTCAGCCTGATTTCTCATCAGGTCTGGTGAGGATGTGAAAGATTTGATCCCAGGCTTACTGAAATCAAAGTAAATGTCCCCGGTGATGCCTGAGCTGTATTGATGAAATGTGAATTATTAGTAGGATGAAGCTGTTTCAAAATTGTGGTTTTGTTTTTTCTAATAAGTCAACCTCCATATGAAACATAAATGAACTGGTCACATTTCCTCCATTGCGGGCTGTCTCCAGGGTGTTTTGTATCCCTTCCATTTGAAAAAATCGTTCTTTAGGCCTTTAGGGAACTAAAGTCAGTGTTCAACCATAAGACTTTTCTTGGTGAGATGAAATAAATCCACATGGCACCAAACTAAGGCCACCCTCCTCACGAGGACATCCCCCATCTGTTGTTCTGTGAGAAGATCTCTATAAATTGCAGTTATGGAAATTTACATTCTAAGATTAATTTATATTTATTAGTCCAGTTATCACCTCTGAGCTGTGGATTTAAGACCTCATTGTCTTTCTTTCCTTCACTCCATACGTCCAAGCACGAGGGTCCTAATGCTTGCCCCAGGTGAAGGGACATCACAGCCGAGCCAGTGGTGGGGCATATGAGTTGGTACCTCAGTTTTTCCCATTTACAGTCCATTGATTAAAGTGCATTTGTGCAAATACACCTGAATCTACAACATAGCCTTTGCAGTCAGAGCGAGCAAAAAGGCAGATAGCTTAGGGGAAAATAAAATCTTACATGGTCACATCAAAACACTTTATCAGTGTCTTTTACTTCACACTAGCACTGGGATGTCATTACATCTGCCGTGCCATTTGAAGTTCTTTGAAGATCTAATCAACAGACCCACAAAAAAGCCAGTGTTCAGGTTATAAAGAATAAATTAGAAAGGTTTGAATACTACTCTGCTATTCAGTTCAATATTTCGTAAAGTGTTTTCACTAATATAGAGCTGTAAGTTTTATTTAAAATTTGTATTAGTGCGCATTTCAAGGTGACTGCACTCTTTATTCTGAAAACTTCTGCATTACTTCATTCAGCCCTATAAACACTTATGGAAAGCACACTCTAAAAATAAATTCCTTTTTCACTTCTCTCATTTAAATTGCTTTCAGGAAAATGCTGATATCAGGAAAGAGGCACCCACATCCATATGTTTACATTTATAGCAATTCTCAGTCACTTTTCTAATGTTAACTGGGAAATTATATTATTTGAAAAACCTGTGATTACTCACAGAGCAGCACTCTGTCTTCATATTCACTGCTCTTATTAATGTTTATGGTACCTACAAAAACTTCACTCAGATTCAGTGCTGAGGCACACAGCTGAGGCAGACAATATAAATAGAGACATGTTTTTCCCTCCGGATGATCACAGGCCAGAGTGACCACCACTAGGCTGTGTATAATGCAGGTGAGAAGAGCCACCACAAGATGAAAGGCGTGTTCCTGCTGCAGAAGCACACATTGGCTGCCTGCAGCAGACCTCCTCAGCTCAGGAACGGTTGTCTTAACAGGGTTAGTGCCAAAGAGAGATTCCCCTGCCCCAGACACTTCTCAGGGAACATTTTTTTCCAGTCATTCATGTTGACAGATGGGTCTGCATGGGGTAATTCTTCTCTCCTGAATGGTCGCTGGTGGCAGCCGTGTAGTGCCCGCTGATTGATGCATCTCCTCTGTGTGTGGAAAGGGGTGCAGAGGACAGTACCCTGAGAAGGGATTGGTGGGTGTGGGGAGCAATATGAGGCTGCAACAGTTTTTGTGACTGGGAACTGAACTAGTTCGACACTGGAATAAACACCAACTCTTCAGCTCTTTGGAAAACACATTCTTGTCAAAGAACCTTTTCTAGTAAAATTAAGGTCTCCCTTACTCAGAAAGAAACAGAGACCTTATCATGTAACTCATGTGCTTTCTATATAAAAATACATCTTTCAACATATTTGCCCTTCTCAAGCTAATATATATATATATATATTATTTTTTTTTTTTTATTGGAAGCATTGTAATGTAAAAATGCCCTGAGCTGCTGTGAATAACGCATCATGGGTATATAGATCCTGTGGGTCTGCTCCTTATGTAGCCAGTCCCACCTGGTCATGTCCTACCCACCATGAGAGAGAGGTACAGGGTCTTTGATGCTCTGTGTGAGTAGCTGCTTCCTCAGCACATTCCTGAGGTCTCTCTTTAGGGTCCAATGTGATGTATATAATAAATAGTAAGTACCACTTTGTGCACTTGAGAAGTATCGAAACATTGCGTGCTGCAATTAAAATGTTTGTTGAAAGATCAACAAGATGTTCAAGTTTGAAATCTAATTATACTGTTGGTGGAAAAAGTTGTTCCGATCACTGCTAACTCTGGAAACAGTATTTAAAATACCTTTTGTATTGACTAGATGGTGTCTATTGTGTCTCAGTGAGACATGGCTTTTTACAGTGCCACGGAGTAGCTTGTTCTTGCTGTACAGCTCATGAGTATATCAGAAATAAAAGGTAGTCACCTAATTACAGGGCAGATACAGTGTTATTAGTGATGCATAGTTCAAAATGGAACCATAATTATGTGTGAAGATCACTCCAAGAAATACTTAATTGCATCACTTATTGCTAACAACTTAGAGCTACCAGCATGCTGCTGAGTGATAAAAGCAGTTCTTCCCCACACACTCCTGGGTCACATAATATGCTAAAACTCTGCCAGGACAGAGAGTGAGGAAAAGGGTGTGCTTGTATCAAGGAATCAGATATAGCTCTTTAGAAGAATACATTGTCTAAAGACAAGTGGAACTGCTTACCTGGGTTTATTGCTCAAAAAATGTTTTCTCTTAAAGGCAAAACACTCAGTGATTCTTGATACCTCTTTTTTTTTTTTTTTTTTTTTTTTTTTTTTTTTTCCCCTCGGTTGTCAAATCTGTAGGATATGAAACAACTTACAAAACACTGCAGTTATAAAACAGATTGTACACTCAACATTCTATTGAAAATTCATACATTTGCGTGTTCATATTCATGTATTTTTATGGTTTACTGTAATTTCTTAGCATAGTAGGTTTTTTAAGAAATAGCAAGGTCACATTTTTGATTTAACATTTCTATAAAATAATAACGAACAAAAGAGGTCCATATTTCTTTTTATTGCATTCTGAAAAATTTCCCGAAATTTGCAGTTCATGTTTCAATGTTTCAGATCTATGAAGTGTATTGAGGTTTGTTATAAGAACTCTTGAGGCAATAATATAAACATATTTATAGAACAGCTTGGGTCTGATTTCCAAATTAATAATTTGCAGGTTATTTTTTTAAATTTTAAAACTAAAATAAATAAAAATAAATGTATCTGTTGTACACTTTGCTTAAACTTGCTCTTAAGAATTAGAATTTTTGTGACTAAGGAGGAAAATATTGGATGTGCATTTTTAGATATTCCTTATTCCTTCAGCTCAGTATTTGCAAACCTGGGATAATGAAGACAGCCATTTATGTTAAAGTTAACTTGAGTTTCCACTTTCAAAGGCAGGAAAAAGATACCAGGCTGGTTTAATTAAAAGCATTTACTTTCTTTTTTCTTGAATTTAAGATAATACTGTACACATAATCTAGTTTTTCCTCCTTTTTTGTTATATATTTGCAAACATTGTCTGGAAACAATTTTTTTTTTTTTTTTTTTTTTTTTTTTTTTAAAAATAAATGTATCTGTTCAGTTTTCCAGTAGAGATGAACTAGGAAGCATTCTTGCTGGGAACAGAATGAATTGACAATTTCAATTACTTTTCTTAAATGATCAAGATCCACGTCTGAATCTAACCTTTTCGTCCTTAAGTCCTAATCAGGGAAGGATGAGGAATCATGTGCAGTAGTCCACTCCTTGGATGCTAACTCCAGTAAGCATGTGTCAGGCTCCAGAAAAACACCTAAACAGTGGCATCTGTTCCCTAAGGAAGTTAGCGTCCAAGGCTGGAGGTTTGCTTATTGCCTCTGGGCCTGCCATAGGGATGTCTTGTCTTCCAGATTTCCTTTTACTTGACCATTTCCTTCACTTTTAACTCACATCTCTGCCTATGAATTGAATATAATGTCCAACTTCTGGAAATAGGAAACTTCAGGAAATCTTTAGGATGTGTACATATACAAAAACACACACACACACACACACACACACACACACACATATATATATATATATATATTTACAACCTACATATACCTACAAACATATATATACATTCACAGTCAGCCCCATAACCTCACTTCTCAGTTTATACTGGAAGTTAAACTATATCTTTAAACAACTGCCTGAGGAATGAAAATAAACAAAAAGAACCTGATGGCCCTCTTCTCAAAGTGTCTCAGCAGTGGGGAGAAACTCCCTGCAAAGCTGACAAAATAAATGATCCAGTGTTGGGAGTCACATACTTGGATCTTACATCTGGGAAAGTATTCGTGAGACCCCACATGCTGCAACCCGGTGTCTATTCAAAGGGTAAAGGTATGGGCGGTATGGGGAGAGCCTTGTGTTTGCTCCCAGACTGGAGTCAGCAGCTTGGAAAAAGAGTTTTTTCAATAAGATTTTGCAGGTAATTAGCCTAATGCAAGGAAATGCTGTCTGAAGCTTTGTATCAGATGGTTTCTGAAAAAAAATTAGGGGGAAAAATTTTGAATCACATTTTTAAAACTGTATAATAATCATAAACAGAAAAAAAAATATTTCTTCTGAGCTATGGAGTTTCTTCTACTGTAATAGAGACAGAAGTTAATAACAGCTATCAGGAGGTTTGTGTGTCTCTGTGGTAATGTCCCTGAAAATGTGTAATGTGAAGAAGGAGTGAAAAAAATCGGATGTGAAAACCTCTGCCAGAAAGAAGGGAAGCAGAGGATCTTCAATTCACACCACTCTATGGAGGTGAGGCTTTTCATGTGCACCACAGCCCTTATGTATCAGTGACCTAAGGAAAAAACTAAGGCAACTGACGGGGGGGTGGGGGGCAAGTGCATTATAAGGAGGACCAGAAATGCGCTATGAAATTGGTCAAATGTCAGCAACTTCTCAGCGTGATGTTGTGGCCATGTGTTACTTGGCATTTTCACAAATGGGAAAGTGCTGCTTCCTGAACTAGCAATTGATCTGCTCCCCGGTGTTAATATTAACATACTTGGGACTTTATAGCTACTAACTTTGTGGCTTTCCAATTGATAAGAAATATTTTGATTACTGTCTTAATTAATCCAGATTCTGTCAGCTTTGGTCGTTTTACATGGTATCAATTTAATAAACAGGCTGATTATTCTTCTTCTGCCAGATTGCTAGTCTCCATCTCCTTGGCTCCAGCTTTTCTGTCATTAGCACCCAATTAGATGCTTTGCCCCCTACACCCTACCTGGGTGCCCATTGCTTAAAGAATGGGTGAGACAAGCTCCCGCTTTCAATATCAGGGTCAGGCTTTACAACATCCCAGAGCATTAACATCAAGCTTAGAGAGTAAGTCAAGTTTTGCCCTAAATGCCTGGATGGGGGATGCTCTGCAGGCTGCAGCGCTGCCACAGTAGGACGGGGAGATGCTCTGCGTTCAGGCTCTCTGTGGGCCAGAGGCAGGGCAGCAGCCCAGCTTGTGAGACGCAAAAGGGACTTGATTTCTGTTTAAACCCACACGTGTCAAAATACACTTTTCAAATGCATTTATGATGGCCATATCTGTCAGATATTTACATGAGGGACATTATTTCTTTCTTCCTCCCCGCCCACATTTTTTCCTGGCTCTGCCAAATTTCAGAACTCCTTCTTGATACCAGGGAATAGAACAGGAAAACTGAGAAAATATTAAGAATTCTTTAACATGTTGAAAACAATGACAGTGTATATTCCCTACTCCTAATGTTTTACTCTTTTTTTTTCCTTAATATTTTACGCGGTTTCCTAAGGAAATGCTGTCATGTTTCTTGTCTTTCATGTACCATCTAATAACTTATATTGGCCTGTTTCAACCAAAAATTAAAGAGAAGTCTCGGCTATAATTAAGTTTTACTAGTTCTGTTGAGGGTAAGGAGGGATAACCTGAATTAATGTCACCACTGAGGAAAGATAGGCATAACGTAACTGTGCTGCAGACAGTAGGTCCATCAGCACAGTCATACTTCCCTGCATCGTAAGAAGCAAAGGTGTGCTTCCTTACATGCTTAGGCGCAGTACCAGCCTCTGCAGCTGGTTTTATATCCAATCAGCTCAGGTCTGTTTGCACATGCTCAGACTCATATGCTTTGCCATTATCAAGAAAAATCTAAGAGCTTTTAATATCGATAAATGAGAAGGAACAAACTAGTAAAATCTGGTGTAAGGAATAGAAAATTGGTAGTGATTTTGAGGGGGAAAATGTCAAATTAGGGAAGTAGGAACATTATAGCTGTAGATATTTATTTTCTCTGTTCATATGCCCATTTTCAAACAATTTATTTTAAAAGACTGCTATTATTATTTTTAAGTATGCATGATTCTTGCCAATGTCTTTTAGCTGATCTAAAACTTCCAATCTGTGTGAGGCTAATAGAAACCCATGATGCCAAAAGCTGGTCAGGCATAAGAGGGTGTGCTGTTATTACAGCAAGAATAATACATATAAAGGGAGAAATAAAAGCAATAAAGATCAGAATTATTTTTAAAAAATTATATGTTTTCAATGGAGGTAACATTTTCCTGGGTGGATGATCACAAGGAAAAATGTACAAATTTGACAGAAGAATCTAGATTTGTGAGGATGGCACATATATAGGAGAACTTCACAAACATTTTTCATGGAGACCATGAAACATCTCACTGACACAGTGAATACCAGTTGGCTGAAAGGTCAAGAGATCATGAGTAGCATGGGTCAGATCATCAGCACTGAGATGAGTTAATGCTGTTCCATTCAGGTTTATGTCATGTATATATCCCTGGTCACTGTCTGTCATATGTATAAAGTGGATGTGCAGGAGGCTTCATATATACACATTCTATGCCTAGCCCCCAAAGAGCTGTTACAGTCATAAAACTCCCTAATCTTAATAATTAACTTGAAACTTTTACCATGAAAGGCCAACAGCCAACCACTCCAGTGTAGCACAGGAGAGGAGGAGACATCAAGGGTATCACCAGTGTCCTAGATGCCTACAACAGCAGGAAATTTGTTAGGTGAAGATAATCGGGAGAACAACCTCAGTGAGTGTGTCGTTTTTCATCCTACACAGCAAAGCAAAACCCCACTAACCTGCTATGCCTGACAGTCTGACCCAAGGAGAAACTCCTGTTGCTGAAAGGTCAACTTGTTTGGAAAGAAGGACTAATGGACAGACATCAGGCTCCCTGACCAGTGCAGTCTATTGTAGAAGTTGCCAGAACCAGTATAATAATAATTGTCAAGCAATGTTTTGTCTGTGTTATGACTACTCTGTTCCATTTTTTGTTTATTTTTTCCTTTTCTCTCAGATGTGCTCACCAACACTATTTCTGCAGGAAATAGTGTTTTCTGTGCCTTGGTTACATTGCCGAAGCACACAGCTGAACTAGTGACCCAGTGTTTCTTCTAAGACATGCCTTTATAATGCTGACATGAGTTAGTATGTTTTGGGAATTCTGCCTTAAAAAGGTATCAGGAAGATGTGCTTTACTGAAATATCTCAGGTCCATTGACTTCTCATAGAATTCAGGTTCATATATACTATCAATTACTGTGGGGGTTTTGTTGATTTTAATCCCAGCCTTGGGACCCTTCCTGTGAGAAGCTAAAATCCAGAGTAAATTGAAAGTTTCACAAAAAATTGTGAGGTTTTTGTAAGCTGCAGAAATGCAGTGTAAGGAATATGATAAAAATGAAGATACAGCTTCAGAGAGAAAACATATAATGCTGAAATACAAGGATTATTAAATAGTGTCAGGAGAACATTCTACGAAAAAATGCAATGAAAAGCATCTCACAAGCACAAATTGAGGTTTCAACTTTTGTCTACATTTTGATGGGGCTTGAAAATAAATGTTATTATTGGGGGGGGTGTTAAGAGAAAGTGGAGGAAAATAACTTCATGTGTAGTGTTGATTGAGACAGGTAAGTGAGATATGGGGTAAAACCTTGACCTTAATTGAGCAGAAGTTTAAATACCTATCTCTCTCATCCTGCCTGAGAGCTCAGTCAGAGCAGAGCAGGAAGAAGATGATCATTCTACCTAGGAAATCTAAAGATAGAAAACTTTGATGACCTTCTTGATCTTATCAAAACAGACACAATCCTGCCAACAACTTTGGTTTAGTGGACTGATATTTCCTAATGATCACAGAGTCACGGAATCACAGAATGGTTGCGACTGGAAGGGACCTCTAGAGGTCATCTGTTCCAACCTCTCTGCTCAAGCAGGGCAACCTAGAACCAGTTGCCCAGGACTGTGTGCAGATGGATTTTGACTATGTTTAAAGATGGAGAATCCACAACATCCCTGGGCAACCTCTGCCAGTGTTCACACTCTCACAACAAAAAAATGTTTCATGATATTCAGAGGGAACGTCTTGTGTTTCTGTTTGTGCCCTTTGCCTCTTGTCCTGTCCTTGTCCTGGAAAAGATCCTGGCTCCATCTTCCTTGCACCAACCCTTCAGGTATTTATATATATTGATAAGGTCTCCTGAACCACCTTCGCTTCAGGATAAACTCAGCTCTCTCAGCCTTTCTTCACAAGAGAGATGCTCCAGTCCCTTCAACATCTTTGTGGCCCTTTGATGGACTCTCTCCTCTCTGCCCCTGTCTTTCTTGCACTGAGTATCCCAGAACTGGACACAGCACTCCAGGTGTAGCCTCACCAGTGCTGAGCAGAGGGGAAGGGTCACCTCCCTTGGCGTGCTAGCAATGTTTTGTCTAATGCAGTCCAGGATATAATTTGCTGCCTTTGCAGCAAGGGCACATTGTTGGCCCATGTTCAATTTGGTGTCCATCAGGACCCCCAGGTCTCTACCTGAATGTATAATCATCAAAAGTATCTCCACAATATTTTCTTTCCTAACCAAGATAGCATGAAACAGGGTATTGCTTCTCATTTATGTCAAAACCTCTTTCTGCTGCTCTGGGAAGTTAAAGACGTATAAAATAATTACTTGTACCTTCAGTTCAAAGCCCACCCTCTTCACGCTGCCAGAGTGGTGCAAAGGGAACGTGGTGAAAATGTCCATCACTTGAATTACTGATAATGAACAACTGCATGGAGTGATAGTAATTTTAAGAGCCAGAGTGGTTTAAAAGTTACTCTTGTTAAAGTCTTTTCCTTTTGATCTCTTCCTGCAAGAACATCTGAAGTTCTCAGCCAAATAGTTGTGCCCTGTTAGAGCTCTGATCTTACACACATTCAGTTCTCAGGGTATTATTTCATTATTTTTACCCTGGTTTAACTCATGCTGTTCAAAATCACTTGTGAATCATATCCGCCACTGACACACCGGTCCTGGAAGACTACTGTGCAGTTTGCTCCACCTTCCCTGCAGGGACCACTGAAGCTATGACATTCTCTGGTACTACAGATGGGAGGAAAAAAAACACCTTTGAAGAGATTTTTTTTTTTCCAAAATGCTGACCCTACTGATTATTACCTGTTTGCACAGCAGATGGGGTAAAACAATCAATCACAAATTATTACTTTTCTTCCTAAGAAAATATGAGACATTATTTCAGGTTGAAGTGATTCCAGGATCCACCGGACTGTAAGTTTTCTCCTTATAGCATAGCTGAGAAGGCACTGAATAGAGAAAGGTTGGGAAGACTAACCCTTGCTTTGCAGATGTGGTTTCTTTTTTTGATGCAAGCATGATTTTTTCCAAGTCACAACAGGACATCATTGGAAACTGGGACACCAAATGCGTTTGTAAATCAAAGTGAAACTGTAAGTGAAAATTAAAGGGTTCCATGCTTAAATATGCATGTCTCTGAAAATTTCCCTCATCACCCATTCTAACATAAATGTGTGAAGGGAAAATTGAGGATGTTACATATTTAGAGTTCAGTAAGCACTTGGCACTGTGTTTCGTGAAATCTTACTGCTAAATTAATTCAGATTGTCTTGGATAACAGCATACTCCTGTGGGCTGAAAACTGCCTGACAGATTGTAAACATGTGGCAGTGATAGAGTCCTCCTTCTTCAGCTTTAAAGATATGTGTTTAGTGGCATATACTGTAGGGACTGTAACTAATCAAATCTCATTATATTTTATTAAGAGTACAAACACTTTCAATATTAGCTGAAAAGAGAGACTCAAATCTGGAAAGACTGGAATATATATATAGCTTTGCAGAAGTTTATTAATCTTTTGAGGTCTAGAGATCAAAAGTCCTGAAAAGAGTAGAAACACAGGGCTAATACATTAAAAATAAGAATCATCTGAACCAAAAAAAGAAAAAACAAAACAAAACAAAACCAAACCAATCTCCACACAGTGAACCTAATAATAAAAAAAGCAATGAAAGGCACAAGACTGGAAAAGTATAATGATTTATTGACAGTAGTTGAGAAGCACATTATACAAAACTTTGCAATATGATACAGGAACAAAATAAGTCAGTGACTTCAGAGTGCGTATACAAAGTCATGATGTAATTGACCGATTTCACTGTGATGATAACTATTAATCATGCTGATCAGAATTATTCCACTACTATTGCTTGAAATCATCTTATTTCCCCTATAGAACATAAAAAAATCAAATGGCTCTTCTGTGGTCAGGTGGAACAGCCATTTGTATAGTGAAGCTCTGAGCCGGCTCTTGGCATTGCAGAAAGACAATGAATAACACAGACGCCTTTTCTCTATAGCTCCAAAATGACTATATGCTTCCTAGAGACTGTATTCTTCATATTAGCTGAAACACATCCAAGGAAATTCAGAGAAGTAAAACAAACAAACAAAAAACTGAAATGTGTTTGACTGCAAGGGAAAACCAAACCAACCAAAGCTGCAGAATTTTGTAAAAAATTAAGAGGTAGTAGGTGTTTTCCTCCTTCAAAATATTTAGAGACATTTTATTCCATTACAGGCTCACTGAAATCCACTGGAAAAAAACTAAAGACAAACACAATCCCTAGACTGAGAAGCATGTAAATTAAGAATCATTTGACAACCATTTCATTGTAGTTTTACTCTAACACAACCTTATGATATGTCACATAGGACCCGCCCAAATGCTAGATCTTCAGCTTGTGATAAATCTGAGTTCCCCTTCAATGAAAGAGGAGCTATTTACTAAATAATAATATTGCATAAATAAAATGGCACCATTGATAACTGGTACCTGTATAGAATGATGATGTAATAAATGACACTATATATTTGAACTTCCATTAAACTTATTTCACCATGTGGAAAAACTTGCTGTTACATCCATGTCTTGGGATTTCTACAGCTACAAAGGATGCAGACTTTTACTGTCAAAAAATTGTGTAAAAAGCTAGTAGGTGGTCCTGTACTCATAGGTATTGTAATGTAAGTTTTTATTGATAGGTGTTGGAGGGATGCTTCTGCTTCACATGTAAAAGAGGGAAGAAAATGTAGGTTGGATCTGTCAAAATCTGAAGTCTTTCTGGTGAATGGCTTAACACACTCATGAGGGGAATGAACCAAGTGGGTTCAAACTCAAGGTAATTGAAAAATGCTATAACCAGTTGAGTATCTTGATCTGTTGTGGCCTTATTCCCTTCTGACTGTTTGCTGCCCCATCTTCCATCCAATTCTCAACCAGCTGCTTAACAGACAATAGTACTTACCAGTCCACATCTGGGTATTTGGGTACAATTTCATAACAAACAGGCCTCCAGTGTATTCAGCTTGACAAAATGGTTGGGAACCAGTTTTTGAAACTGAACTTTAATCTGAACAAAGCAAAAAAGGGTGTCTATTTAGTCCACTAATTAATGCAACATACATTTATGTAGCTCCACTGCTACTTCTCATTTTTTCAGATATGTGAACAATAAACACATACATTGGCCAAATAACCAATTTGCTTTTAGCCTGGACTGGCAAGGCAGAGAGGTTTTCTTGTTAATCATCATTCATTAATGCTTAGCCAGCTGAAAAGAACCCTGAATATGACACCCCTTGCTTTCCAGCATTAATGCTATAAATTGAGAATAATTAAAGGCAATCAATGATGGGAGAATTAGATGCTGGGATGCTGCAGTTTATTCTCAGTGTGGCCAAATGTATACATTCCCAGAGAGGAAAAAAGACTTAAAATTCTGATATAATTTTTTTTGTTACTTGTATCATGCAAGGACAGAGGACAGAGCTAGGGAAAAAAAAAAAAAAAAAAAAAAAAAAAAAAAAAAGTATAAACCAAACTACAGAAAGATAAATAAAATTAAAATAAACAATTAAACCAAATAACCTTGAACTGGATCACTTTGACATTATTTTCCCCAGTTAACACAGATTCTTCCTCTGCATTCAGCATTTTGATTATAAACTTTTTTTTTATTATTATTATTTTGGTTTCATCTTATTTTTTTACTACTTAAACTGGAGGAAAGCACTATTAGTTTAACCAGAAATGATGGCTTGTCCTTGTCTGTAGACCCACTTGGAAAAATAAGGTACTTGCTTAGTCACTCCAGTCTAATCTTACTGAGTGCCTTTGGGAACCAGGAAACTGAGGCTTCAGCAGAGCTGCTGGAAAGCTGCACAGCCAGCTGAGCCTGGAATAAGAAAAGGGAATGGGTATGAGCTGATCACCTATCTATTAGAGACGGGGAAACATCTCCCTCAGATCTGCATATTGTTTTGCTGTTAACCTGGAATCATCAGATTAAAAGATGCAAAACTGTTTTTGTACCACATTCAAGAAGGAACAGGAATAAAGCTTGCAGGTCAGGAAGCCTCACCATGCCTCCAGCAGCCACTAACATTATCTTAATAACGCTAGTCTTATAAAACAGTACACATTGTTTTATGAGATTGTGGCTCTTGTTTCTGTTACAAGATTGCTCCTCACAGCCTGCAGAATAGTCCTGCATGTCACTTACATTCAAAAACATCATCTGGAGATTTTGAATGTACAAATAGCCAGATTGTAATCATTACTTTCATAAAAGATTTTTTTTCTCCAACAATGGAATATGGTTGTCAGTTTTTGTCTGTGAGCTATTTATTATAAAAATCAATTTACATAAGAGGCACTTTTAAGTTGAAAAATACCATCAAATTATTATGTTTCTTAGAGAATATCATGGGAAATTGATTTTGGTCTGTGATATTCAATACTTTGATCAGGAACTCGGGAGATAATATAAGATCACTGACAAAAGCTTCAGCTCAAAAAGAGAATGGAAATAAGTAACAATGAAGAGGAGAATAACCTAGAATGGTCCAGATCAGTCAGCTAAATAAAAACCACGATACAGTATATGCTTTAAAACAGCCAGCATAAAATCATACTTGTGGGGCCATTTAATTTAGTTTAGATTGATAAAAAAGAGCCCTCTGAACTTGGGAAGTACTGTAAAAAGGATTTCCAGATAACTTTGAAATCAGCTGTATCTGCTGCCATAGCGTGATGTTGTTTAATATAAACCTTCAGCATATAACAGAGTAGCTCCATAATAGGTGAGGTGGGTATTACCTGTTGTGAGCACGTCTGTGCTTAACTGTGATTTCCATTGTGGAAGACACACATTCAACTGGAGAGGGCTCAAATTAAGGACTGGAATTTGGTGAACATATTCTGTTAGTTTACAGTAGCAGAATTAAGGCAGCTGACTCTTTAATCTGTGAGGAAATGTATACGCAATCCCCTGGCTGAAGCTAAAGATGAACATGTGCAGTTCAGAAACGAGCCATACCTTTTGCAACAGTAGGAGCAAACAGCCAGAACAAATTTGGTATATCACTTGCAATACATTCTCTGCACAAGATATTTTTGTCATCAAGACCAAATTTTTATTTATGCTGTAGTCCAAACAAGATATCATAGCCATTTTTGACAGAATGTCAGAATAAATTATCACAGCTGTTCCCTTTATTTGGTTTTATGATCTATAAATCCTCTTAATATACCTTGATTATTGATTTTTAACATTATCTAATTGAAAAAAAAAAATAGAACACGACTTTCAAGACAATACTGCCTTTTAAACTGCTATGCACAAACCTATTTAAAGTTAGCAAACACTTTGTTTTCAAATAGAATTATGCAATATAATTGGAAAGGAATAGCACATACACAATCTGAAAGATCATGAAGAACTTTACAAAATGAACTTAAAGAGCTGTTCCTGGCACATTTTTACTAGATATACCCATTCATAAATAATGAGAAATTCTGCTCATAAGTGTCCTGGTTACTAAGGCCAGTAACTGGTTATGTCAACGTATTGTCATGGTCTGTGATTACTCTTCTGCAGCAGAGCCTATACTCCATGTAGTTTATTCTCAGCCCACAATGACTAGTGTTCAAGGTCCACACCTGTCCTCTGTTCAGTGCAGCACCCAAAGGCTAATCACGGAGGTCCAGCAAGCAGGGTGTCACCTCCTCCTGCTCTGAGCAAAACCTCCCCACACTGATCTGGCACATTTCTCAGCTGGCATGGTGCCTCCTTCCCATCACTCACCTTGAATGATCAGGCACATGACCAAAAATGACACTATCTCATGCTCATAGAAGATGCTTTTTAAGAAATTTATAAATTTCACATGTTGCTTGAATAGCACTGGGAAGTACAGTTATTTGCTGTATCTATGAGACCCCTACCAGGGTGGCATGTCATAGAGACTAAAAGACAGAGATTTTAACCTCTCCTGCACATAGATTTGATGATGTAAGTATAAGATGGGACACAGCAAATTGTGAAAGTATGTGGGAGAAGTAGAAGATGGGGTAAGGATGGATTCAAAAATGCAAAATAACAAGAGTACAAGATGATGGCTGCTAATCAAGAATGGACAGAAAGCAATTTTGTGAGACATATCAAGATGTTAAATTTGTTCCTCTTCAATGTCAGAATACAATGAAAGCTTTCCAAATCTTTCACTAAACTGTAGACAAGAAATGGCTGCCTTCTGTTACCCAGCAATTTCATTACTGGCCTCTGTAGGCTCAGCCCCCTGGGCTTAGGTTAAAATAAAGCAGATTAGGGAATTAAACCCAATTTCCTATCCTAGATTTACACCTGAACTAGCCCAGCTAGTAGGGGGATTTTGCAACTCCTGAATTTTTTTTTTT
>NW_020799098.1:10835515-10841058 GCF_003259725.1 Athene cunicularia | reverse complement strand
TTTTTTTTCTTTTTTTTTTTTTTTTTTTTTTAAGTTGCTGTGTCAAAAGTACCAGAAGCTGGTCATGTATTGGAGTGGCAGGGAGAGCTCACAGCAGTTCTTCATACCAGTTGCCCAGAACTACTCTGTGTATGACAACAGACCAGTGTATTTTTCATTGCATGAAACTAGAAAATGGGTACAAAACTCTGCTTAGTTGTTTCCAAGACTACCACTATGTTAATGAAAACAATTATTCAGGAAAGAGGCAAAACCCTAAATGACCCTAAGAGCCACAAAAATAAACATAATTATGAAAAATAGTAATTCAGAATCAATTAATAATTTGTAACTCACCTCCAAAGAAACTGCAGAGGTTACAAAACTCAAGGAACCTCATCAGCATAAGGAGGAAAAAATGTTATGAGAATAACTGATTTGCACTGGGCTCCTAAGTGAAGGTCAGACAGAGCACAGGGTAGGTTTTCTGGTACTTTTGAGTGGCTGTGCTGAGCCAGGCACAACAGAGAGCTTCAGCTATAGATAATCTTCCATAGCCTTTGCAGAGAGAAGGAGCATGTGGTATTTCTTCCTTCCCTACCTGTGGAAGACCTACATGCCCACCAACCTCCCTCAGGACCAAAGTTTGAGGAAGCAACATGCAAAAATATTATGTGGGAAGCAAGCATGAGTCCAGCCCAAGGGTCCCTCAGCCCCTGCTGCCACAGACATGGGAGAGGTCAGTGCGAGGTTATCCCAGCGTAGGGTTTTGGGGACAAGAGCCCTCCCTGTGGCTTTCTAAATAGGTGGGTAAGGGTAGGTGTAGGAAAAATGGCTTTAGAGGGCCATCATCCCCAGCCAGTGCTTCAGTTCCCCATTCCCATTCATTTCTGAAGATCTTACTGACTTTGGCAGCATTTATTTGTGGCAGGGTTCCTGGCAGGACTGGGGACTGACTTGTTCCAGTTGTCCAGATGAAAACCCATCCTAGGTAAGGGTGAGAGTGAGACCCATGGAGGAGTGTAATATTCTTCACTTCTATGGTTCTGGTGGGAGACTGAGTCTCTCTTCCTGCATAATTGGAGGCAATGATTTGGGGCTACATGTTATTATTGTTCCTAAGCAACATCACTTACTGTGGGAACCCCTGCTATGCCAGGGCGCAGAGTTTGCATTATACAGTGTCAATTTTGTCCTGGCAGTTCCTTGATTTTCTTTCTTTGCCCTAATGAAAGGGGGACTTTTTGGTGTTGGGTTTTTTTATAATACACTCAGTGAAACATGCAGTGAAAGGTGCATGATAATAGAGACTCTGAGATAGCTGTGCATGCACAATAACCTCTGTTCACATTTAAATGTCTTAGCCCCAGAGAGTGTTTTTATGAAAGCAGCATAGTACAGGCCCATTTATTACCTGCCAATTCCACTTCTTAGACTGAAGTCGCTTCTGAGCCAGAGTTTTTTCTGCAAGAACGTGTTTCTGCAGATGGGTGTGGGGGTGGGTGGATGGGTGGGTAGGCAGGGGAAAGGGATGGGTGTGATGGGAGGACAGTACCTAGATATTACAGAATTGCTGTAGAAAATATCTTGCTATTTATTCCTCGAAACAGATGGTGCCAGTTGATTACCTTCACCAATAGAAGCTGTACCTGTTAGCGGGGGTGTGAAGAAACCTTTCTGCAGTGGTAGCTTAGGGAAAAGCAAACTACTGCTTAAGGTATTCAAGCAAAAACCTGCCGCAGAAGGATTAATGAGTAAAAGTTGAAGGGCTGAGGCAGGGGAAGCAGGGTCAACTCTTTACAACACCGGACTGTTGCCCTGAATTATGGGGACTGATGTGCTGCACGTCCATGAGGGGATGAGTTACATAACACATCCATCCCATAGGAGGGAATTTGCAGAGCTGAGAGGCACTGTGCCATAATGTCAGAGCAATTTGCTCTGCTGCTACAGCTGCTCTGGTCATGTCTGAGTTCAACCTGTGGCAACTTGCCCATCCTGCAAGCCCAGCTCTCTCTGTTACTTTGATTCAGCATCTGTTTAAACTGCTCCTGAGCAAACAGTTTAGGAAAGAGCTCTCGGCTGTGTGCGTGCACTCCTTCCTCTACAGCCATCCAAAGGGCAAACCTGCTTTGCACATCTCTGTCCCTGAGCAGCTCAGCAGTGATCTCTGTCAGATCAGCCCTTCCACTGCACAAGGTGGGGTTAATTTCTTTCTTGATGTGTTTGCAGAGAGTGCTTTGTATAATTAACTATAACCAGAAGGCCCCCAATGTAGAAGCTTCATACTGTTTCTACAGCCTTATATTTGATTGCTTTCATTTCTACTGTGTTGGTTTTCCTAGCGGCTTTAACAGACTTATCTTGGGTTTGAACTGACTCAAGGAAAGCAGAAACAAACCATATGTGTAAGATGTGTGGGGGATTTTGAGCAAGTAAGGCAGGAAAAGGAGAATTTCGACAGTACAGCAGAACACATGCTGTTTTTTTTCATATGTTGGCTCCTGGTTCTTTACTGCAACAGTAAATAAATTGTTCTTTACTGCAACAGTAAATAAATTGGTCTTTGAAAAATGCCATTTAATGTTGGTTGGCCCCTGGAAGTGCTAAACATTGTCGCATTTGTTGAAAATGCCAGTAAAAGACTCCTGGGAATTTCATCCCCATGCCTGCAGCTTTGATAAGTTTTATTACATGCTGGTGTAGTACAGCACTGCTAGTATGAACCACTGTGTTTGTGAGGCACTGTGGAAAAAATAGCTAGAAAAATGCACTTCAATCTTTATTCCTGTCAGGTTAAAATCTATTGATATACCAAAGCCTTAACAAGTGGTCAAAATAGATGAAAATGGAAGGAGACTACATGTGCTCTTACACTGAGATTCAGTAGGAAACCACACCTTTTTATTTTTTCTCAAGACTGCAGAAGAATTGTACCTTAGTAAAATGAAAAACTCTGGCTATGGCCCACATCCTGAATATTCCATTAAATCAGGAGTAACTCTGTCGTAGAATTATTCTGAGGAAAGAACTGGCCTCATCCAGGTATTTTGAAGAACTTGACACTGAGTTATGGAAGACAGAGATTTAAGTTCTTGTGCCATTTGCTCAAGGGAAGAGTATTCTTACTATTTCAGACCTGCATTATATCTGTAAGGCTGTTGGGTGTAAAAGCTAGTTAGATTTTGTTTACCTCCTGACACAAACTTTGCTGAAATCAGTATTTTTTTTTTTTTTCTGCTCAGCAGAGGAACGTATTTTTGCATTGTACTCTAGGAAAATCTGGTCAGCTTTATTCCAAAGCTGAATCTTACAATCTAGAATTCTGGCTCTACCTGCTGCCTTGTGTTGTAGAAGAGGAAGACAAAATAAATCGCTGGGAGAAAGAGGAAGCACAGACACATACCCATACATGTCAATTTTTAGAACTGTAGCTTATCGGAGACTGTTTTGAATTTTGTGAATACTTTACTGTTTTCCTTTCATCCTCCACTATCTGTGCACTTCCATTTCCATTAAGAAACATCAAGAATAGAATAACAGAATTATTTATGTTGGAAAAGACCCTTAAGATCATTGAGGCCAACTGTGAACCTAACACTGCCAAGTCCACCACTAAATCATGTCCCTGTGCACCACATCTGCATACCTTTTAAGTACCTTCAAGGATGTTGAATCAACCACTTCCCTGGGAAGCCTGCTCCAGTGCTTGATAACACTTTTGGTGAAGAAATTTTTCCTAATATCTAATCTAAACCTCCCCTGGTGCAACTCGAGGTAATTTCCTCTTATCCTGTCACTTAGTACTTGGGAGAAGAGACTGACAGCCCCCTCACTCCAAGCTCCTTTCAGTGATTATAGACAGTGATGAGGTCTCCCCTCAGCCTCCTTTTCTCCAGACTAAACAACCCCAGTTCCCTCAGCTGCTTCTCATAAGACTTGTGCTCTAGACCCTTCACCAGCTTTGTTGCCCTTCTCTGGACACACTCCAGCACCTCAATGTTTCTCTTGTCATGAGGGGCCCAAAATGGAGCACAGTATTCAAGGTGTGGTCTCATCAGTTATTGTTATGGTATTTTTACCTGTTTCTTCAAAACTCAGTGCCATCCTCCAAAATCAAATATTTTCTATTTGAAATATTTTGAGATTAATTTTTAGGAATGTAGGAATATGTCTAGTATGGATAAACACAAACATGAGCCAAAGGAGTTTTGCAAGTGTATAGTTTTAATTCAACTGCTAGATTATCTCTTGGACTAGGATATTCTTCATTGTAATATTTAAGGAATTTTGAAGTCATTTCAGTCAGCAGAACTGTTGCATGGTTGAGCTTCATATTTCTTTTTCTCTTCTGTCTTCCAGATAGATATGATAAATAAACGTGTTACTGCTCCATTTTTTTCCCTGTAAAGTAGGGTCTACAGGAGGAACATGTAGACTTTTCAGTCTGGCTTGATTCCATTTCAGGGAGATCTTTATGACAGCTATTCCACAAGTGGTAAATATGCCCACTGGAATTCTGCCACGGGAACAATGTTGCACAATGGTATCAGACTGATGAGTCAGGCCTCACATCTTTTCTGAAGAGACTAACAGCATGTCAGTTATTATGTTACTACTATCTACTGCTTATTTGTCTTATTGTTCCAGAAAGAATAAAAGCTGTGTAGTCTAGCAGGTAAGGACACCCTGCTTGCTCAAAGACCCTATAGTTCAAATCATAATAAAGCAGGACTCTGAAAAGAAACAGGGAACAAAAAAGAATGAGGGAATAATAATAATTTTTAAAAAAGTTCCTGTTGAGTCTTGATGGACTGAAGGACTCTAGCTTCACTAAAGCTTAATTCACTAAAACTAATGCAACAACAATAACACACCTGCTACCGTTGTGGTGGTAAGAAGATATTTCCACGTGTTTGTCAGGAACTATGAGTACCAGAGCTGTTTACAGAGCATACTGGAAAATCTCATGGGTATTAACCATTCTTGCTCACTTCTGAAATGGGTCATTTTTTAGCAAGTGGCCTAGAAGTGAAAAGCTTTGTTCTTAACATCAATTCTATGAGTCATTCTATTTCCACCCATATTGGTTAATATAACTTAATTTCCCTCTCTTCACCTATCATGAGAAACTGGGGGAGAAGGTTGCTTTTCTCTGTACTTACAAATTATTTGATATAATTTGTGTGAGATCTACTTCTTTCATGGTACTTTCTTAAAGTTAGACCCAAATTAAATATGTTCTTAGCCATTGCCTAGCACTGATTAGAGCTGAATTATGCTCAGTTGTGATCTACACTGAAATTTGCATGAAACATCTCTCCTGGAGTGAAACTAAAAGGGAATTTGAATTGTCCCCTATTCCTTTCCAGTGAATACAGTCCATTAACCATTAAATCCAATAAGTTGTGGTCAATATTTAGAACAGATGAATGTGTAGATTTAATGAATGATGCAGCTGTTAGAATAAAAGTCTCAGGTACTTACCAAATCTGTGCTGAATAGTCTGTGTCTATTAAAGGACAATTAATGACAAGCACCTCTTCCCCCCCCCCCCCCCCCCC
>NW_020799098.1:10833381-10835465 GCF_003259725.1 Athene cunicularia | reverse complement strand
CCCCCCCATTTCCTTATTTGTATTGCAGCAGCCTCCACAGTCCCCAGTTTCAATCAAGACATCATCCTTGATTATAGAAGTAAATATTGTAATATGTTGATTTGGAAAATTTTGTTTTTATTATGAACACTGTGAACATTTGCAGTGATTTACATATGCCTGCTTATATGTAAAAATATAGCATGAGTTTTCAGGGGATAAGGTCACAGATGCCTACTTTTGCACACCCACAGTGGCAAGTTCAAGCCTTCTGGTCTCATAGGGGTGACTGTTTTCAGCCTCATACACTGTAAATGGGCATTTGAACACCAGACTGTAAATAGGAAAGGATCAGCAGAGGACCCACATCCCACAGGAAGCTATGCATATGCTTAACTTGTCCTGTTGACAGCCATCCACTCAAAACAAGGGGTAAAACAACCATCCACTCAAAACAAAGGGGTAAATCTAACAACATCATTCCTACTGGTTGTCTGAGCCCAGGATATTGTTGCAGGGGACCATACAACTCCCTGTAATGTGAAAAAGCAGAGTCATTTTTTTCCTGGCTTTCTATTACTTCCCACCTTTTTTGTTTTCTTGTCTTATTTTGATGGTTCTTCATTAATTTTCAGAAACAATTAATTCTGCATTTGAAAAGGCTGTATGAGATAAATTATGTGTGTATGTGTGGAAGATAGAGAGAAAGAAAGAGACAGGAGTTGCCTTCTGTCTGGATCCAACAGGAAATAGCTTCTCAAGCAGCTATCATAGTAAGTGAACAGCACATCCAGGTTGTCTCTGATGATATAAAATAGCATCTACCCCACCTGACATCACTGCACAGGCAGCCTCTAATCCCAGATGGCTAACATAAAAGCTCCATAACCTTGTGATACTATTAAATGAAAGGTAGGTCATAAATGGCTTCTGACTGGTAGGAACCTTAAAGAATTGCTGCTGCGAGGGGGAGAGTATTGCAGAACCTGTGCTGTGCATAGATACAGCCAGCTTCTCCTACTGTGGTTCAGTTCTTCCCAACCCTCTGTGCAGTGTCTGGCTCTGCAGTGTTGGTTCCCTGATGATAGAAATGCAACAGCTGATCTCTGAGAGAGCAGATATTATCATGCTTTTATAGATTTTTTTTTTCTGAAATGCTTACACAGCAATATATTGGGGTTATGTTTGTCAAGCATAACCACTGTCAAATGTATCTACTCTTTTTTTAACTTAAGAAATGACAGCTTTCTGATCAAAGAAAACATTAATTTTCTTTCCATCCTGAGGAATAATACAGTGCTGGTTCTCTTCCAAATAAAACATCTCATGTCTTGTTGTTTTGCTCTTTCCTTAAGACGTATAACTTAGCATAGCAAGCTTTTCAATTAGGGCCCGATCCAAAACTTATAACTGCTATTGGAGGGAAAAAAAAACAACATTGCCTTCAGGCTCTTTCAGGCAGTTTTACATGCAGTTAGTCACACTTGCGTGACAAGGCTATGTTGTGGGGACAATATACACAATACAGCATTTCCTTGGGATATTAATAGACATTTTGGATAGTGAGAAAGCTACTTTTCTTTTTTCTTTTTTTTTTTTTTCCATGTCAGTTCTGGCGATCAACTGTAAAATGTGACAGTGATTAGACATGGCAGCTTTCTTCTGTGCTAGTGTTTTGATGCTCCAAAACTTATTCCCTCTTCTTTTATATTTATTTGGTTTTTAATCTAAGACAAAGATTCATGTCATCTTTGGGAATTAGCCGTGTGATTCACTTTCCTGACAGGTGCAGAGGGAAAATTTCTGGCTTCTTTCACATCTGTCCTTTCAGCTTTTGCCACAATGTGATAACAGAAAGAACCTTTCTTATCATCGTACTGTTGTGTTAACAGTGTGAATGGGAAATGGTAAGAGAGACACTAGTTTTCCACCCGTAGCCAGCACCTCCCTAATGTAGGCACTTTTTTAGCCAGCTGGGGCTTTAAAAATGTGAGTCCAAGTGGCCAAAGTGAAGTCTTTAACCAAGCAACATCCCTCTTCATTGGCAGATGAGAACAGTGTGAATACCCAGAGGGCCACCATAGTCCCTCTAGGCGCTATGAAAT
>NW_020799098.1:10829437-10832032 GCF_003259725.1 Athene cunicularia | reverse complement strand
CTGCCCTCGCCCGCGCCAGGCGACCCGCTGAGAGATGGACTTGGCAGGCGTGCTGGTGGCGTTGCTCCTCGTGCTGGTGCTGGTTGTCTCTCTGCTCTCCAACCTCCTGGTGCTGCTATGCTTCGTCTACAGTACGGAGATCCGCAAGCAGGTCGCCGGGGTTTTCCTGGTGAACTTATCCTTTTGCAACCTGCTCCTCACCGTCCTGAACATGCCTTTTACCCTGCTGGGGATCCTGAGGAACCAGCAACCCCTCGGGGGCTGCGTCTGCAAAGCGGTGGGTTTCCTGGAAACTTTCCTGACTTCCAACACGATGCTGAGCATGGCAGCGCTCAGCATCGACAAATGGATTGCCGTGGTGTTCCCCTTAAGCTACACGAGCAAGATGAGGTATAAGGACGCTGTGATCCTGATGGGCTACTCGTGGCTCCACTCCCTCACCTTCCCCTTGGTATCCTTGTTTTACTCGTGGGTAGATTACAGCAGCGTTTACGCCTCTTGCACCTTGCACCTGAAGGAAGAGACGGAGCGGAGAAGGTTTACAGTGTTCACCATCGTCTTTCACTCCACCAGTTTCATGCTGTCGCTGGTGATCTTGTGTTTCACCTATTTAAAGGTGTTAAAAGTTGCCCGGTTCCACTGCAAGCGGATAGACATTATTACGATGCAGACTCTGGTTTTGCTGGTGGATATCCACCCCAGGTAACGCCTGCGTGTTCGTATTCACAGCCCCGGGGCACTCGCGGCAGGTACCCCGGGCGGAGAGGATGTCCTGCCTCCCCAGCAGCCTTTCCTGCCCTCCTGCCTGCCCCCGGCACATGGCGAACGCTTCTGCCTCTAGTTTCAGGCGCTGCTTATAGTGCCAGGAGACGTTGGCTTGTGTGTTCGTAGCCTGCTTTCTTTAAATGCTAGTCCCGCTCGCCGGGTGCTCCCGCTTGCCCGAGCTCCCTGTGGGAGCCGCTGCTCTGGTGAGTGCGATCGTCCCCAGGCTTGGCGGGGCCGGGACTGCCCTGCCCTCCCCTCGGGGGGCTCGGGGGCTGCCCTGCCCTCCCCTGGGGGGGCTCGGGGGCTGCCCTGCCTTGCCCTCCCCCACCGCGGGGCAGGGGCTCTTGGCCCGGGAGCTCGTCCTCTCCCCCTCCCCTGGGCTCACATCTCGCTTCTTGCCTTAACCCACCGACTGCTCTTTTCCCTTTGCAGTGTGAAGCAGCGCTGTCTTAATGAGCAGAAACGGAGGAGGCAGCGGGCTACCAAGAAAATCAGTATTTTTATAGGGTCGTTCGTGATCTGTTTTGGTCCTTACATTATCACCAGGTTAGTATTGCCTGTTGGGGTGGGGACCTTTCTGGGACCAGTATGCCCTCAGATGCACAGGTGCCATGGGGTGGGGGGGTGGTTTCTACAACTAATTTTGGGGTGCCACAGACTGATGGAGACCCGGGGCCGGCTCTAAGGGGAAGAGCATGCACACACACATGCACATGCACACAGAGTCATGCCAAACCTGCCCAACCTGCTGGGCAAAGCCTCGGCAGCCCCTGGCTCTCCTTTCCTCATTGCAGCCAGGTCTAGGCACCTCTGCCAAGAGCAAAAGGCTTTTAGGACGAGTACCAGGAATTAATTACATGCCAGTGGGAGATGAAAGCAGTTTAAAAGACTCACCACCCTTCCTTATTACCACAACCCAAGCAATAGAGAGGAAAGAAGCCAGATTTTCCTGATTAACTCAGGTCTTTTTTTTTTTTTTTTTTTAAAGGCATAAGGCCAAGCTTGCTGCTATTGGGAGCTGAGGTGACATAATTTAAATTTATCCAGGCTGATAACTTGTCAGATAAGCTTTCTGTCTGGAAACATTAATGTCTGTAAATATATTGCTAATGGTGCAGCATGGCCTTGTGATGAGGTGTAAGAGTTATCTCCCAGGAAAACCAATAATTAGACTTTTTAAATGTATAGGAAACACCATTCTCCTCAATTGGCCAGAATTATTGGCAGCCACCCTGGTGGTTTGCACCTTTTTAAGTAGTCATGCATCATTCTCATTCCGTACTTGTATAGTCTTTATACAACATATGGTTATTATTTTTAAATCTTGCATAAATCAGTGAGCTGGAAGCCAATGTATCTATACTGAATTGCAGAACCTCAGGATTTAGCCTTTCATCTCTAAAGTAAAATGGGCTATATAATTCATAGGTGATTTTTTAAAATGTCTCCCACTTCGCAGTGTGTTCAAGACACCCTTGAAGAGTATTGACTTCTGTCAAAGAAGGTGCACTAGTCTGCAAAGCCACTCTAGTGAGGGCTTCCTCAAGGTTGTTACCAAGCTGCCAGGGTCTGCAGCCACGCCAGTTTACAGAAATCCGCCAGCTTTAGTGCACTCATCTTACACAGTCACATATATACAGGCCATTTATGATCACTCTCCTTGCCTTTTTCTTACATAGGTAAGGGGACAGATTTGGGCCAGCACACAAAAATAACAATGTTTTTTAACCTTTAGGATAACATTTTTTTCAGTTCCCATTTATATGCTGAAAGGGAGTCCTGACTGATTGCCTGGATAACTGCTTTTTTTTTTTTTTTTTTTTTTTTTTT
>NW_020799098.1:10824803-10829387 GCF_003259725.1 Athene cunicularia | reverse complement strand
TTTTTTTTTTTTTTTTTTTTTTTTTTTTTTTTTTTTTTCCCTGCAGTTGAAAGGATTATTACAAATATTAACATTACATCACAGAGTTAAAAGGTTAATTGATCACTGTTCAGTACATTCTGAGTCATTTGCTATTCACTTTTGCCATAATCAGGATATAATTATATTGTGCAAAGTGGATTTTGCCATCTTCTTTCTATCTGAACATTACCAAGTTCAGCAAATTCCTGCATTGCCACATTTTTCAGGGTGGAGATATTTCCCATAAACTTCTAAAATAAAAGTGACTTCCTTCTTCAGACCTTGCATTTAGTAAATGTGAGATTGTGCGTTTTCTATGTGTGACAAACTGGTACCTCATGTGTCACTACAGACATGACTGAGGGTTGGTTCATGTAAATGTGTCAAGGTAGAGCTTCTGTCTCAGTCACAAGGACCGAGTTGGTTCAGTGACAGAAAAATGGGAAGTATTTGGGGAGGACATCCTCAAAGGCTCTTTGCCCCAAAGGCAAGACACTGTCCAAGCAGCACTAGATAAAAGGTTGTGGTGGAGGTGGAGGACTTGCTGCCATGCCTCTTTCTCTATTCTTGCCCTATTCTGTTTTTTAGAGGGGTGACAGTGAAGCAATCTTTAGGGAGGCACTGTGAAAGATATCCTCCATTTTCTTGCTCTTTGGACTGGTGACTCAGGTTGCATTGTGAGCTCAGTATTTGCTACTCATTTCAGAAATGTGAATGAGATTATGATCATTAGCAATATATTCGTCTGTTCACTAAGAGCCAACAGATGAATTTCATCTTTTTTTGTAACAGCACTGAAAACAAGAAAATGATACTAAGATGCATTCAGATGGATATTTCTAAGGCTGACTTGATTTGACCAGGCATCTTATCTTATTAAAATCTGTGTAATTTTTCTTCTGTTGGTTTCAGTGCAATTATGTTTTGGCTCATAATACATCAAAGGGATCACACAGTAATACATCTATTTTCATGACTGAAAGATATCTTACTCTTCTTATTTAGTGTCTAGAAAAACATCAGTCATGTAAATATCAAATGTATATTTCTTGCATTAGGAAGATAGACAGTATGGGATGAACCTACGCAACCATGCAGCAAGTGTCACTTATTGTACATTTATTTATTTCTCATGTTTTATGTCTTCCTGTTCTCTCTATTTTGAATTCACTGGAATTTTTTCCAAGCAGCTTCAAACGGAAGTCATCTGGGTTTTAAATGCACTTACCATAGGAATTATTTCACTTTTATGCATACAAATGGGAAATTTTTCTGTCAGAGTTCAGCCACTTGTGGCAATGTTCAGTCCTAGTGGTCGTAAGTCAGCTTTTCTATGCAGAAGGATCAGAACAGCTTCAGGAGTCAATGCCCTGCAAGTTGGGAGCTCTGCAATTTGGAAAGAGGCCAGAAGGTTCTTCAAGCCTTGAAAAAAGTTCTGGTCTTATATCTTCAAACAGTTATGTTTTAGGGTACAGAAAAGGGCTGTTTTATCTCATAGTACTCTTTTTTTTTTTTTTTTTCTGGAATGAATATAGCAAAATAGTATATTCTTGCTCCTGCAAAAGGTTTCACAAAAGATGTACAGATAATAAAAACTTCTCACCCTGTTCTTTCCACCTTCCTGGAGAGTTTGTCCACTGCAGATGAGCTGTATGCCAGACATTTGCTGGAACACTCTGAAGGTTTGCTCTCACTTCTGTGGAAAAATTGTTTAACCTAGCTGCAGTTTCTACCCCCATGATTAATACACCTATCTCAACTGAGGTGCTGAGGCCACTAATCATCCGTGAAGCACAGACCAGGAGACACAGGTCTGGAGACAGCTGACTGGTCATATAATGATGATAAAATTGTTGTCCCCTTGTTTTCTTTGGCCAAACTAGCGGTCAGCCAAGTGCATGCAGAAACTCTTACAGGTAAGTACATGCAGCTGTGCTCTTAAGCATACTGTGGGATTGCAGGTGTCACCCAAATCTCTCTGAGATGCTGCCGTGTTGCTCTTCATGCAAAACTTCTACATAAGTTGGTAGATATGACACAGGACCTAGAGGAGACCCACAACTTCCAGGAGCAGCAGCCTGATGCAAAGGGGGTTAGGCCCAAATGTCTCAAGTGTCACTAGACAACTGTTCGGTGAGCCTGGACACCCCAAGTCACTTGTGTCTATCTCAGGATTGCCACGGGAGAGGAGCAGTCAATTATGTCACCAAGATTTTGACCACTTACCAGCACAACTCTCTACATTCAGAAAGTGAGAAATAAACTGCAGCACTTTCTTATCTCTGATAAGACACACTTCTTCTCTCTTTCTATAGAGGGAATGATTCTTGTCTCCTAGTGGCCTTGCTAGGAAAGTTCCCTTTGCCTTTATTGAGTCCAAGGAGTAAGTAAGTACAGGGCCCTTCCCCTGCAGGGACCATGTACTGTAAGAAAGTAAGTGTTACTTTAATGTTTCATGAAGCTTGAGTTGGGCACTGGGCTCAGTGTGAATATAACACTCAAGTGTTTCCATCTCTCTTTAATGTTTAACAGGTTGATAGAGCTCCTTCCTTTTGTTACCATAAATTACTACTGGGGAATTATAAGCAAGTGCCTCACCTACAGTAAGGCTGCATCAGATCCATTTGTTTACTCACTTTTACGTCAACAGTACAAAAAAGTTCTGATCAACATCGTCAACAGGATACTTAAGAGGGACCTGTATCCGTCATCGGGGTACAACAGCTCTCTCGACACCGAAAATGATTACTGCTTGCACAGAACAAACTAACAACATGAAAAGCATTCCCCACCTGAGACAGGTGTTTGCTGCTGCTGGAAAGCTGCCTTTTCCCTCTCATGCTGACAGTGGTGACAGTGTCTCCAGGGTGTGAAAGCTGCATTGATGCAATGCATTTCATTGTGGACTTTCATGAAAGGCTCTTCCCTGGTCTTCAGCCAAGTACAATACATGGCAAAGCCTTGTCCCTGAGTGAATGGAGTGGGCTTGAGGAGGTTTAAGAAAGCCTTTGGAGGCTTTATTGAAGCTTAGAGAGCTTTTAATGTTTCATGTCTGAAGACTTGGTATGTCTTGGAGCATTCCACACATATCAGACATGATATTCTAGTGTTTTCTGAGATCACAGGAATCCCCAGTTTGGAAGCAGAGGTTGAGAGTCCTTCTGTCCTGGGCACATAACTTGGCAGCCCAGGATTTGCTCTGTTAGTTTTGAACATTACAAATAAGTCTTTTAATTGATTGATTTATTGTATTGGTGCCTCAAGTGAGTCAGCACTTTGAATCTGAGATTGTTGTTACTATTTATTACTAGGCATCATGATTGTAACATAGCCTTTAGGAAGTGGTACATATATTTCATATGCCGATATTCTATCAAGCATAACCAAAGTCCACATATCTGAGTTACTAATATTTAGCACTTCAGTGGTATGTGATTACAATAATTGCAGCAACAGTAATGAAGATATATATGAAATTTAGTTAAATAGCACTGTAGTTCCATCACTGAGCTAGTAGTCCTATTCAAACAAGCTTTTATTCAGAAAAAAAAAAATCAGTTAGACAGTAGAAGTGACAGATACCACTGTGTTTAAGATATATTACTTCAGAAGCTACCTGTTTTCAAAGAACAGGCTAAAATATACTAATTCTTTTTAAGGGATATATAATGTGTAAAATATTTCATGCATTGGCTATATTTAGTGGATTGTAATAATATTGTACAATCTTTTCTTTTATAATGATCAATTACTCTGGTGATTTTAACTGATACCAAGAGATGTCTGAGAGAGATTATAACAGACCTGCTGCCAAATGCCCAGAAACACAAAGCTGCTTTATTATTATAGGTATTTTTCTTTTTTATTTATTTTTAAATCTAAACAGGCTTTGGAAAAATGGGATTTATTTTTGAACAATATTCCTTTGATTCTATAAGACATGAAACAAAATATTCTATGCCATTCAATAAGTTACTATTTTCTAATCAAGTACGTAAGGGGAAAACTAAAGCAATTCTAAAGTATATTTTAAGAAAAAAATACAGTAAAGAACACTTATTTTTTATGTAACAATGGACTTGACCCTATTATGCATTGATAAGGCTACTTCTGATCAAACTAAGCATATAAGCATGTGATTAGGCACAAATATAATTTCCTTTGAAGTTAACAGCTCTAATCTCATGCTGAAAATTAAGTACACAACCATTTCGTAAAATCAGTGTTGAGCAGTCAGCACATCGAGAGGGTTTCTCCAACCATCCATGATGAGGAAGGAGAGCATCTTACTGCAATCCCACTGAAGTCAAGGAAAGGTGATGCTGTGTAACAAATACAATGCTTTCTTATCTCCCGCTTTTAATCTCTGAGGCCTTTCTGATGCTTTTCTTTTTCCCCATGCAAGTACCTTAGGCCTCTGTGTTTTGCATCTATAGTTCTGCCTGTGTTTAAATTGAATGTACTATAATGGTTTTGTCTTCTTAGTAAAGTATTTGTACTCTCTCCAATTTTGTGTAAATACAGTATTTCAGAAAAAAAAAAAAAAAAAAAAAAAAAAAGCAG
>NW_020799098.1:10817944-10824753 GCF_003259725.1 Athene cunicularia | reverse complement strand
CTTTTTTTTTTTTTTTTCTCTATCTTAGTATCAAGAAAATAGTAGAGGAGAAAAAAAAAAAACCTTCAAAGCTATTAAACTGTAAGCCACATTTCAAAGGTATAAAACTGCTACATCTGCCATTGAGTTAATTAAAGAAGCTTATTCATGCCAGTTGAGGGTATTTCATGTACACACCTTACAATACCACTCAATCTCACAAAACATTGAACATTTCTGGAGGTGCTCAGGTCCAGATGGAAAAAAATAAAAAAAGAAAATAAAAAAAGAAAATATTTTGAGCCTGTGCTGGGTGTTGCAGAACATCTTTTAGATTCTACTTCTGTAGAGAATTAGGAAGCTACTGTCTACAGTGTGCTGTAAACCAGAACCTAAGGAAAGGCGAGGAGAGCTGCAGTCCTCTCACTCTTGGTTTGCAATGAAGTTTAACTGCCTTGTTTAGCATTACCAAAAGGCATCTTCCTCTGCTCAGTATGCACAGCTAGCTCTGCAGGTAAATTTTTCTTTCTCTCTTCTCACCACCCCCACTCCTCTCCCCACCAGAAAAAGGACTCACTCTACTCTTCTAACCTTCAGTGAGAGATCTCAGTTTCATTCCCCCAGATTCCCGATGTAGACAAAACACTTGTTAGCTTGGTGCTTCATTCACCATGGTCTAAGTTATTCACAGATAAGAAGAGGTAGAGGAAACCACACTTTGCCCTCATTTTTTGGAACGTTGCAAAAAGGATCAAAGGATTTAGTGCTATACTGGGTGTGAGAACATCTATCTTACATGATGGGAGCATTCATCAGAGATGGCAAGGTTGTGTATACCCTCTTACTGACATTTTAGATAAAACAGACATTGGATACACAATCCTGAGAGTAGGGTTTAGTTTAGGTCAGAAGATTTCCAACAAAGCTGGGGTGTGATATCCAAAATGGCAACTTGCCATCTCAAAGGTAATGCTCCAGGAAACTTTATCTGGATTTCCTGCCCAATGGCCTCTAGTGGCTTTTGCTAGGAGACAGGCAAATAGCTGGCAGGTGTGCTGTAGTGTTGAAAACACCACAAGGGTCAGCAGGAACTAACTGCCTGATGCTACAACTTCCCTAACAGAAGGAGCTCTCACCCACCTGTGGCTGTTTAGGGAAAGCAATTGCAAGTTGATAAGAGTGTGTGAGAGAAGCATCTTTTCCTTAGAGTAGTAGCAGCAGGGCTTAGAAAAGCTCCTGGGCTGTGATTTTTCAGCTCCTGGGTGGAAAACAGAAGTTCTCTCTCCTTTTCCAAAATTATACTTTAGCTGCAGAAATTAGAGTTGAGAACTGCACCCTCCCTGGGTGATATTGTCTTTCTAATATCCATCGGAGTATAAACTCTGTAGCACAACAAACCTTTAATTAGTCCATGCAACTGAGAAGACATTCAACCTCAATTTTTTTCTTACCACACCTCCACCAAAGTATTTCCAAGCCTCATGATGTGGATATTTTCTGGTGAGGTCCAGGATGGAGTTTTGAATCTGTCTCTTTGGAGGAAGGAAGTGAGTCTATGTACTCAATTTCCTAGGTGAGTGCTCTGATCTTTATCACAGAGTTGCCTCTTCTAAAAGAAATAGAAATCTTTTTTTTGCCTATATTGCAGGTAAACACTGAGACTAACAGTCAGACTGAGGCAATAAAGGTGAAGTAATACTTAGACTACAGATTGCCAAAATGTTTGTGTAGGAGCTGAATCCCAGCCTGTTAAACCCTGACAAGATGGATGTGCTTCAGTCCAAGTACCAAAACAAAATGAGATTTCTTGGGTTGTGTGGTACTGAAAACTTACATGTCTCTGTGCTGAGATGGCAACTGAGCAATGCGGACCTTGGGTTCCATGAATTTTCACTCTACAAATTCCTTAGCCTCACTGAAGAGCAGGCATGTTATTCATGTAGGTAAATCAGCACCTAATAAAGTTTTTCAAATAGTCGGTGCAGCTCAGTGATTATGATACAGAGAAATGATCACCTGCTTTGCAACTTATTTACTTATAGCAACCTATAGCAACTTAAAATGATTTCTGAATATTGCTTAATAATCCAGCTTGCCCTGAGTGTTCTGTGGAAACTTACCAAGGACTATTGTGTTCGGCAAAAACAAGAGACATGTCCTCGAAAAGCAGATGTGGTCTAACAGGATGAGTCTTTGTAAAGCTAGCCATATATGGACAGTAGAAACTAGTGTGCTAGTGGTTTTAGATAAGATAGAATGAGTAAAGCGGCTGAAAACCCTCTTGTTATTCAAGAAATTGGCCAAGAGAATCTGGGCATGCTCTGGGGAAAAGTACCAGGTGAGAGAGACTGTGAGCCTTCCTCCCAAAGAGCCCCGGGGACACCCACAAGGAGGCAACGCGCAGGGGCAAAGAGAACATCAACTGCTGACACCAGCCTCTAGAACCAACCCGCCTTACTCACGCATATGGATATTTGTATTGTGTCATCCAATTAATATGTATATCCACACTCTTATAAGTTTCTGGTAAAATGTGCTGTTGGTGTGCAAGCTTTGAGGAGAAATCCCCTTGCACTCTGGTGCCGGAATAAACGTACCTGCTTTAGAACTCTCTCCGAGTTGTAGAGTCTGTTTCTGTGCGTCAGTTACTGAATACCTATTTACTTTGTCTTAACATGAATCACGCTGGTATTGAACTTAAATTTCAGAGCTAATTACAACGTTAGGCTTATTACATGGTTAAGCATGTGGGAACCAAAGTTCTTTAATGCAAGTGTTCTTACATGACCAGAGAGTGATCATGCTCTTTACAACTATGGGCTAAAATTTCAGCTCTTTGAGAAATTTAGCAGAATTGAGCCTTGTTGAATAAAACGACCTGTGACTCAGTGTTCAAACTCATCTAGGTAAAATGCATTTTTTAAAAAAACCTCAAAACTCAAACTGAAGAAAGCTACCCTGTAGTGAGCGGGATAGTGACTATATCACCTGGAGGGCATATTTTCTGTTGTATTTAAGGCTTTTTTTCCTGAAATATTTATGTGTACTTGTGCATGCAGAATGAACAAGGAACTGTGTGTCTGTCTCAAAAGCACGTAGCATATTTCAGGATTATGAAGTGCAAATGGCTTGTTCAGTCTGGTTCTGGACGACACCTGGTTTGTGGGAAGTGTTAATTACACAAGTAAATTAGAGGTTCTGCTTTTTATTTTTGGAAAGCAGGTCCAATTAATATTTAATGGCTCAGCTGGAGACACAGCAGAGATGACCTTAAGAAAGGTTGTAAATATATTAATATCTTTCTGTGCCAGAAGCTTGGGAGAGCAAAATGTCACCTGGCATAGTATACACAACCAGCTCCTTCTCTGAGCTGGAGCTGCTTTTCCCTGTGGCTCATAAATGTGACACAGGCCAAATGATTGGTCCCACTTCTGCATATCCCTGGTGCTTCTCCCTTTAACAGCGGGTTTTCCTTGCCAGGACATGAGGGTGCGTGATGCAAACTAGGTGCTTCTGTTCTTTTCTGTAAGTGAGCAATGCATGAACCATGAGTTGCTCCCAGCCAGGCTCCTCATACATTCTCTATGCAAATGAAACATATTGCAAAGCACTTATGTTAGATGTCATAGGGTCCATATGGTTAAAGGTATTTTTGAGTGTTGAGAACTACAGATCATTCCAGTCCACTCACACCACTTTTTTTAACCAGATGCCTTCAGAAATGTTATAAACTTAACTGAAGCATCTTCATTTCTGAGTCCAATCCACTAACACAGTTGTGCAAGTTGCTGAGCAGCCCACTGTGGACAGGAAAGACTCTCCGAACAAAAACCAAAACCACTCCCTTTGGGACATAACCAAAGTTATTTGTTGTGCATGTTTCATCCACTTCACTGCATCCTGCATCCATTCACTGCATCCATTCACTGCTGTTTGCACATGCCATGCACAGGTTTGTATTCACAATTTTGGAGCAAACTATTCAGCATATGTTCAAGTTTCCAAGTTTCCTTTCCTAAACCAAATGTATTGAAATCGTGAAACACTTTCCAAGAAGACCCCTGTTCCTCATTCCTAACCCTAGAGTAGTTTACTTAACTCACTTTCTCAATTTGATTTTTTTTTTTCAGCTGAAGTCTTAGCACTCTAATTGTATTTCAGTGAAGCCTGACCTTAAGTGGCAGACTCATTACCACCTTATTTTCAATTTTATAATTCCTGTCTTTACCACTCTCTTCACTTGCTGCAGTTGTCAGCCCTGACACACATTTTCAGAAAGTTTTATTGAAACCCATTAAATTGCTCAGTGGCCTTGCATAGGACTGGAGGTTTGGTTTGTGCGTACATCCTCAAGAGAATATTTAATCATGCTTTAGAACTTCTGTTTCATATTTGTCCTTAGTCGTGGTAAACCAAAATGTCGACTGGTGATACTTGACCTTTGTTTTACAAATGACTTCCAATCACTTCTTATAGGTGCATAGCTCAGACTGGCTTTCAGTTTGAAATCTGGCTTTTCAGCTAATCAGACTCTTACTGTTGTCGTTGATGATGAAGCCTGCTTTAAACATTTCAAATATCTTTTGGACTCCCCACACAGTAGTCTGAATACTTCATTATCTTTTTTTTCTTACTACCTTGCTGGAAGCCAGTGAAATACTAGAACTGCTTTTCCCAGGAGACTTGAGGCACAGACAGATGAAAGGCCACACAGCCAAGAAAGGATCAAATTGCAATGAAACATGGTTTAGAAGATACCTGGGAATGGAAGATGCACACTTTCATCCTGAATCTGTTCATTGATCTTTTGCTTAAAGTTTCTCAGGCGTTTAAAAATGTACTTCTCATGATGGGCTGGGGATAACCCAGAGTTGAGTGAAGCTGCATTTCTGGGAGCAAGCTATCAAGGATACACGAACAAGGTGTTCCTCCTCCCACCCTGAGGAGTTTGCCACAACAGCACCATGTAAAAAACGAATGACAGGCACCCCTTACTCATAAAACACAGCTGCACATGTTGAAATTACATCTCCCTTCTGTGCTTTTCTAGATGGAGCTTCAGTAGTCTTCTCTGGGTGTGAGAATTCAGGCTGGGATCTCTCTTTTCCTTGGAGAATGTCACCTCGTCCAGGCTGGAGCTAGGTAGAAAGGGGTCCTGCTGTCCTGTACAAACAAGAACTTGCGATGCTGCGCATGAGAGAGCACGGTCTTGGTGCACATGATGATGACATTTAGTGGGTAGGGCACTTTCTACAAAGGGGGAGATGATACTGTTCCTCTTCTGAGAGCTGCTTATATCCAATCTGTGTATTCACAGAATCACAGAATCATCTAGGTTGGAAAGGACCCTGGAGATCATCTAGTCCAACCGTTCGCCTAGCACAGTTCCCACCTACAGCATATCCTTAATTATATTACACCCCACTCATTTTGTGTGCTGGGTTTGTGTGTGTGGTGGGGCTGTTTGGTAGCAGGGAGAGGGCTACAGCAATGGCCCCTTGTGAGAGGCTTCTTGGAGCTCCCCTGGCTCCAAGTTGGACCCACTTCTGGCCAGAGCCGAATCTAATTAGAGATGGTGGCTGCACCTCTGTGATAGTGTATTTAAGAAGGGGAATCTGGGAGGAGGATCTGGAGTTGTGAGTAGAACATCTGTGTGAACACTGAGGTCAATAGAAGAAAGAAAGAGGGAGGAGCGGGGGAAGAGTCTCCCCTGCAGCCTGGGGTGAAAAGACAGGGCCACATCTCTGCTGCCCATGGATGTCCACAGTGGAGCAGATGCCCCCCTGCAGCCCATGGAAGACCCACACTGGAGCAGGTGGCTGTGCCCAAAGAGGCCCAGGACGCTGTGGGAAGGCCTTGCTGTTGTAGTTTGATGCTGGGAGGACTGCAACATGTGGAAGAGATCCATGCTGGAGCAACATGGGAAGCGCTGCGGCCCATGAGAAGGGTTCATGTCAGAGAGAGTTCATGAAGGACTGTATCCCATAAGAGGGACACCACACTGGAGAAGGGGAAGAGTGCAAAAAGTCGCTCTGAGGAGGAAGGAGCAGTGAAACCGACCTCACCCCCCCATTCATTGTCCCCTGTGCTGCTGGGGGAAGGTGTAAGGAACTTTTTGGACTTTTAGTATGTCTCAACATCGCTGTCTCCATGACAACCACTTCCTGACTCAGCATAAAGGAGCACATCTTGAAGGAAACACACAGTCCCCGACGAAAACCACATCCGCCCTAGACGAGGACATCAGCAGTCCCCCATCGAGCTGCGCCTATGCGTGAGCCGGGTGGAGGGGAAACCACAGCGAGACAGATCGGCCCCTCACCAGCACGACCACCATGGACACCCGGGCATGCGCGCACGGAGGACCACGGGGTGACACCTACAACAACGAGCCCCGTGGAAATGGGCGGACAAACTGTGGGGACGGGGACTATAAAAAAGACAGACTGCGTACTCCTTGGTAGAGGGAAACGAACTAGAAGAGGGAAACCAACTTGGAGAGGGGAACCAACTTGGAGCCAGGAACGTGGAGCATCATCGGACAGACAGAACATCGCCAGATCCCCGGTCATGGTGGTGGTAATTAGTTGCGCCTCTACCGTGTTCTTGCTTAGGGATTCCGACCTTTTCCTTTCTTTTCCTCTCTGTCCTATCGCTCTAATTAGTTGTTACAGAAAATAAAGTTTATAAGGTTATGCAGCATCTGACCTCGTTTGGGTCTTAATCTCGCTCTCGGGATTGTTTAAGAACCCTCCCCGATATCGGATCGGGACAGAAGGAGGTAGAGATATTGGGAGCAAAGCTGAGCCAGGAAGAAGGAAGGGCGGGGG
>NW_020799098.1:10802288-10817894 GCF_003259725.1 Athene cunicularia | reverse complement strand
GGGGGGAATGTGTTTTTAAGATGTGGTAATGCTTCTCACTGTCCTACTCTGTTAAATGTTATTCATGTTAATGTTTGAATTCAATTGATGTGTTTTTTCTTCCCTTAATGAATCTGTCTTTTGCTGTGGCCATATGGATGAATCATCCCTCCTCATCCTTATCTTGATTCCTGAGTCTTTTGCTTTATTTTTTCCTTCCCATTCCTGGGGGAGGAGGATGAGGAGGGGGAGAGCATGAGCAGCAGCATAGTGCTGTTTCCCTCTGGGCTCAAACCACATTTTGATAGTAAGCAGAGCCATAACTGAAGGGAAAAATATTTTAAGGGTAAGATACTGGCTTCACTAACTTCAGGTGGAGGTAAGTCAAGATTTAACTTGAAGGTTTTCATCAATAGTCCAAGTCGGAATTAGCAGAAATCTTTCTGAACGACCATTTAAGACTAGCTCAGTTAAGAAGTCTACTCACTGAATTAATCACATTTAAAAAAAAATTAAATCCCTGTATTCTTGTATATCCTAGCAAAACACATTAATGGCACTGAATGGAAATGTAATCTAAGAGGTGTAAGTTTTTCTTCCAATGATAATATTCAGATTTGGACTCTGCTGATGAGGTTAAGCAGGCTGAAAATGGTATGGGGACAGAGGAAGCTGCACTCTAGTCCTCTGACAGTTGCTTATGCCTCTAAGTCCTGTCTTTTCCTAAGCTTTCTCATGTCTGTCTCTCTGTGTATACCCCTGCTGTCCTCTGATGGATACCTGTGGCATGCTGATACCTGTGGCATCTACAATCACTCCAGCCAAGAGAATTTGGCACTTACAAGCTCCCTTCTTCTAGACCCAGAGAAGCACTGTGGCTGGTTCTGAAAAGCGAATCAAACCCATGGTTTGTTCCTTCCTTTTTAAAAATCCTGTTTATTCTTGTTATTAATAAATTCCCATCTACTCAGTTATTCTAATCTCTGGATTTAGAACTGAACAGACGCTTTACTCTGTGTCTCTGCTAGCCTGTGCTCCTTTTGCAACTGCTGAAAGCTCAGTCAATGCCCATGCTTCCTCCACCTTCATCACCTTTTAAAGTCTCTGCCTGCCCTCTGGTTTCTCATGTCACCTGAAAGCCAGGCTATTCAGACCCCTTCTTTCCTTGACGCATTTCCTCAGGCTTCTGTGGTGGCATTTCCACTCTATTTTTTCCATGGTTTTGGTTTTCTGGGGTGTGTGTGTGTGTGTGTGTTGGTTTTTAACTGATTTTCCACTGACAGTCTAATCTTACTGAATCTATTTGTCCCTTGGGACTATAGTTTACCAATTTCTGCAGTTGGTGGCACACAGAGTAGTAATATGAAGACTGTCACATTTTCACTTTCAGAGAAAATTACCAGATATCCATTTATGGCTGAATCAAGGTGTTAGACATTAATTCCTCATCAAAATAAAATTCTTATTTTTAGAGTTTCAAGAAAACTTACCATCTACTGTTTCAATAATCCTCATGAAGGGAAGACTGGATGGAAATGCAGCTTACCCAATGTGGATGCATAGTGGGTTTCTCTGGGCTTGTTCTGCACTGGCTGTCTGTTCTTGCCCTGGCAGCTCATAGCCTCTACTTCCCATGCCAATGGTCTCAGATTCAGCCCTTAGAGTGACAGACACCTTTTGACTTTCAACTGTACATTATATGAACCTGCAAAAAAGACGATAAATGGATCCAAGGACCTTTTGCCTTGCAATTTCCCATACTGCTGCTGCATTGATTTGATGAGTCTTGAGGGTAGCTGTTGCTTGGCAACTTGAAGCTAAACAGGTCCAACATCAGTTGGAGTATGTAAATGGCTTGATCTGAGTTAGCGAGGTTTCTTGACATCCTGACTTCCTCACAGAGGAAAGCTGGAGGTTGGACTTGCCTCCTGGTGCAATGTAGTTTTCTTCAAGGAGAAAGAAGGAGCTATTGAGAGCTGTTTCTATAACACAATAATCTGTAGGAAAACGGAAAAATTCAGCTCCTTCAGGGATTTCTCTGGATATCTGTGTTCCAAAGGTGTCCTGCTCAGAAGTGGTTCAAAGGAAGGCCCTGACTAATCAACATTTTGACAAGCAAAGTTAATCTTTTTGATGAGCTACCAATTCTTTTTTGTTCCTTAATCATAGTAAAAGAGTAGAGGGTAACTCAGTGAAATTAAGAGTTGAAGGAAATTAGAAAAATACAAATCCCCACTTGTCACGGGGAGCTTACTGTTGCAGTAGCTCAGGGAGCTAATAACATGGCTAGGGTGACTGATGACAGCTTTTGAGCTGCTAAGGATCTTGTCCTGAGCCTTGTAGGCTGAAGAAACCTATCCCATAGAGATTAGTTTGATATGTGGGTGATAAGGCATTTCTCCTATCTGTACAAAACTTAGCAGTTCTGGATCAGTTCTTTAACCAGAGCAATATCATAATATCAGTAGCACTAGATAACTTTATGCTGGAAGAGGTTTTAATCCAAAATGATGGCTTTTTTGAAAAATAGGGAGAAGGATTTGACTAACTGGTGGAACTGTTCCCATAGTTTTGCCTGTGGCTGGTATTGTTCCCAGAGTTTAGCCTGTGGCTACTAGTTAAGATCCTACAGACTTTCTGTTACTCTCCCTGACTGCCCTGTTCTTATTCTCTTGACTGTTCACAACTGTGGCTTGGCCTGTCCTATACAACTTTTTATTTCCAGACTCCTGAATATTCAATTAGTCATTATTTGGCCATGGAAAAAAAACATATTTAGCAGCTCAAATTATTTTTCACAATGAGTCAATGCTTAAGCCCCCATCTTATTTGTTACCTCCCTCCAAATCCCTTCCAATTTTTTAATGCCTTTCCTGAGATAAAAACACTCATGCTTTTAATGTCATTGGATGCACAATAACATGACAGAAGGGTGGCACATAACAGTGCTGTGCAGGACTCTAGCTCTCTAGCTGAACACTGGAACAAGTCATATGAGGCATCTCTGAACCATTGACCCCAACACTGATGACTTTCTTACAAACACCTTAGGGAGCTAAGATGCTGCATGTGAGTCTGGCACAGGTTATGTCCATATGGACTTGGATAAAGCTGGGAGAACAAGCCTCGAGGTCAGCTTGTTCTCTGTAGAGCAGGCAGGCTATTTGCGATGCCTCTGCAGGGCTGAGTATCATGCTGCTGAATATGCTGGCTGCATGGCATTTTGCATGATCCCAAGGATGGCCCCCATCCTGGTCTCTGCATATCCAGCACCTTTGGTCTTTGTCCTTTGTGGGCAATTCAGCATATCTTCAGTCTGAGCACGGCAAGTGGAGCTTGCCTGAGTGCCACAGGCTAGAGATAATGTCTTCCAAAGATTATCTGAAAAATTGGGCCTTATAATATTTGGACTCTGTAGTTTTCCACTGATGGTTTGTAAATTCTCTGAAAGAAGAAAATAAATACTGACCTAAAATTCCTTACCTGTTAAAAGACACTCTATTTAGAGGTAATTTAGGCTGTGCCACTCTAAAGACTTGGAAGCTTGATATAGAAAACAGATTTTAAGACACTTAAATATGATCACAGCCCAGATATTTAGTCAGATGTAGATTGTCAACATACTGATATGTAATTTTAAAGTGCCTAAATGTCTTTAAAAACATCCAGTTTTAACTAGTTTAACAGTCTATCTTCCCTGGCTTTCAGTGAGGCTTGGGTCTTGATTTGGCTCGGAAGTTAATTTCTGAAAGTGAAGTTGAAAACTTCAGGTCTCTCATGCCGATATCACCTCAAATGGCTACTGCTCCTTGCTATCAGAGTTTAACACTCAGGTTTCCGGAAAGTGTCAGCCTTGGAGGGCCTGATTTTTCTGGAAAGTGTCGAGGATCTGCCTTCAAGGAATTGGGGTCCCTTAATTATTTTCCCTATCGGGTGTCTACAAACTAAAGCACTCAAAGTCACTTTTCCAAAATGATTCCCAGCACCTCTATGAATGTGCAAAGCAAGCCCTAGAGGACTCCTTTTGAATGTTTTGGCATTAATGTTCTGTGAGACAGGGAGAAGAGATGAAGTAAAATGAGTCTCAAAATAGGACTGTCAAGTTCTTTTCTGGTAGAGCTTACATTAATTTTTAATACTCCATCTGTGATCAGAAGAAAAGAAAGACCTTTAGTTCTCAGCACAGATCTTTTTTGAGCACACTTATTTTTCCTTGTAGCAGTTATATATTCAGTTCTATGATTCACCGACTTATTTGTATTATTTTTCTTGCTTTATGGGAATCAGGCAGAGTCACCTTTGGGCCTCATCTTGAACAAAAACCACAAAATACATTACCAGTAACCCCTTAGCAGTAATCCTGCTTTGCTACTTTACAGGTGAGAGTAATAAGAGGCAGCCTTTGAGAGGATAACAAGGTCCTCATGTCAGTTCTATCTTTTTAATGAATAAGCTGAAATAATATTGTGTGCTTATAGCAGGGTTTGGTGATCAGTGCATGTTAATTTGCACGCGTTCTCCTGGATACGGAAACATATTTATTACTGTTGCCCCTTTGTGGTCTCATTCTACCATCTGGTGCCAGGTTCCCTTCCAGTTTTTTGTATCACTTGTGCCTTTGATCATGGCTGAGTTTTAACTAGACATCATTTTCTCCTGTCTTCAAAAGAAACTTCCTGAGTGGCTTAGTTTCTTACTGATTAGCCCAAGAAGCACGGAGATCACATGAAGAGTGTGCAAAAAGAAAGACATGTATTCAGTTGAAACTTTATGGGATGGTAGGGCCTTCTGCTTTAATTGCATTCCTCTGCAAAGTGAGGTTGGACGGGGCTGTGAGCAACCTGAGCTAGTTGAGGACGTCATTGCTCATTGCTGGGTGGTTGGTCTACTTGGCCTTTAAAGGTCCCTTCCAGTCCAAACCATCCTATGATTCTATGGCAGGATCAGATCAGTGGATCACCTGGAATTGGTATAAGGAACTAATTTTGTGGGTCATTGACTTAGTTAATCTGTGACAAATCTGAAGATGAAAAGAGAGTTTAAATATCACTGGTAGTGCTTGGATTGAATTTAAATGATTTAAATATTTTTCAAGAGCTGCAATTATTATTTTTTTTTTTACATGTATTATATACAACCAGGGAGGAAAGAAATATCTGTGATTCTAATATTAATAGGGGGAAAAGTAACCCCATTCACTTAATGCTTGCTTTTGTTTCCAGCATATGAGGAAAAACTGGGGGAAAAGAAGTTGGCAAAACATGCCAAAATTACAAAAAATAAAAAGAAAATAATTATAGTCCGATTTTGGAGCCATTGCAGGAAATTTAATTTTTGGAGTATGTCTGGACTGAGTTGCTCTGGGTAGGTCTGCCAGAACATTATTCCTCCTCCCTTCATGAGTTGGTACAAATATGGACTTGTTCAATAATGGTAAAAAATAACTGCTAGAGGCTATAGGGAATTTGTGAAATATTTGAGACATGTAGAAAGTTGCAGTCCATGACCCATTCTAGGTTAAACTCTTAGGGTAGAGTGTGGGAAAACAGGAAAACTCTTGTTTGTTTGGTATTTTTTCTCTACTCTTAGTCTCTCCATCAAATTTCTGGTACTCAGTGTTTGTGTATGGTAGTTTCTAAAGCTGGTTTAATCTTGTGGGTCATAAGGGGAACAAACTTAAAGTTGAGATAAAAGGCACTGCTGAAAAAATTATCTGTGAGAAAGTTAAAAGCTCACCAAGCATCATGTAGATGGTCCCAGAAGGCACAGAGAAACATCTGAAAATATCTGCTCCTCTTAACAAGTGTAGAGCTCAGAACAATCTGTCTACAGTAAAACAGGCATTTCTCTTATCCACATGAAAGTCCGTTTGTTTATTTGTTTAGCGAACAAATGTGTTTTCCTCTTTTAACTTAGCACTGAGAAGCTGAAAGAGAAGCCCTCATGGGCCTTTCTCAGATATCTGCTCTTGTATGAAGCACAGTCAGGGCATAGCGAGATAAAGTCTTGCAAAGATAGGTAGAATAGTTGGAATTTTTTAAAAAGAGTTGCTATTGCTTTGTAGGAAGTTGTTCATTCACTCCCTGTCTGTCCTGAGAGCAGCTCCTCTCCTCTGCCCTGTTCTGCAGAAACTGAAAGAGGGGAAAAAAAAAATAAAATATGGGGATTTCTGATTTCTGATGTGCAAATGAAAATATCTCCTGGATTAGTTTAAACTACTGTAAAGTTCAAAATCTACACCTGCTGACTTTATTATCCTGGAGCAGATGTGATGTGCTACCATACACCATTCTGCCAGCTTCACTAGCAGCCAGTCAGGGAGAGAATAACAAGCCATGAAGTAGCATTCTGATCTGCTCTCTGTCTGTCCTTCAGAAAACAGTTATCTAGACATCACCGCTGCTGTTCATTTTTCAACCTCCTATCAGTAGCGTCAAAACAAAAAGAACCAGGTAATGAAAACCAGTCTGAGTCTGATGTATTCCTCTAAATTTCTCTGACAATAGGAAGAATCATGAGAATGCAAGCAAGTTAAATGCACTGTATTTAATCCTACTTTGAGCACCTGCCAAAGACACAAGCCAGTTTTGGTATTTAGTCCTGTCTGAGGATTTCTGGATTGTTGCTGTACTGTGGACTGTCAGCTAACAGAAAGGTCTGATCAGAAAAGAGGTAGTCAACAATATAAGAGCTAGTAAAATTACTTAACTTGATTGCAGTGATTCAAGTGCAAATGATTAAACCCAGCTGATGCTGCTACATCTACTCATCGTTTGGATTTGTTTGTTCATTTTTAAGATTCTTTTAGAACTGGGGTGAATAGATCATATTTAAGCCTAAGCCAGAACTTGATGTTAACTCTCTGGAAAGCCTGAAAGATTTACTAAAACCCAGAAATGAAAAGATAGAGGTGGGGAAGTCCCTCTATTCTCATATGCCTTTAATGTTTTTAGGTTTTGGTCATGCACCTGTCCAGTACCTGTTAGTAGCCTCATTTGGTATAGTCAGTGTTAACACACAACAAACATGAGAAAGGCAAGTAACTTATACACAGTACTAATAATGGGCTGGAAAATAGCCAAACAGGGTAGAAATGCTGATGCCTGGAGATATTGTATGAGAGGGAGGAGCAGTACGTAAGCTACTGTCCCCCTCAGAAAGCTGCAGGTCTACAGGGGACCCCATGGGAACAACTGTGCACAGGGGAATAGACAAAGCTTCACAGAAAGACACTGTAAAACCTGGGATCAAATTCCTTAGAAAGGAGGCAAAGAACAGGCAATCTAAAGTACGAATATATGAAATAATCCTTCCAGACCTTCTGTTCTCCATGCCTTATGGCATGCAACCATGGAAATATTTATAGATGGTGGTGACAAACTGATAAATTTACCTTTGTTGCTAATTACCTTAACGTCATTCTTATGCTCCCATCTACCTTATGATGTAAATTTTTCACCTTGGTACCATATAGACATACTGATCAATGTAAAAGGTCTGTGGAAGCTGAGAAACAAAGCAGTTTGGAGCTTTTTGGATGACAGCTGTTGGGGGTTTTTTGTTGCTGCAGTGGAGCTTGTTAAGGATGTGATGCTTGTGGGTGCCAGATGGAGGAGATCAGGACCTGGGGATTCCTCCTTCCTGGGTGTGCTCTGATGGCCAGGGGTGTCTGTCCCAGACATGCGGTTGCAGCTACTGCTGGATGAGTCCCACAGTGGCACACACACAGACACATACATACACACACACTTGTATACTCATGCATGATGCCAGACGAGCCCTGCCTTTACCAACAACACTCACATGAATGTAAGTACAGAGAGCCCAGACCTCTTGCCCCTCCTCCGCTGTTCAGCATAAAGGTTCACTAGTGAAAACACACATGTTCCCACTCTCTCTGGGTTCACACGTACGCTCACACTGACAGACCCCTCAAATATCAGCACAAACTCTCAGGTCATGTCTGCATGCCAGACCCCTTGCAGAGCCGCTGACTGAGATCTTAAATCTTTCCAGATGCAAATCTCCTCCTACTTGCCTGCTAATCCAGACTGAAGTTTGCTAACAAACTATGTATGCACACACACAGACATAGGATTATATTCACTCTGGAAATCTAAACAAATCTAGGTCTCTTCAGTTGCTGACACTCAGACATCGCAGCTTACACCTTGGTCTCTCCAGCTGTTGGCATTTTGACCTTCCAACACTCACACCTAGGGCACAGAGGGAGACTACATAGGGGTAAAAAAAGTGTTAAGAAAGGATTTAATATGAAAATAGACTAGATTGCAGGGACCAAGCACAGGACTCAGATGAGCATATTGCCTGGCAGACTGCCTGCGTGCAGACGTTCCTTTTAAGCCCCTCCTCTCTGATTTTCCTACTCTTGTGTCTCCCTGATCCACTCTGGTCCTTCCCATAAGCAGGCCATATTAAGTTTTTTATGGTCCCTGAAGTCACTTCTAATATCCCATAGTATTAATGATAATCACATTTCATATTTCTTATCAGTGACGAAGTTCAGGCTGACCCTCTTCAAGGCTGTGCCCAAATTTTTGCTTTAACAGCCCATCAGTCACTGACCAACATGTTCCCTGTTAATGTCTCCTTCATCACTTGCTCATTAATTCCTGAGTGTTTGTGGGTTTAATTTATCACCTTCCTTGTTACTTGTTTATTCTGTTATAGTGAATAGTCAGATAACTTACTGAACCAAGTGCTACTTCATTGTGCATACCTGTGCAGAGCTTACTCAGCAGTGTGTTGGTGTGTGTAGGCGCCATAGAGCACACCATACCCCAGGTGTTGCAGGGGGTGAGCTAACCCAGAGCCAGGCCAGTTCTCCCATTCTCATGTTTGGAAAAAACCTGGATGTGCACACCTTGGGTGTGGGTAATCTCTGACAGCAATGCCAAAAGCCTCTGTCCCTCCTCCTGCCTAATACTTCCCCTTGATCCTTTAAAGAAGTCAAGAAAAATCAAAATGGAAAGAGAAGAGCTTTAAAGGGCTCCTAGGCCTCCTGGCATGGGCAGTTATGGTGTGAGGTAGGATATAGCCTTGGAAGCACAAAGAGTGGGTAGAGTTCTGCTCCTGTTATCCGAGATGGTGACCCCTTAAAGCTGCTTTGTAGCTCTAGACAATGTCGTAAAGAAACCCAGGGTGAACTGCAGGAGTGCCAGAGGGTACCACACTGCAGCCATGTGTAAAGACAGTAGCTCTGGTCCTGGAAAGCCTGCACTGAGGCCAAGGAGTCCTGACCCTTGGCAAGGCTAATTAGGCTGAGCGCATTGCTATGATGATGAGACACAATGTTCTTTTTGTTCCAGAGCTCATCCAAGTTAATCACTAAGTTGTACTCTTACTGAAGGCAGAGAAAATATTGTCTCCATTTAGAAACATAGAATTATAGAATGGTTTGTGTTGGAAGGGCCTTGTTTCTCTTATCTCACAGGGACCTTAAAGATGATCTCATCCCAACCCCCTGCCCTGGGCAGGGACACCTTCCACTAGCCCAGGTTGCTCACAGCCCCGTCCAACCTGGCCTTGAGCACTGCCAGGGAGGGGGCAGCCACAACCTCTCTGGGGATCCTGTTCCAGTGTCTCACCACTCTCACAATGAAGAATTTCTTCCCTACATCTAATCTAAATCACCCTCTCTCAGTTTATAGCCATTACCCCTTGTCCTATCACTATATGCCTTTGTAAAAATTCCCTCTGTGTCTTGGAACAGTCAGTGTTAGGATAATGGTTGGACTAGATGATCTTCAAAGTCTTTTCCAACCTAGATAATTCTGTGATTCTGTGAATTCCTGTAGCCCCCTTTAGGTATTGGAAGGCTGCTATAAGGTCTCCCTGGAGCCTTCTCCAGGCTGAACAACCCCAACTCTTTCTCAGACTGTCCTCTAAGGGAGGTGCTCCAGCCCCCTGATCATCTTTGTGGCCTCCTCTGGACCCACTCCAAGTGTCTGTGTCTTTCTTATGTTGATGCCCCCAGATCTGAACACAAAACTGCAGGTGGGGTCTCACAAGAGCAGAGTAGAGGAGGAGAATCCCCTCCCTTGACCTGCTGGCCACACTTCTCTTGATGCAGCCCAGGATAGGTTGGCTTCGTAGACTGTGAGCACGTATTGCCAGCTTATAGTCAGTTTTTCATCCATCAAGACCCCCAAGTCCTTCTCTGCATGGCTGTTGTCAATGCACTCGTGACCCAGACTGTATTTGTGCTTGGAATTCCCCTGACCCAGGTATAGGACCTTGCACTTGGCCTGTTGAACTTCGTGAAGTTTGCACAGGCCCACCTCTCAAGCCTAATTTGGGTCTGATTAATATGATATAATGGCCCAAAAGCTGGTTGAGCTGGGGGGGGGGTGTGGAAAACAATGCATATACGTGCTACAAATAATACTAGATGGCTACAATAATCTCGAGAACAAGAAATCATATAATGTGTACTAAAATGTTTTAATTCAGGGAAATAACAAATGGACATTCCCAAATTACACCGTATCAGTATTCACAGTGTGATGGGACTTAGTCTCATTATTATTTGAGATAAAGCATGGAGCACAGTAGGAATGTGGAGTATCACAGTAGGGCTGACTGGTGAAAGCAGGTGTCGGTGGTTTGCAGAATGTTTTGGGGAATCCCCATAAAGTGGATTTACATTTGCTGGTATTTTAAAATATGCGGTCCTAATGTATTTGGCATCTAAACTGGTGCTGGTGGCCTGAAGCACAGCGGAGGAGAGCAAACACTCATGAGGATTTAGTGCCTAGGCTGAAGGATGGGAAATCAAGTGAGAAGTCACAGTCAGAAACAAAAAAAAATGCCAACAAGAACAGAAAAGGGGAAATCTGAAGGGATTACAGCTACTGCAGGATTAATTCTGCAGCTGAGCTCAGCTCAAAAAGCCTCATGATGTATGAGAGAGATGTCACTCTGTGCTCTTAAGGGCTGCAGAAAATTACAATAAAGACATCAGCATTTCCAAGGACTGGGGGGCAGCTTCCAAGGACTGGGGATATAATCTCTGCAGCCTTTTTTGCTGTAAGGAATTTAGCCACATCCATCGCTTAGATTAGATCTGGGCAGTCTTATTCTTTAGCTTTAACACAAAACACAGTGCCCAGGCACAGAGCAAGCCTTGGGCTTGGACACACCCTGAGCTGTACCTGAGCACACTGGTCATGAACGTGTCAGGCTGGTGTTCAGAGCAGCTGCCTGCAGGCTGCCAGGGAGCTGGGCAGAAGGTGAAGTACTCCTGCCTTTGGAGACCACGCTTTCAGAGCTGTGTTTTTTTTTTTTTTTTTTTTTTTTTTTTTAGAGAGAGTCCAGAAATGCTGCTGTGTGATCAGGGCAGAAAAAAGGCAGCTGAATAATATTCTTGTCCTTAGAAGTCTGTTCTTTGAACCCCAATGGGCTTCAGGGCTCTTTATTCCCAGGGCAGACTCCATAGTCTCTGGATCTAGTAGGAAATCCTGGAGGCAAGAAAAGCCACCCTCTCCCTAAGAGCATGGTAGCTGAGGATGTCCTTTACTGCTGAGCTTCCCAATCCATCTAGCAGTGTAACCTCTTCCAAATATGATGAGACATCAATTACTTTTTGAGATGCATACAGCTTTCTCCTGCCCTGTCAGCCTCTTCAGTGTGTTTCCCTGTAGGGCGTTTATTTGATTACATTATCATATAGCGCCATAACTCCCTACTGATCTCTCTGATGGTGATCAGCAGGAGTCAGTGTGCTCTGACTGTAAGGACAGATTCTCTGCTCTCATGTGTAAGCAGGTACCTGTCCTCAAAGGAACATGCATTGCCTGGAAAGATAGGATGCTTTGCTATGTTTTGGTCTCTATTTTTGAAGAAAAATTCCTTCTTCATTTGAAGAAAATTTCCTCCAGGATATTTTTTGACATGTAGATAAGAAATGAGGAGTTCACATCCTACCTAAGGCAAGCTTTTCCACCTTACCTGTTGCACAGAGATAAAAACACACAATGCATATTTCTCTGAAAAAAACAAAACCAAACTAAAAAAAAAAATCAATTTAAGATAAACTTAAATAGATTTACCATCCAGTTAAAGCCTGTATTGCTGTTCTGGGATCTTATCTACATTTTTGTGAAGGTTGGTGTTTGATTTTTTTTAAGAATAGACAGAAAAGACACGTATCCCTCCAAATTTGTTTCTGTAAACTGGATCTTAAGTAAAATTCCCAGGAGGACCATGTGGAGGGGGGATCCTGCTTGCTATTTTGTGGGTTCCCATTCTCACTGTGCTGGAGAGGATGCAGCTTGGAGTCCCGTCACTGTCATGTTGTGTTTTAAACTGGCAGTTAAGTGGGTCATGAAATACCATTCTTTGGGAGGAAAGTTGCTTTCGATTCTTTGCTCTTCTCTCTTTCGCCCCTGCTCTCTCCAGGCAGTCGCTCCCGGCTTCAAGACACACTTTAACTAAGCTCCCATGTCCCTTAGGAAAACTGCTGCATGAAGACTAGAGGTGTTGGACCTGTGGCTGAGGAGCAGGCAGGCGCATCCCTGCAGGGACATTCCCCCCCCCCCCCCTTGCTCAAACTGTTTATGAAATTGTAAACCAGGCTGCAAGAATGAGACGGTTGGGAGGCAGAGGGGAGGGGGAGCTCATTCCTCCTCCCTCTCTGTTTCAAAGCCTTTTGCTTTCCAAGCTCAAATGCTAGCTGAAATCTGACGCCTGGACTGCATATACTGTGAGATGTGGGCATGCCCTTGCAGTGCACTGATTTCCTCTGCAGCTTGGAGAGCCAGAGCCGCACTGAGGCTCTGAGTGAGGAGCTGCTCCATCAGGCAGCGAGTGCCACATCACTGTGCTGCTTGTGCAAGGAGCTCCAGCATGGTCCTGAGGCTCCTGCTCCTCCTTGGCGGGCTGCTTAGGGCCACCGAGCCAGCGCCCCGCTGTGAAACCGGCCAGGAAACTCTAGGTAAGGCTAACCACCCCAAAAGTCCCCCTTCTTCTCTCCTTCCTTCTCCTGGAGATGAGCAGAGTAAGGGGCTCCAGCTTTGAGGCGAGGGTGGCAGGAGCTGTCAGTCTCCCCTAGAGAAGAGGGGATCAGCTCTTTGGAAGTCACAGACTGGCAGGGATGAAACTGGGGTTGTGCTTGGGAAGTGTGGATAGGAAGGCAGGAGGTGGTGTGGCTCTGCAACAGAGCAAACAAGACTGATGTAAGGGAACATAATGTTTCACTATCACTGGTTTTTAAGGCCATGTGTAGACGTGTCTTTCTGTCAGTTGAGTTTCCAGTCAGTAGGATCCCCCTCGCTGGGGAATGCAGAGGATTTGCCCCATCTCTGGCTTTGCCTTCTAGGAATGTGGTAGATTGCAAGAAGATGAACTTTTGACCTTCTGTGTGCTTTTCTGCTTAAGAAAAAACCTTCTCCTTACATTTAGCTTTGGGTCACTTATTTCAAGTCCAAAGTATGAGAAGATTTATTAGGATCTGGCAGCTGTAGGGTGTGTTTTAGCTTGCTATAAGCAATATGGAATTTGTATGAGTTGATTGGCTGGAAAAGCACATTTATCCATTAGAATAATGGTTAGGTAGGAAAATGCTGCTAAATGAATTGAAAGATTTTGATTCAGTATCCAGTTGACTAATAAAAATATTAACAGTATCTTTCAAAAATATGTGGTGTTTTTATCAAGGGGGTTTAATTCAAATTTCATTTATATGGGGACAGTGGAGAGGTGAAATACAAGGTCTGTTCCAGGAAAGCTACTTTCAGAAGGTTCACACTCAAAATGATTCAGAAAAATATTTATTTCATGGGAATACAGGAAGGGATAAGTTAACCTGAAACTGACCTTAATGTTACCCAAGGAAATTCAGCTATATTTCAGTGCTTAAATATAAGCCATAGACTGTAACTGGCATTGAGCTGCTACACAATGCAGTCCATGGGCTGTGTACTGCATATAATTTGAGAGTGCTGTTCCCACGAACATCAAAGTGAGGTCTACCGCAGCCTAAAGGGATTTTATTTTTGGATAAAGCTGCACAAAGAGAAGTGTTGTAGACTATTTACAGCCAATTACAGGAAGAGGCTGTGTGGTTTGCAGCATGCCTTTTCTCTGTGAGGTATGATTCTGTTCCAGCTGAGCAAAAGTTTGCCATGAGGTATTGATCCTAGCAACCACAAACGTATGGTCATTGAAGGGTAACTCTACTGTGGCAGAATTTTTTGTGTGTGTTGGCAACTGTGCTGCCTTTAGGGGAGGGCTTGAGGAAAGGCAGGTGATGGTAATACACCTCGCATGTGGTGGGACTGGACTGCTGAATTTGGCCCTAGAGGGAGGGCTAGTGGTAAGAAAAGTGAGTTGTCATGTCACTATATGGTGTGCAACATGAGGAAGAGGCATGCTTCACCCTGGAGGGATGTTGGACCAGGGAATAAAGTAGCAGCTTAGACATTGAGAGACCTGCCAGATTTCTCAAGGGTCTTCCTTTTCTAAGGGGGAAATAAAGGTCATGTCAGGCCACATGAAAAGAAAGGGGATTGCAGTGCTGCACATGTTCACAAATAGACCTTGCAAGAGTCTCCTCTCAAAATCCAGGGCATAGGTTATGTCTTCAGCTGTAGCAGTGGGAGTTTCTCCCCTGCTTTGGGATCCCTTGTGCAGATCTCGGTGGATCTCAGCAGCCAGACCTGCAATGCCCTGCAGGAGGAGAGAAGGGCAGCAGGAACCAGTGCCACTGCCTGACTCCCTGCAAGGCTGGAGCTGCTTTCTGCAGGCTGCCTGGCCTTCTCCATGATACTTGCTTTGCTGTGACTCATTTGGCTTTTTTTTTTTTTTTTTTTTAAATAAGAAACCAAAATGAAACTTGGTTTACAATACCAAGATCCTTACAAAATGCTTTGTGTTCTTCTGTTTAGAAAAATAAGGAAATCATTACTTCATCCAGCCCCACAATATGGCACAGGCATCACATACGGTGTGGGGAGCTTTTTGAGCAGCAGCTGGGAACCATGGCACTGAGAGGGCAGATCCCTTTTCCCCAGCCGTGCCCTGTACCCCTGGGGAGCCAGTAAGTCACTGTCTCCCCCAATGATAAGATGCTACCTTGCCCCATTGTGAGGCAGAAGTTTCAGACCCTTATGAGTTTTACTGGCCTCTTAGCCTGTAGTTTGGGTGAGAATAGTACAGTTTAGCATGTTTCCCCTGAAAGGTGGACAGCCTTTGTAGAAGGAGCTAATAGCACAGGTTCCTGTTTTATCCGAGTTGTGCATGTCTCTGCTGCTGACTGATGTATTTCAGCGGTAATTAGTTAAATGCAGCACTTTGCCGTCACTGACAGCAAAAATAAAAACAAAGGAGAAGCAGTCTGAAGTCACATGCCCTGAAATACCAAAAAACAGTGACTTTCCTTGCAACTGGAGCCAGCTCTACCATTGAGATGCTGCCAGGGGTCAGGCTACGGCTGCAATGTAACAGCGATAAAACCTTTCCTGACCACTCATATTCAAAGAGCGCCTTACAGGGGACTTCTGGGGCAGCGGTACGCCAGCGCTCAAGTGTGTGTGCTCAGCCCCCGGGTTTACGGGGCGAGCAGGGAGGCGAGCGCCGAGCGCTGGCCGCGGGCTGGGTACCGCGGCC
>NW_020799098.1:10723801-10802238 GCF_003259725.1 Athene cunicularia | reverse complement strand
GCCCGGGGCCGCGCCGCCGCCTGTGGTGCCACCGTGTGGGCTCCTCAGCTGGTACAGACGGCTCCGGGGACACACCGCACCTGGGCTGGCTTTAAAGGCAAAAGGGATGCCTGAGCCTTTTGCCAGCCCCTGCTCCCCGTCCAAGCATTCGAAAGGTGTTTCGGGTAGGTGGCATAGCCTGGCAGGTGTCACTGCTGAGGACCGGAGCTGTTTGACCGGGAGCTGTGGAGGTGGGAGAGCAGTTGGAGAAGGGCTCCCGGCATCACCCTGGCTGGCACGCTTGTCACCTGTGGGCCTCCACTCCCAAGCACCTTGATGCTTCCTGTCATCCTGGCTCACTCTGCTCCTGAGCCAGACGATCCCTCATCCTGAGGGTCTCTGAGTTTAACCACTGGAGATGGGAGGGAGTGGAAAGGTGTAAGGAAGAGAGATGGAGAGGGAAAACCAGCATGGTGGGAGGCAGGGGACAGGTACTGTAATTCTTCTGGAGCCCAGGACAGATTTGGTGGTACTGGTTCCTCTCTAAAGCTATGGCACTGAGTAATACTGATTGTCTTCTGGAAAGTCAGACTGACAGAGACAGTGGCTTCACAAATAGATGCTATACCTTCTCCCTCTCCTTCTCTGACATTCCCATCTCCATAGTGTGTCATGGTTTTTGCTAAGTGAAAGGGGAAAAGGGAAAAGCCATTTCCTCTCATGAGCTTCATGTTGGCCACAGCTTCATGGGACCTGACATATTAGTTCACCTGCTGTGGATATTTCTAATGCTTGTTTCTGGGTGAAACGCATGTCTGCGTGCACACACAGGCTGAGCCTCTCCAGCTCCTGCTGCTCTCATGAGTGTGACTGCACTGGGTGACCTGGCTGGGGTCTGCTCCTCTGCCCCAGGGCCAGTGGTGCCAGCTGGGCCCTTCATCCCGCTGTGGCTGGCACGGGCAGGCACAGACGTGGAGCGTGGCCACAGTACTACACCGTCATGTGTGGGAAAGCCCAAGATGTAGGAATCTTGTCTGCTGCACCCAAGATGGATGTGTCCAGGGCTTGTCAAAACAAAAAAATGTAGAACTAGCATCTACATCATGCACACTCACAAGATGAGAAATTCCAGCTCTTGTAAAGCAGGTTGTCATCACCGAGTCATGTGAGCCACTCTGGATTCCTGCCACTGACTCTAGTATTTCTACTCAATTATTATTTTAGCAACACTGATCTTCAGCTACATTTAACATGGGAAATGGGATCAGAAACAGCCACTTATGTGGGAAAAGTAAGTTTATATTGAAAATATAATACACAGGTATATCCTTTTACTGTTGACATCATTTATGCATTATTTTAATTTGGAGGCAAAGTGCTCTTCAGAATACTTCAGAATACTATGTAAATACATAGAAATCAAAAGTTGAACAAAAACCTCACTGCCCTAAGGCACAGCTAGGCTTTTAGCAAGACTTAGTAACACTAATGGTTGTTCCCATTTAACATTTCTAGACTTGCCTTCCCCTTCACACAGTCAATTAGTGGCTGTTTGGGGGTGCTGGCTGGCTGATAGCTACTGTGGTCCCCTTTAGGCTGCCCAGGCCTAGTGAAAGCCATCCCCTACTCAAGCCTGGACCAAATGTTGGATAAATGTTACAGGTGCCATTGTCAGGGGGGCTGAGCATGGAAGTACCATGAAGAAGTCATCTATCACGTTGTGAACATGGTGTTTGAGACTGGCGGACCACACCCTGGTCTCTTTGCCAGGCTTTTTTGACCCAGGGCTTTTATGATTGCTGAAACTTGTCTGGACAGTCACCCTCCCCATTGGACACAGCTGCCACAGATCAATGGCATTTAAGGACTTAGGGTTGCTCTGCCCATTGCAGAAACAAAACTGAAATTTGAACCCCTTTGTTTATGCTATTGTAACTCCATTGATTTAATTGGCACTATTTCAGTCCTACAGGGTTATAATAGGACACCCTTATCTAGGAGACAATATGAGATTAAGGCACAGATTTAAGTCAAGGCTGCTGAATTAACTGACAATCTTTTGTAGCATAAGAATATCACATGTGGCTAAAACTCAGTTGACTACAAAACCAGATCTGATGTCAATTAAAATAGTTCTCATACATCTAAACTAATGAAAAGACAGTTATGCTAGGGGGCTGTATAGACTGTTTGTAAAGTGGATGGAATAATGTTTTGGCAAATGTTCTGGAGGGTTGTACTACCAAAGATAAAACCATCATTTTTTCAGACATCATCCTTCATCCTATGGCATTCAACAGTGTTGAACTTACTCAGAGGTAAGCTTCTGACTCTGTTGGCCAAAGCACTTAGTACTGAATCATTAGACAGTGGGAACTGAGCTAGAGAGAGTAGAATATGGTCACAGAGTAGAGCTATGGAGGCATCACAGCTCCAGATCACCAGACTAATAAGTGTTTTCACCCTTCTCCAGTCACAATGACAAAAATTTGATCCTTTAGATCATAGCTGTAGAGATTTCCTGACCCATTCTACCTTCTCACCCCAGCTGTTGTTTAAACTCCAGTATCACCCAGATCTGAGCTGATTTCCCCTTCCTTCACTGTCTAGACACGGAGGGATGGTCTCTATATGCCTCCAGATCGTCTTGGTGTACCTCAAATGCATGTTCAGTAACAGACCAGCCTCATGTGCAGCCCAGCAAGTCTTCAGCCAATCTGGAAAATGCTGGGCCATTTTGGTGTCATTATCTGTTGCATTTTGTTCTCCTAATCAGTAAGTTTTCCCTCATAAATTGGAAAAGATGTCAGCTGAGGCTAAAAAGGGGTATTTTGTGGTTTTTTGTTTGGGGAATTATGCTTCTGTTGAGGATTTTCAGCTGGGAGGAGTCCCTGGAGCATACTTACTGGCCAGAGACACAGCTGGGGTGATACTGGAGATCCTGTCACTAGAGACACCGAGTCAGGCAGTGGGGACAGACAATGTAGACAGAAATACTCTTTGTCAGTTCTTTTAGGCTCCTACAGCTGCAGCCCTGTTTGAGTTGCATCTGGACAATTAGAAACCAGGGAGAATTACTGGTCACCACTGAGGCTGGCTTTGAGCCTCTGCCGAGTGGCAGGTCTTGGTATGCATCAGCACAGATTTTGACCTGTGGTCTGCAGGTTGCATGAACTCTCATCACCCATGAGAAAGCTTCACAGTCTTCTTGCAAGCCCCAGAGCAGTTGTGTGAGAGAAACAGTCCTGGAAGAGCTGACTGTCATTGCTGTGGGAACACCTTCAGTAATTCAGTGAAAACGGGTGTTTAACCAAATGCCAGGCAGCAGGTGGGTTAGAAAGAAGGGTGATTAATAACGAATACTGGCTAGCATCTTCCTGCTGTGATCTTGCTCTGCAAAGTGAAGGCAGATTAGGCATTAATCTCTTTCAGCTGCTTTCAGGCTTCTTCATGTGAAGGAGTTGGGCTAAACCAGGGCTTGTCTCACTGCCTGCTCTCGGGCTCCTGCATTCTGCTTCTGCCGGTCTGCAAACACATCGCTCCCCTGGGGCAGTTACAGCAATTGCTGGAGTGGAAGATTAGTAACAGGAATTCAGTCCTTTACTCACGAAACCTTTGGTGTATCCAGAAAAAGGAGTTAACCACGTGGACTGCTTTTTGCAATCACTCCTCTCCCCTCCCATTTTCCTGGAATTCCTTCTCTGTGGCTGGGGATGGTTACTTCTGCCCCTGCATGTATGCCTTAGATATGTAGCTGCTTTCTCTCCTGGGCTTTCTGGCTGAACCATTTTTCCCCTTACCAAGCTCCTCAGATGCCTCATTCCTCTGCCCCCTTTTACTTCTCCACTCCTCCTGGCAATTCTGATCCATTATAGTATTCTATAACAGATCTTGTCCTGCTCTTGCCCTCATGCTGTTGCAGGAGCTGGCTCCGGAGGCAGCTGTGCTTTGCCTTTTGCAGGTGCTGTTGCAATATTTTTGTGAAACGCTACAGCCCAGGAGTGTTTGCATATTACCACTGATACTAAATTTTGTCTCTTCAGGAACTTACAAACAGATTATAATTGCAAAGAGCAACTCGATGAACCGTGTAGAACCACAAGGAGAGTTATACTAATATGATCAGAAATGGAAATGCTTTGTTTGAAAAGACAGAAGTTTTGACTATAAACAGACTAAAATGGACACATATGTCTTCCAGTTTAAAACAGTATTGTAGGAAACTCAGAAAGCTAGTAGGGGGTGTGTTGGTCTGTACAAGATAAATTATCTAATCTTGTTTGATCTGTCAGTCATAACAATGCAATTGTGTAAGTCTCACTGAATGATTTAGATATTTTGAATTTAAGACTGGCTCTTGGGCTTATTCCATATCCTCAAGCGCACAAGCCTCCTGTTGGCTTTGCTCTCGAAAATGTAAGCAGCCAAGCCATGGCACTGAAAGTAGCTGTTGAGCTCTATTGTCTGGGTTAGGGTTAATCACAGCAGCTTGCTTCTTTCAGTGCTGAATCATCAAGGGGAAAAAATGTAATCTTGGCAGTAAAATATGTATGTGCTGCATTGTAGATTTTCAAGCTTGCCTTTGCAAATTAAAACCAGAAGCGTATATTATAGAGAGGGCTCAGAAAGCTTGAAATGGCTTTTCTCCTCTTCAATAAGTTATTTTATTCGTAATCTTAAATAGAAGCTGTGCTACTGAAAGGACTTTTGTAGCTCTGGTGGAATAGCTAGAGTACAAAAATAAACATTAAAAATTGAAAAGGCTGTTCTGGGTCAGGAAGAAAAAGGTCTCTCTGTACCAACCTGTCTGTGGATGGGACTGTGAGAGGAGGCGGCACTGTCTTCCTCTGAGCCCAGGGAAGTCTCTGGTCAGAAAATGGAAAAGGTTTAGGGTCTTTGAAGCACACAAGAAGCCGTGACTGAAGCCTGCCAAATTAATCTGGAGATCTGAGTAACTCTTTATGTACCATTGCCTGTCATTCCTCTTATGAAAAAGAGAAAGGGAGTGGCTGAACTCTTCTGACTTTGCCCAAACTTTGAGAAAACGAGCTAATATGGGTGGGAACAGGGATTTGCTGGTTATTTCTCTGTGCAGACCCAGACTCGTGGGTGCAGGGCTCCAGGAGCAGAGTGTGCAGCTGCATCTTGGGAGCTGGCCTTGGAGAGCTTCCTGCCGCCTGCTCTCCAGGCAGGCAAGCTCTGGCCCAGCTACGTGCATCCACACTTATTTATATAAGTACACATGCTGGAGAATTATCTTTGGCCCTTGCAGAGCCGCACCCTCCAAAACATATGCAAGCATTGGCATTAGGAAACACAGGAAAAGTCCAAACACCACATCAGCACACACACATTTAAGACTCACTACAAAGCAAGGTATGAAACAGACCTTTTCTCTCTTGTTTTTATGTATGTTAACTCCTGATAACCTGAAGACTCAAGCTGGTTCACTCCTGGGTGTTTACAAGGCAGAATTGTGGCTGATGTATGGATTATATGGCAGCTTGCATGGGGCTGTGGTGGGGAGAGGTGTTAGAGTTTAGGCCCAGCTGGCTTCTGGAACAGCAGAAGCTGCATAGATGTCTGTCAGAGAGACAGAGAGAAAACAGCATGGTGTGCTGCAAAAATGTGAGGCTTAGATCTAGGTTTAGGACCGAGGAGGAGAGAGTCAGTTTTGCTAGTGAATGAGTGAGTCTTGGTAGATCTGAGTTTGAGAGATACATCCTGGGCCAAAAGTAGTGGAAAAGCTTTATCCTTTGTTGAAGAGTCACTCCTGCTTATCACATATTGGGATGAGCAACTTCGGTTGTCATGGGAAAGGTTTATATGGATTTGGGTTCCTCATCTAAAAAAGGAATCTAGCCTTCTCTGTCAGTGTCTCTGTTAATGAGTTATAGCCATGTTGTTAGATTGCCTCTCCCTATAAGTATGGTAAAAATAACAAAGTGTAGAGGCCAGGTAGCAGACAGTCTGAAACCAGAGCTGTCTTTACCTCTCCTGTGCTAACATCTCCTGCTCACAAAACAATCCAGTCCTCTTGTGAACCCAGCTACAGCATATGACTTAGCGAAATTTCTCATGTCTCTTCCATCAGCGATCCATTGCTTCCAAACCTCTCCTGTCCAGCTGGGCAGAAAGAGGCATCTGCTAAATGCAGCAAGACTGCTGCTGCTCGGATTGCCAGAGCAGGGGGAAGGAGCAGCACCATGCCCAGACTCTGCCTGATGCATTTTCCCTTTGGTTTCCTCTGCTTGTTCCAGCGTGTTGCTAGAATACCTTTTTGCTCCAGCTGAATAAGCAGAATATTGAGACACCATTGAGAACAGGTTTGTGCCACGTATCAAACTGACAGATGGCTATAGCACTCCTGCACAGTAATAGTGGCCTGGGAGATTGTGTGTGCCTCAGTTTCATTATGTGATCAGTGCATGTCAGGGAGACAAACAAAAAGGACATTTGTAGCTTGGTCACAGAGCCAGGGAAATGCCTCTTACTTTTGAGGAAACATGAGCAGCTGCAGAAAGATCATTCATACTCCCCAAATGAACCCATGAAGAACTGCACTCAGCACATACAACCCTCTAGTCTAAAATAACAGGTACAATACAGTCATTTTCTGCCGAAGGAAAAAAAAAAAAAAAAAGTGTCAAATATTTTTTATCCAGCCTTCAAGGCAGCGAACATTGCTAACAACCCCGGTAATAACCAGAGATAGTGTCACTCTGCTTGTTGGGACATGGCTGAACTCAAGCCAGTCCCATCCACACCAAGTTTTCCCCTCTGTATGGAACATGTGGCTGGCTCCAGACTTGTGTCCAAGGCCTCACAAGTTGAGAGTGTGATGGCATTAGGATATAAGACTACCCAGATTCACAGAGCTAGCAACATCCAGTTTTACCAGCAGGGTTAATTGCTGGAGGTCTTACTAACTAGATCACTCCTTTCTCTTTTCCAGCTGGCATTGTACGAAATGCTATTCCTTGATTATCCCCAGGTGTAAAACTACATGTAGTATCTGGCTGAGATGCAGCTTTTTTTAGAAATGCTTCAACCTTAAATAAATAACTCACTGAGGGGATTGTGCCCAACGGAGGGAAACACTGAAATCTTATAATGAAAGGTACTGTTGATGAACCAGGGATTGTTTGTTGCTATTAGCATAATGTACCAAGCCCGGAAAGAAGTTTCTATGGATGTAATTTTTTCCAGCTTTCTGCTGATGTTGGAGATATGGGCTGTTTCTGCTAGTTCTGATCCCTCATTTGTTTTATGAGCTAATGTGGATCAATGACAATTCATAATATAAAACCAGACTCATTTCCAATTAAATGTCTCCCTCCAAGATAAAATTCCAGGGTTACTTTTTTTTCTCATTATAATGTTTTTATTTTGGCTAAAGAGTGATCAACTCATTAGCAACACATATGCAGATGATTACATTTAAACAAATAAGCCAGGAGTAGAAGTTTAAACTTTCCTTGGTAGGAAAAAAAAAAAAAAAAGAAAACATAATTAATTTGGCCTTACAAGGACAAATAGTTCACTGAGCAAGAAGCTAGATGCCTGCCCCCCCAGTAAGAGCTAGAAGAAATAGTAACATAGCTAGATCCCAAATACATCACAAGGAAAGCAGACCTGATGGTGTTTAAAAAGTTAGCACACAGTGGCTTAGCTTCTATGAGGCCCTGCTGAAAACAGCTCCAATACCTGGGTAGCAATATTTTTCTTTAGTTGCCAGTATCAGAGAAGGGCAATATAGAATCATTTGCTACAGGAGGAAAAGAGGCCTCTCCTGGGTCATCAAACCACCTTCCTTCAAAATCAAGAGAGCTTTGTTTATTTGACCTAGTAAACAGAAAGCTAAGGGGATCTGATTGCTCTCTGAAAACACAGGATGAAGGCATGGATCAGGGAGCACGGGGAGCTATTTAAGCTAAAGGACAGTGCTGGCACAACAACACATGGATAGCCACGAATACTTTTAGGCAGGAAATTAAAAGGCAATTTCTAGCCATTAGAGAAGTGAGCTTTTGGAAAGCTTTCCCATGAGAGTAGATGGGAAGGGAAATAATTAGTTTTAAGATGTTATTAAAAGGATTATAAAATGCAGTTGCTAGAGATAGAATGAAGTAGGATGGGGAAGAAATACATTCCCTCATATCTACCAAAGGCTTAATGGCTTTACAAGAAAGGTATGGACAGTATTATGTGGGACCAATAGATTTGTTAGGGGGAGATCCATAAGGCATCTAGCTATGTATAGAAGGACTCACATGGACTTTTAGATTGAACCACGTTACTAAAGAACTACATTTTCATTAGTGAAATTTCCTAGGCAGCTAACTTACAGTTTTTAAGCATGCCTAGAAATATTGTCAAGTTGTCAGGGCTGGGTAGCTCAATGTCTTTTTCAAACATAGGCCTGATTTCTTACACAAGCACACTTCAGATTTATTAACAAGTCCTCCCTTCTTAAAGTGGATTAAAGACTGCCTGGTCAGTGTACTTGTCTGGTGATGCCCTGCACCTGATCCCTGCAGTCTATCCCGTCTTCTTATTAAACTCTATTTCCAACTCATTGCTTGGGTGAGGGTCTCTCTTTTTTTGTGTGTGGATGGTGGTGTATGGGGCTCCAAATTCCAGTGACTGGTGTGAGACCACGGGTCAGAGGGGCTTGTGACACCAGGGTGAAGCACTTGGAGGACCGGAGTCCACATGCCTTGTGTCTGTATGTCGGTGTGTGCAATTGCTAGCAAACACCAAGCTGGACTAGCAGTGGACAGGACAAAAGATTGGGTATCTGAGTATTTGAGCAGCTGTGATCCTGGGCTGGATACAGAGATACTGAAGGGTCTCAGAGTTGGCTACTGGGGGAACCAGGAGGTCCAAGCCAGCTACTGGGGAGACCACTGTGTCTGAGGCTTGGCTTACCAGTGAGACCCTAGGTCTGGGCCAGGTACCAGAGATGCCAGCATGTGTGTCAGCACATGAGGCAACTGGGAGATCAGTGGATTGAGGACCCAGGTGCTGGGTAAACTAAGCCTAGCTACTGGGATTCCAGTGTGTCTAAGCTCAGCTACTGGAGAGATATACCTTTACCTCTTTTCCATCAATGGTCTTTCATCCTGATTAGCCAGAAAGGGGAACAAGATGATGCTTTTGGTGCTGTTGTGTTTGCCTTTACCGTGTTTTTCTGTGTGTGTATAAGTAATATGTGCCTATTGGGAATACGTGCTTGTCCCTAGTGTGGCTGGACCTCAGGTCACAGGGCTGCAGCAGCCTCTTTGGGGCTACCAGATTGGACAGTTTCTAACATGAGGGAGGTACCACGGATACCTGCCCCATAATGATTTTTGTTTGTTTGTTTGCAGGTCAATGCCAAACTGTACAGAAAGGTATGATGCGACTCTGTCCTTGGAGAATCTCGAAACCTTAAGTATTTCTTCATTATTTCCTAACAAGTTTTCTAATGTTGGTGCTATAGTCTAGAGAGATGTTCTATTTCACACAAGGTAGGATTTTGCTGCTGTGACAATGGTATTTGTTACCAGCCAGAGACATTAGCAAGAGAAGGAGGCTCAAATGTAGGCCCATTACTGTAATAGCCAGTAATTTTATGAAGAGACATCTCTCTATTACTCCCTTTTCACCTCTGAGTGGGTTGAAGTTATTACCAATATCTATCCTTCCTAAACCCTCTTAACCCGATTTCTTAAAATGTATTAGGTTTATGAGAATATACGTGTAAGCACATTTATGGGCCTGCTTCAAGTCCCAGAATAACTTTTGATTTCTGTGGGCATTTTCAATCAAACTTCATAAAAGGGCTGCAGTTTCAGAGATATTAAAGTCTTACAAATTTTGTGGGGCCAAGCAAGGAGAGATATCTTACTGATACCTTCCCTGCTAAAGGAAAAAATCTATATGATCTCACACCTCATCAGTGAATCCATATGAAAAACCAAGGACAAGTGAGAGAGTGATATTACAAATACACTTTATTCAGGAATCTGAGTTTTTCCTGTGTTAGACACCAGCAAATTCGCACCTTGATGGAGGATTTTTCTCTCTTATGAATCCTCTGGCATTTAATAAACTCAAACTTAATTTAAATCAGATAAGATTTAATTGGAGATTAAATTTAAGAGGCATGAATTTGATGGATGGGCCGCTCAGTGGATAAGGAACTGGATGGATGGTCACACTCAAAGAGTTGCCGTCAACGGCTCAATGTCCAAGTGGAGAGCAGTGACAAGAGGTGTTCCTCAAGGGTCAGTGTTGGGACAAGAGCTGTTTAACATCTTTGTTGGTGGCGTGGACAGTGGGACCGAGCACACCCTCAGTGAGTTTGCTGATGACACTGAGCTGTGTGGTGCAGTTGACACACTGGAGGGAAGGGATGTGCCATCCAGAGGGACCTGGACAGGCTGGAGAGGGGGGCTGTGCAAACCTCATGAAATTCAACAAGGCCAAGTGCAAGGTCCTGCACATGGGTCAGGGCAATCCCAAGCACAAACAGGATGGGTAGAGAATGGATTGAGAGCAGCCCGGCAGAGAAGGACTTGAGGCTGTTGGTTGATGAGAAGCTCAACATGACCTGATATGTGCACTCACAGCCCAGAAAGCCACCTGTATCCTGGGCTGCATCAAAAGAAGCATGGCCAGCAGGTCGAGAGAGGGGATTCTCCTCCTCTACTCCACTCTCCTGAGACCCCACCTGGAGTACCGCGTCCAGCTCTGGAACCCCCAACATAAGAAGGACATGGACCTGCTGAGCAGGTCCAGAGGAGGCCACAATCAGGGGGGCTGCAGCACCTCCCTTATGAGGACAGGCTGAGAGAGTTGGGGTTGTTCAGCCTGAAGAAAAGAAGGCTCCAGGGAGACCTTAAGCAGAATTCCAATACCTAAAGGGGACCTACAGGAAAGGCACATTTTACGAGGGCATGTAGTGATAGGGCAAGGGGTAAAGGTTTTAAACTGCAAGAGGGTAGATTTATATTAGATATAAGGAAGAAATTCTTCACTGTGAGGGTGGTGAGGCCCTGGCACATGTTGCCCAGAGAAGCTGCGGCTGCCCCCTCCCTGGCAGTGCTCAAGGCCAGGTTGGACGGGGCTTTGAGCAACCTGGGCTGGTGGAAGGTGTCCCTGCCCGTGGCAGGGGGGGTGGAACTAGATGATCTTTAAGGTCCCTTCCAACCCAAACCATTCTGTGATTCTATGAGACAGCCTTTCCTTTGGAAACCAGGCTTTATTAATTTTGGTGGTTTCCAAGCTATTTATTAAATGAAATTCCATGTAGGCTTGGTACTCCAGTGTTTTCTGGCAAGGGATTTGTATTTTCATTGCTGTTCAGGTATTGAATTAACAAAATAAATCTTATTTAAGGACAGTGCTTATCAATCAGATAATCCCATCAATTTGTCAGATACCATTTGAATTCTGAATGACATCTACTTGCATCCAACTCTTTTCAATCAATCTCCAGACCAAGCATACTTTCCATCATCTTTAAGTGGTTTTAGACATCAGATTTGAGAATATTGCAAACTGCCTCCAGTCTGTGAACAACAACAAAAAAAAGTTAATTGAATGTGTTATTTGTTATATTGTCTTTGAACCATTCAGTGTCAGTAAAGCAAAATATTTTTCATATGTTCGTCTCCTTTTCATAGCAAAATGCGTGGACATTGCCTTAAGTTCTTGTACTGATGTTGCCTATACTCAAATGATGTATCCTAATTTTCTGGATCAGAAGTCTCGAGAAGTGATTGAGTACAGCTCCGAGTACATCCTCATCAGTGTGCTGCACAACTTGCTCCAGGGAGAATGCAATCCAGACCTGAGGCTCCTGGGCTGCTCAGTGCTGGCCCCGCAGTGCGAAAAGGACAAGGTTATAAAGCCCTGCAGGCATGTTTGTGAAAACCTGAAAAAAAATTGCCTCCCTGCCTTTGATGCAATAGACATGGCTTGGCCCTATTTCTTAGACTGTGACCGCTTTTTTGCTGGGGAAGAAGAAGGATGTTTTGACCCGCTGGCAAAGCTGCGAGGTAAGGAAGGAAGCTCTGCTGACACATCTCACTCATCTAGATGGGAAGGGTCTCATCTCTCATCTTGACATGTCTATGGAACAGAACCTCTCCACTTGTCATTGCAGCTTGTCATCTTTATAAACACCTGTAAGGTGTGATTGATTTTGTTCCATCTATTTTACACACTTAATTAAACTGTGCTCAAGTATCTGTTTCTTTCCCTCATATACAAAGCGCATCAAGACAGGCAGCTCAGAGCTAGATGTTTAGACTACCAATATGCATTTATATAAACCCTGCCCTGAGTGATAGCTGTCTGTATATTTGAAATATTTTATTTAAAACCTGAAACTTTAATGAAGTCATAAATTCATGACTACTTGACAAACTTAACAGCTCATTAAAATAATCTCATTAATGATTGTCACAGATTTTTGTTTGGATAAAGAAGATCCAGATAGCTGAAGACAGATGAATGTCATAAAAAATGAATTTGATTCACCAGATTCGAAGGGAAAAATCTGTACATTTTGTGACTCAAATGCGCTAAGCATGCCAAAAGACAAATTATAACTGGAGGTTGCACAAAATATTTGTCAGCGTGCATATACTTTAGTATGATTTTGCAAACAAAATATGCCACAGTAAACAGTGTAGGATGTGCTACATAGATTTAGGGTTTTGTTTGTGGCTGTATTTTTTGCAATTCTACTACTGGAAAAGGTATTTTGCAGAAAAGTTTATGCGTTTGTACAATCCTCTGAGCATCATGGTTTTAAACACTGTGTTACAATTTTTCTTTGCAGGAGAAGTAGATGTTGAGGAAGATTTGCCTTCAGACTTGCCAGGAACTTTCATTCAGTTCAAACACCATTCATATTCCCAAATGGTGAGCATGTTGAAGAAGACTGCTTCTAAATGCTCACATATTGCAACAACTTACAGCATAGGTCGCAGTTTTGAAGGGAAGGATCTTTTTGTGATTGAGTTTTCAACCAAGCCTGGACACCATGAACTGCGTGAGTTATATCATTGTTGATCAGGTTGCTTGAGGGGAGTGTTGACCTGGACTGGGAGCCCAGAGAGTCGTAGAGGTTCTGTGATCCCCTCATATTAAATTAAGGTGAAATGACACCAGACAACCAGTTAAAATGTTTTACTTGCAGTAGAAATAGCTTAAACTTGGAAAAGGAAAATAAGCAGTGTGGTCTCTTTTAAATCTATAAGAAAGAAAAGAAAAGAAGAAAAAGAAGAGAAAGAGAGTCAAAGAAATCCCATTACCAGTTCCAGTGTTGTCTCAGGTCCAGTAATCTTGGGTGGTGGGTGCACACACACAGCAAAGTTTTCTGTCACCTTTTAAGTTCATTTTATCAGCTGATTAGCATACTAGACAATGAGAGACAGGTATTCCACAAACTCATTTCCATGAGAGATGAGGGAAAAGGTGGACCATGGGTTCTGCACATGCACTGAGAGGGGATGGGGTGTGCCAACCCCCTTTTCCAATTGAGTCAGTGGTTGTGCTTCCCACACACCCCCCCTCCCCTTTTGTTGGCAGTGTCAGTTAGCAGTCCTTGTCACCTCTTCGGGCTTGCACAACAGAACCAGTGATTAATGGTCCTAGTGCTTGATAACAAACATATGGTCTCACTGCGTTTCCCACCTTTGAGGCTTATCTAAGGAATCTGACAATACAACGCAAGGGAGTGGGGATATACATCCTTTGAGACACTCTGTGCTTCCTTGGGTGATATTCCTTGGACTAATCACAAAGGCCACAGCTTGTCCTTGAGGTTTTCTGTGCCAATGAATGTTTGAGGCATTACTTCCTTCAGTTCCTTACAGGCGAGTCCAGATTACCCAAGTGAAAACAGGTCCTTTTGAAGGGATATTTCTTAAACTGTAAAAAGCATTGATTCAAAAACATTTCTCCTCCTTTGTGTTCCTGAATTACAGCAATAGCTGGTGATTTAGTGTAGCAATTACAGCCCGGTTGCAATTTCCTAACTTTATGAACTCCATTTATGGCCGTGGTTGAAGTCCTTGATGCTGGATGCATGATCGTGTACTTGGTTGCAGTCATATGGCTATTGTTTATTTGTGCCCAGTGTACTTTTGATAGTTTTCTGTTACTGACCTGGCCTGTCCATCATCTACCACTTCCTCAGTCTCCTTTTATTTATCACTGTACCATCAGACCTTACACACTTTCTACAAGTAATGACTGTCCCTAGTCTAAACATAGTCCTTCACATCCTAAAATACATACAATTTTTGAGAAGGCATCAGATACAGAAGGACATTGACATCTAAAAAGGGTAATGCATCACAGAAAACAAACCTGAACAGAGATTCAGGTCAGTGCAATACCTGTCAGTGTAACAGGTCAATGCTACCAGGAATTTATGTTATCATATCACCTGAATACCTCTAGGATGTGAGTCTTCACAACTTTTCTGCAAAGGGGAACAGTGCTAATCTCTGTTTTGTAGATTCATCACTGCAAAAGAAAAGGTCAGATTTTTCAATATTCTGAATTCTTCAAATTGCATATCATTTTCTTGGTGAGTATTAGATATTACTTGCCAGTTACCAGCTCCCAGCTCAAATATAATACCTGACAAAATCTGGCAGACTACATTCCAAGAGCCTCACGTTGGTTCTCATCAGACTAGCTCCAGCATGAAAGCAAACTCAGCTGTGTAGCAGAACTGAACTACATCTGACTTAATACTTACATTGAGATTATCATCTCAGGTTAAACTACTGTGTCCTCTGTGTGCTATGCTGCAGGGGAGGCAGAGAAGACAGTACAGACTGGTGTTAGCTTTGTTTACTTTCGGCCACACTGCCTTGCATGGTGTAGAGGTATTTTGTGGTGCCTTTAAACTTGATCAGGGTCCCAGTAGACATTTTTAACAGAGCAAAGATGACAGTTCTGTTTCCTGGCCTGTCATCCTTCCTCTCTTCTGTAAAGAAAAGAAGTTGCAGGTGTCTTTTTAAACTGATTTGCCAGGAAAACACAAACCCTATGAATCAGGCTTTTAAATTAAAACTGATACGGCATGATGAAATATGGTAGTTTAACACATTACCTAGCATTTTCTCCTAAATCTGTTACCTCATGCTGCTCAGGACAGCATAAAAGAAGGTAGAAATAGCTCTAGAGCTGGCAATATTGCCAGCCCTAACAAGCTGGCCTAAGAGCTCTGTGTGAGCCCTCCACCAGTGCTTAGTGCTCAAGGCTGGCTGGGATCAAAGATGAAGATGAAGGGATAAACAGGAAAGGGTGTCTCCAAAGTGCATCTATTTTCTACTTTCCTTTAGTCTCTAAGGATGGAAAGTGAGAGAATAACTGCAGATAATTGTGAAGTTATATGTTTCTAATAGTCTTATTCTAAGGCTATTTAGCCTAAAAGCCACTTTTTATGCACGACCTAATTTCTGTTCCAAAAAGAGGGGTAATATATAATATTACACATCTGCAGGTCTTTTTTAGGATCTGTGACAATATAAGGCACTGAAGCTGCCCGAGGTAAGTGAGAGTGCCAGGGGTGTATTTTGTTCCTTTCCAGCCATGGCTTGACATTTTTGTTTGCAGCGTTCTTTATTCACAGTTAATGATGAGTCCAGCAAATGCTCAGAGCAATGATAGCCTCTTATGGTTTGGAATCCTAAAAGTATGGAAACACTTTATTTCACACTATTTAAATTGTCACTGAACTGACTTGTAATGGAGGGAAATTCACCTGTAATTGGTGTGCTATTTACAGGAATGTATGCATTAAATTAGTGTAAATAAAGCTTTCTGACTCCTCAGTAAACTATTTGGGTTACTCTGCTTTTGGAAGCCATCCAGCTATAATCAAATTAAAGCATCTCATTACTTCATATTCCACAGTCAAGCCAGAATTTAAGTACATTGGCAATATGCATGGAAATGAAGTTGTGGGGAAGGAACTGCTGATATACCTCGCACAGTATCTGTGTTCGGAGTATCTTCTCGGGAACCCTCGCATCCAGACCTTGATTAATAATACCAGAATTCATCTCCTACCTTCTCTCAACCCTGATGGTTATGAACTGGCTGCAGAAGAGGTAAGACTTTTTATAAGGAAATCTTGAGGGCTTCATGCTTCTAAAATTCCCCATGAGAAAGGACAGACTGGGAGGGGAGTGTCACATATGGGTGGGAGTGTTAATAATCAGCAGCCAGAATCCCAGCCTGGTTTGGTGGTAGGTTGCTTTCCAAACATGATGTGAACAGAGCTAAGAGGAAATCAGAGAGTGTTTGTAAATTTTGCTGCCTGCGTGCAATGACGTGGGAATGACTGTGTTACTTTTTCACACATTTACCACTCTCTGCTATTAGTTCTAGAACAAAATGACCACTGACTCACTGTAATGACTGTTAAATTATTTTGTAAAGAAGAGTGGTTTAATACTGTGGAATAGATGTTCTTCCTCTTTTAGAAAAGCAGGTATAATAAAATGTGAATATTTTCCATACTGTCACGCTTATCATAATGTATGGCAGCTTTTGAGATCAGCTGATGTCTGAAGGAGACCTGTGAAGATAAAACTTCTATTATATGTTACTTGATATTCTTCTTTTCACCTCACTTTAATCACTAGTGCCATTAGCATGAAAATAGGAACTTCTTTTTGTTGTTGTTGCTCATGTGGTGAGCTTTGTGTGTTGTGTGAGTCTGGGATTAATGCCTTCTGCCTGATCCTGTCTTGGAGCACCAGCTGTATTTTCTTTTTCTCCTCCTCTAACCCACTCTGCATGCTGCTCTGTGCTGAGTAAGAAGCTGCTGTGTTCCTCCTACGAGTCACATCACTGGTGAGTGAAACGCTTCCTGCATGCTACTAGTGTGTTAGTTTTCATGGGATAAAAAATCATTGTGTGGGGTTTTTAACAGTATAGACATTACTTCTTTTAAAAACTTTAGACTTCTTTTAAAACTTCATCTTGACTAAAATGTAATTTGAAACAATTTCCACAAAGTGGTATTTTGCAATATGAAGCTGTTCTGACGTTGGCTGCTACGTTACAAATTAGGGAGCTGGTTACAATGGATGGGTCATTGGACGACAGACAGCTCAGAACTTGGACCTGAACAGAAATTTCCCTGATTTGACATCTGAAGCTTACAGAAGAGCTGGGATTCGTGGGGCCCGCCTTGACCACATCCCCATTCCACAATCCTACTGGTGGGGTAAGGTATGAATTACAGATTTTATAAATCACATATACTACTGAGCAACTCAGAATTTAAGAAACTGAGATTGCTCGGTTTGAAGTTATTCTCTGATAATCAGATTTTATAAGTAGGATAAACTGATCAGGCTCAAAGTTGGCATGGAAAACCATGGTGTAGGTCTGGCCAAAGAGGTCACAAATCATTGGCAAAATTTGTGAATAATTTGGGTTTTGCTATTTTATATTAAGCATAATGACTGTTAGGAGGGGGTCACAGTGTGTAATGATTCATCATCAGTGATTTAAACTGGTAAGATGTTAAAGACTTCATGGATTTGGGTCTCGTTGCACTAAACTCTGCACAGGTTTGATGCAATAGTAGTTTCTGCTTTGGAAAACATATAAAGGCTTCATGTAAAGTTGTGTGGCATCAGCTTCCACAAAAAGGATGTTTATAAATGAATGTAACCAGCTGGAGCAATGGAAACAGCCTGTCAAGCTGCAGTGGTGCTGGAAGGGAGAGTTGCTGCTGTCTCCAGTTCCAGGGAGAAGGATGGAGGCAGCACTGCAGGGCCTCGCATTCATCACCATGAAGCTTCACATTATGTGATGTCCAGGGATGCAAAGCTCAGTCCTACTGGTGTTGCTGGAAGCCCAGAAGCCTCCGACACTAGCAAGTCGCAATGGAACTTATTTCCCCCTGGAAAAAGAAACACGGGAAGCAAAATCAGTAGTTCTGCCATTGAAAGCTTTGCTTTTCTTCTGCTTTTAGACTTGTTTTATTCTAATTCAATTTTTGTTGCTAGCACAAAGCCTTAAACAGGTGAGGAACAGGGCTGTTTCAGCAGCTGGTTTATTAACAGAAGATTTGAGAGACCATACTTCATTTATCTACTCTGCTGCAAGTGATCTCACATGAGGCCAGGTCTAAATCTTAAAGGCATCTCTGATGTTGCCCCAGTGTTTTGGTACCCCGTTTCACAGTGAAATCTGAATAAAACCACCTTGCTTCCTCAAGATAATGTACATACGAAGATGCAAAGTTGTGAGAAGCTCAGTAATGCACACTGTATTAGGCCACTGATTTTTGACGCAACTACTCTCAAGAAGTTTGTTCTCTTTTATGCATATAATCATACAGATCCCAGATCATGTCACTGAATTTCTACATAAGGTCACATGCTTAATTGTTTCCAACTTTTGACTGAATAATGATAGATACCAGTGAGCTGGTAAATGCGAGTACAGAGCCTCAGATGGGAAAGAAGGGTTGAGAGCATGTGGAGCAGAGCCTGAGGTCAAATGAAAACAGCTGGAAAAAAAGGGATTTTAGTAGAAATGTCTAGAAAGATAGCAGTTTTGATTCATCCCACTCGTGTATAGTAGTTTTCACAGCTGTACATCTAACAACAGCGTGTAGATATCAAACTGAAATTTTCCTTCAACAAATGAATGGTATATGACTGAATATGAAGAATCTCAGAAGTAGGATTAGGCCCAGCCTTGCAGATACCTGACATGGAAGCACGTTGTTTGCAGAGGGGACCTGAGCACTGCAGGTGTGAGCTCTGAGCTGGATCCACTACCGGAGTATTACCTGGTCTCCATGGGGATTTGCTTTTCCCCATAGGATTGAGGCTTGGAGACATCCCTGTTCTCTTTTTAGGAAACCCTCTTCCTCATCCTCTCAAGTCGTGACTTCATCTGGCTATGCCTGTGTTTCACAGCAGCTCTCTGAAGATGGCTCACTTTAGTTCAGTATCTGGCATCCTGTTCCCACAGGGCAAGACAAAATCAGTTTAGTCAGGAACTTGCCATCTTTTGTAACATAAAGTAATGTTTACTCAGAAGAAAATGCAAAATTGAAAATATATAATAAACCATTACAAGCATGTATATATGCTTCTAGCTTGCTGGGAGTCACTGTGCTATTTCAGACCCCCTTGCAGAGCCCAACTCTCTTGGTCACAGCTTCTCACTGGGTTCCTTATCTGAGAGCAAGTGGTGTCTTGCTCTCAAACCTTTTCAAGGCTGGCCATTCAGCGCAACTGCAGGTCTGTTACCTGCTGGGCTTTTTGACCCACATCAGTGTATGTGCTTTCCTGGGGGAGATGCTTGCAGGGAGGTGTTTCATGTCGTAGGAACATGAACTCGCAGCCACTTACTTCAGTTCTTGGCAAGGTTATATAGCTCAGCCACCAAGCACTGCCACCAGCCCGTCCACAGAGATATGGCTGATGAGTCAGTGTCTGCAACATCTCACTTAGCAGGCAGAGTGCTTTCTTTGCATGGCCTTTTGCAGAATCAGTAGTGAAGGTCCCAGTCTCCTGGGAGCACTTTCATGGGCTGTATTGTCTCCTGAGCTACATGCAGAGAAGCTACAGGAGCATCTGGCATGCCTAAAAAAAAAGTTATTGAAAATGCCTTTGGTTTTCCATAGAGGTATCCAGAAAAGTTGCTTTTGCCCTTTCAGACTGGACCTAGCGGCTGTGCAGCAGACTTTGAGGTATGAAGGAAAGGATGGAGATCTCCTTCCAGCCATGTTCTCACTCTCTCTCTGCATCCAGAGTTGCAGGATTAAAGGCTCAAGCACCACTGAGGAAGGAGAAACTTGTCTTTGGCTCCTCTTTGTGACAGTGTGCGGTGCAAGCTCTGAGCTTGTCTTATACTGTGCAGCTCAGAGTGCCCATAACTCTCTGGACTTCTGTCTCTAACATTCCCTCTCCCTCCCCAAGTTCTACTTCTGCTCTGGTCCTTCTGATGGTCTTTGGGATGGTCAGTGGTAGGTAGACACTTGCAGACATAATTTTTCTGACCATGTATTTAGCTTTCTTAGATGCTGTGCAACATCATAGCAGTTTATAGAGGGCTAGATGGAGACAGCCTAACATTTTTTTCCACAGTTACCCCCCTGCTGTGGCCAGATCTGGCCCAGCTGCAGCATGCTGGTCACCCTGGGGTGTCTGTCACCACAGACAAGGGACCAGGAAGTCATGGTGCACAACCATCCTCTGTCTGAGCTCTGCCTCAGTGGGTGCAGACCTGGGGCTATAAATACATCCTTTCTCCCGTTTTTGAAGAAGAAATTGAAATAAGGTGGTGGTCCAATGATTCGTTCCTCAAAGAACCAAACCTCAGGGAAGTTCCCCAAAGTGGGTCCTGACTTTAACAACACTCAAAGCTTCTCCAAATCCATGTGATTTGCAGAAAAATTGAGGGAACCAATTTACTTGTGACCTGGATGGCATCACAAAATCTCCTTGCTGACTGCAATTTTACACGGTTCAGAAACCTGGCAATAAGTGGTCTCCATGCCTCGCATCTCTCTCCTCTGCTGGTGGTAATGCAGGACAGCCAAATCAGCTCCCCCATAATGTGCTTCAATTTAGACAGGCAGATGAACCCATGGCTATTACAGTAGTCAACTCTGTGCATGCAAGAGCATTAGATTGGATGTTTCAACACCAGCCTCTCAACTTTCATTTCCTTAATAGTGTTTATTACTGGCCTTATTAAAGTAATTATCTGAGTATTGCAGGGCATTGTATAAAGATCAGAAAATGGAAAGCGAGTTCCCAGCCAATCCCATAAACTCAGGAGAGCTCCTGCCTCCCCCTAACCCTTACTGCACAGCGCATTTTGTTCCCCACTATTATGAATTATTGTAATAAGTGGTCTGAGGGCTCAGACTGAGACACTTCAGCCTTCATCTGAAGTGAAGTCAGTTAAATTGGCTTCATTCAAACAGAATTTGCAAGTCTGTGCCAGTGGAGGCTGGCATAGTCTTTAGGAAAATGAGTCTGGTTGCTTCTAAAAGGGAAAAAAGAAATCTTTGAGAGCCATGGAGACAGTGACTAATTGCAGTATAATTGACAGAAATGAGATTCAGGTTTGAAAAAGGTAGTGACTATTCTCTGTACTTATGCAGAATTGTTCTTGTGAGGTGGATACTTTAAAACTGATCTCATCTGACTAAAAAGTAAGAGCCCTAGTGAAAAAAAAAAAAAATCAAACCCCACAAAACCCACATTAAAGGAAAAGCCTGTGAAAGGCCAGAGTGACACAGATAGCATCTGATATCATCCGGTGGAGCTGAACCAGGATGTGCACATTTCAAAGCCTTAATCACTGTACATGATGTCACTGAAATGCTATTAGGATAGAAATAGTGACATTGAAATTCCTGATTTTCCACAACATTCGCTTCGATAAGACCTTGGCTCTGTGACACAGCAGTGTCTCATGGCTTTTGCAGGTATCTAGTGAGCGAGTTGGCTAATTAGGTGGAGGGACTGAATTTAGGAGCTCTCTAAAGAAAACTGTGCATTTCACCCTTGCCCACTGAACCGAAGAAACAACTTAAAAATCTTACTGAGGCTGGAGACTGCTGTTTGAAAGCAGAGCTGATTCTGGTGTCAGGCATGCCCTCTCTGGCTGGGCACTGGGAGCTGGGGCAGCTGCAGGCAGGGCAGGGAGCTGCTGAGATTTCGGGGCAGCATCCTCTTGGGGAGTGCTGGTGCTACAGGGCTCGGAGGGCGTGGGCTGGGTGCCAGGTCCTCAGCCAACCCGTGAAGCCCCAAACAGAAATCCATGGGGCAGGCGGTGCCACTCACAGCCCCTTACAAGACACCTGGTGTCTTCCACTCCTCAGAAAAAATGGGCTCAAAGGATGAACATTTACAGGATTCAAGTCAGAGTGGCTCATTCAGTTCCAAATTCCCTTGGGATAAAGGTCAATCCCAGGGCACGGTACAAAGACCAGAAAAGCAAATACTTTGACTGCTGTGGGTAGTGTTCTTTGGACACTCTCAGGTTCCTTGTCACAAAGTTGGTGAACTGTTTATTGTCCCACCTCTGTGCTGTGTGAGTGGGTGTGTGAGACTGCAAAGAGTGCACGGCATTTTTCCTTTCCTTTTAGAGTGCCCTTATCTTCCTTTTAAAAAATGTTTTTCAGGTCATGCCCTTCCTGGAAAATCTGTGTCTAATCTTCACAATTATGCAAAAAACCTTGGTTAAGTTTCTGGTGTGCAAAGTGCATTCTGTGCATTCCTGAGTTTGTCAGACTTTACTCATTGCATCACATCTTATGTTTAAATTGCCTCTTTATAATACCGAGGTTGAAAGGGTTGTGAGATAGAGATTCAGCAGCTGCCACTAGGTTGACATACAAAAAGGACCTGGCCTGTTTCTCCTGAGGACAAGTGGCACAATTTGACTTGTGTCCATACGCTAACCACAAGCTACTAATTTAATGATTCACCTCACAGTGGTGGAAACCCTCAGGTTCTTTTTTCTTCCCAAGTACAAGGCACAGTCTTTTCAAATAGCAGAGCTGCAGTGACAGCACTAGTTCAGCTCAACAACTACAGCATGGCATTTTAGGGAAAACTGAAAACTAGGAGGACTCAGTTAATAAGTGAAGGGAAGTAGCCTCCTGAGTAGGTCAGGAATGGGCAGACTGATATCTTATTGTATTGTTCCAGGTAAAATTGTATTTAGGTATGACTTTTTCCTGAGACCGTTTGCTTTCTACCTCATTACTGGGAGCTGTAATACATCCATGGTGTGCCTTTGCTTCACAGTGCTTTTCTCTGCGCCATACCTAAGTTTGTGCTACTCCTTGCACCCCCAAAGCTGTGATCTACCAATAGCAGAGTAGGAACTGATCCAGACAAACCAGGAAAACTGTTATTGCAAACCTAATGTATAGGTCTTTAGGGTTTTTCTTTGTTTTGGTTGTTTTGTGTTTTTTTCCTGCACATGTCTGACTTGATTCACTGTTACTAGTCATTAGCCACTCAGATCCTGGCTGGGTGATTTTCTAACAGCTGATGGAATCAAACTTAAAGGTGTTATACAATGTTAGCAGTCCCATATAGATGCTGGGCTAAGTCCATCATAACAGATCTTGCGCATTTTTTTAAAAAACCTGCATATCTGCACTTGTGCAAAGCAGAGTCCAGATTAGCAGCCTCTGCCCTCACCCACTTTTCCCCTGGTAGCTTCACAAACTGAGAACAGAACCTCACCTCCTCCAAGGGCACTGGCCTGTGTCTGGGCTTGCAGGGACCGGCCACCAGATGACACTGTTACCCCTAAGAATTAACACCGGAGCAGGTCCGTGAAATTACTGCTCAGAAAAAGGGATGAAGGAGCCACCTGCATGTGGGAGGGAGGTGGGTACCACAGCATCTTTGGGAGTCCGGTGCCCACACCCTTGGCCACCATTACTGAGCATGGACTGCCAAAAAGACAAGTTTTGTGACTTATCTGCAGCAGTTCACGGCAGGTAAACTGCAGCCATTGCGGTGCTTTATGTACATTAGTTTTCATTTGTTTGCAGATAGCAAATGAGAGAGTGTATTTCCAACAAGTGCTGAGAATTACAAACTGATCCCTATATTCCAGTTTATCCATCCAAAGTCAATCCTGCTGATTCAGAAATTAAATCAGATAAGAAGTTTGTTTTGCAAGTAATTGTACAATGCCACAATTTTTCAAGCCTAAAATGATGTCATCATCACTTTCAACTGCTGAAAATGTCACTGTAATAAAAAAGTTATTCTTCTGTCAAAGATTCTTTTTTTTTTTTCCAGTTTTTCCATGGTGAACAGTGTGTCTCCTTTGTTCCCTGGAGCAAACTGCTGCTCTCTCCACATTAACCTCTGGGATGGAATAGCAAAAAAGCTTCAGCATTCTCCCTTCTGACATAGTCCCTTTTCCGCTGGGCTTCACCCTGCTCAGGATCAGATCCCCTCGGAGCTGCATGACTACTCACAGGTTTTGTTTTTTTTTCTGTTGGATTTCAGGTGGCTCCTGAGACAAAAGCAGTCATGAAGTGGTTGAGGTCTATCCCATTTGTGCTCTCTGCCAGCCTCCATGGGGGTGAACTGGTTGTGACCTATCCTTATGACTATTCAAGGCATCCTATGGAAGAAAAAATGTTCTCCCCTACACCTGATGAGAAGGTAATTTTTTTTTTTCCAGGGTGAGCATATTGGTGTGCTTTCCATGTGTGAAACTATGGAAACATTTTTTTTAACAAGTAACAAACTTTGATTTATTTAGATCGTATACATGTCTGTGTATGGATGAATGTATGTATTAAAAATGCAATAAATCACAGAATCACAGAATCATCAAGGTTGGAAAAGACCTTGAAAATCATCTAGTCCAACCATTAACCTAACACTGATGTTCTCAACTACACCATATCCCTCAGTACTATGTCGACCTGACTCTTAAACACCTCCAGGGATGGGGACTCCACCACTTTCCTGGGAAATTACATGTTTATATATAAAGCAGGTATATAAACATATATATAATATGATTTTTACATTTATTTAATGTGCTTTAAAATATAGAATCATTTACACACTATTAGCTGGACCTGTAAAGATTTACCCTTGTTTTGTGAGGCCAAACATTGATTTCACACATCACAGGTTAGGAAACACCTGGCTTTTACTATTTAAAGGGTGAAGGCTGTGGTATTTTTACCACTCATTTTCAAAAGAAAGGGAACAAGCCTGACTAGAAGTATTATTTTCCACTGAAATCTGCAGGGGAAAAAAAAAAAAAAAAAAAAAGAGTCACTGCCATATGGTGGCAGCCTTGTAACATTTATTCCAGGTCAGATGAACAGGAATGGTTTTCCCCTCATCTCTGGAAAGTTCCCCATTTGAGACTCACTGTAAATATCTGTGAATTTTTTTTTGCCATCTTTCCTATTTTCCTTTTGGTTTCCTCAATCCAGTATTCATTGCCAATATGCCCACTAGATGAACATCTAGTTTTTCAGCCTTCTATCATAAGTTAAAAATGTCCCTGGCCTCTTAAGAAAAAGTGGTTCTTTATATAATATATAGCAGTTAAAAACAGTCAGAAGTTGATCTTTGACTTGAAGCATCCGTTATCTTTGAGCATATCTCTGGACTGACTTCTAAAGTGACAGTTCTCACAGCATGTATTAAATATTTAAATATTTATGATGATTCAATATTTTCTGTATCAATCCATTTCTTCTGAGGTGTACGATACCTACTACGTGTGTATGACAATGATTTAGCAGTAAAATAAACCAGGCACTACACAGTAAAAAGCCCATGTAAGAAATACCTGATGGGTGGTAATGAAAGCTAAGGTAGCTCTTGGTGAGGACTAGGGGAAATCATAAACATGTGCACTTATATCCCATCACCTGGGCTAGGGATGTCCTAATCTGCACGTGTGGGATGGAAGGACAGCAGTCCCTCCATCATCTCCAGTCAGGGACAGCATGTGCATTTTGAACAAAATGATGCAGTCACATGGACAACCTGCTCCATCCCAATGCAGTGCACAGCGGGACAAGCCCTAATGGTATCCCTGGTTTGCAACAGTGTAAGACAGAGGACCTCAAGCCAGTGACTGCTGCATAGTCAGTGGCTGCAAAGCCTGGGAAGTTAGCTACAACCTTGGAAGTTTAAAACATACAGAGGAGGGCTGAGGTGGTCCTGAATTAAAACCAATTTTTTGAATGAGTCAGCACAGGAACCTTAACAACACTATCAGTATCACTTTGAATTTTGCCCAGAAAGTTACAAAACCTGTACCTATGAATTGACCTGCTTTTAAGTAATGTCATCTGCAGCTGTTTCTGCCAGGGAACCTGCATCCTGAAATATAGCAGCTTGTTTTAGCTGCCGTACATTAGTCATAACCCCTGTTCTGACCACTGACCTGTCGAATTGCTGTGCAAGGGGAAATGAGGCAAATCTGCACCCTTGACTGCAGGACAGGGTGAAATGCTGCAGTGCAGATAATGGCCAGAAATTAAGTCAAATATGTGAAGTACATGCACACCAGGTTTCCTTGTTTGAAAATGCATCTGGAAGCTGCCACCTCCCTGTGTCCCTCATGGTGTATATGCAGTAGCATGAGGATCCTCTTGGCATCTGCTCCAAGACACTGCAGATTTCAAGCCTCTTTAGCCTGCACAACAGCCTGGGCTGGTACATGCTGAGACCAAGGAGTCTCAAAGATGGACCATGTCCTTACACTCACATTCTTGCATCTGATTCAGCCCACCTAATCCAGAACTTTCCCATTTCTTGGTTTTGTGGAGATGGATGTTTTTAGCAGGCTCCTGGTTACATAAGAATCTGCATTGATGCCTGTGCTCATGGGAGCAGAAAGGTGTACACCAAGTCAAGTTCACTTCCTTTGGTGAATGGAAACACTCTGTTCCCACCCCCTGAAAAAGCCAGCCTGTGACAATCTGTGGGGTAAAAGTGCTGACCAAGGTGACAGCACTGACCTCTTTTTACAAAGTGAGACTCATGCTTCCACAGTCACAAGGATTCCTCTGTGGTTTTTGCCCTTTTGTTCCACCATATTACACCTAAGTATCTAAGTTTCTTTGAGGTCCTTGACTCGTCATACATTTGCTGCTGAGTGATAACAAATGTATTGCTATCTGAGCACATTTTGTTTAAAAACAAAACAAAACAAAACAAAACGACTTTTTTTATATAATCAAGTTCACTTGGTTTTGGATTTCTTACTTTTAGTTCTCACTACCACCCATATTCATTCATTTGCACTACTGGCCCAGCAAAAGTCTGGTGCATCTTGGTGTGAAACAAGAGAAGAAGAACTTGGTCACTTTAAATAAAACATCTACAAATGTTTTTGGGAAAGGTGAAGAACATACTCCTAAGTCACATAGGCACCTTCTACACTTTTAGCAAATATCTTCCACAGAAGGCTCAGAACTGGGACACAATTTCTTGTAGTAATTAGACAGTGAGTCTGGCCCCAAACTTTTGGCAGTAAAAGTTCTGCTTAACATATACAGTTAACATCCATTTCTTTTCAGCAGAACTTTGAAGAAGGCTGAATTGTCTGGGATGAGCAATACTTAGACACATAGATAAAAACTCAGGGGAGATGTAAAAGCACATCTTTACACTTACATAACACTCTATTTCCACCTTTCCTTGGTCACATACCTGATCCCATAGCTGACTCAGCTTGTATCATTAGAAACATTCGTAAATATTAGATCAAAGTTGTGTGCTTGGTCATTTTGGTCTTTATCCTTAAAGTTTCAGGATCACTTCTAAAAATAGGATTTTAGACACACAACTTCTTGCAGATGTTTTCTTAAGCAATTAAACTCATGATGCTGAGTAGTAGGATCTAGTAGCACCTGATAATTTCTGTAGTTACAATGTTGAAATCTGAAATTATACCTCCTGTAGATGGGACTCAAATAGATAAAAAAGAGAGGGGGTATTTCTGTACAAAGTTGGGATAAACATTGGAGAAAACCAGCAGGTACCTGATTGAAAGAAATGTTTTCTGCAGATCACTGATGTTTCTTCTGTCTTCACTACATGTACCTGTGACTTTTCTTTCTGGTTGGTGACTCCTCTGCTCTTCATCAGTATCAAAACTCTTAGGAAATCAGTGGCGACATCCTCCATCACCACATCCTTTCCTTCACTTTTTAGGAATGGTTTCTGCCCCACAAAGAAGCAACTGTCAATGAGATCAAACTGGCAGGTTGTCCTGTGTGAGTGATAAGTGCAAAGCAAATTGATGCTGTCTGTTTTAAATATCAGCTGCCAATGCGAAGGTCTGGTTGGGCTGAGGCTGTTGTAGGTCTTTTTGAAAAGGTAAAAATAGTAAGAGCTAAAACATAACAGGGAGAGCTAATTTCAGCTTTAAAACCTAGGACATGAAGTACAACCAAACAATCCCTCTACTACTGCCCCAGATGGCAGGTTGAAGCCAAGTATCACAAAATGCTCTGGTATTTAATGTTTTCTCTAGCTAAATGTATTGGATTGCAGAGAAAAACCTTGGAGATGAAGACAAGTGAAAATTTCCTGGCAGAATATCCTTGCATGGAGTTTCACCCCCTCAATCAGCCTCAAGGATGTAGGGTGGGTCGTTGTATGGTCTGGGCTCGCAACAGCAATAGTTACTAGCAGCAATGACGGTGTTTATGGTTTGTAAAAGCAAATTTATTTCAAACCCTTTTGCTACAGATGTTTAAAATGCTGGCTAAAGCCTACGCAGATGCACATCCAGTCATCTCGGACCGATCTGAACTTCGTTGTGGTGGAAATTTTGTAAAACGTGGAGGTATTATAAATGGTGCTGAGTGGTACAGCTTCACTGGAGGTAAAACCACTTTACCATCATATCAAGTGAGGTAAAACCTCTATATGACCTTTATGAGACACAAGGGTTTGAAAGAGATACTTTTATTCATTTCAGTTTGCTTTAGGCCAAACCCCTGCAAAACATAACTTGTACGGGATTTAAGTGGAAAAATGTACATTGGTAACATTTATATTCTGACACCATGGGATGTATTCAGCCCTGATATGACCCAAGGAAAGTTAACAAGCTATACAAGGGTCAAATTTGCTATTGCATATAATATTCTAGTTTTCAACTCTAGAAATAAATGCTTCATGTTATGCTCTCATTCCTTAGTGGCATGAGTTCGAATCCCTCTTGCAGACTATGCAAGTGCTGCTTTTTCAGTCTGTTTAAATAAACTGTTTTTCAGGGAAAACTACAACAAACATCCCGTTCATTTGTTGCTTATTTGATTTCTCCAGTAATAGTAATTAGTTTTTGTCAGGATTTCTGAAATACTGGCATGGATAAAATATCAGCGTTCATATATTTTCAGCAGTGCTTCAGTTGTGTTTTCAGATAGGACTCAGCTGAATCCCTATGTAATTATGTTGAAACTAGGCATTTAGAAAACTTTGGGGCACGAGTGAGAATTAGGTTTAAATATCTTTGGCTTACATTCTTCTGAAAATTATATCCAATGTCTTTTGTACAGAAACAGTTTTGAACATACAAATGGCAAAAGGTCATCTCTTTGCTGGTGACCCTTGACAATCACCTCTGATACAGCCGATTATCCAATTACCATGATTAACCAATCCTTATCTTTCTATCATTGCTTCTTGGTCAGGTGAATAATAGTTTAAAATGGTGCTTTTTCACCTGAAAAAAAAAAAGTGTCATTGTCATTAGTTAATTCATAGTTGAAACGAGTTGTAGAATTTGGAATTTGTTGAATACTTTTTATGTATTAGCCATGCACACTCTTTACAATATATTAATCCACTCCCACAGGGACTGCATTCAGCTGACTGCAAGAACAAAGCTCCGGTTAAGAATTACATGGCTTGTTCACGATCTCTCCTTTTTTCTTTTTAAACCTGTAGGTATGGCAGATTTTAATTACCTTCACACAAATTGCTTTGAAGTTACTGTGGAGGTAGGATGCGAAAAGTTTCCTTTGGAGGAAGAGCTCTTTACTATCTGGCATGAAAACAGAGATGCCCTTCTGAATTACATGGAAATGGTATGGCTCTGCTTTCATGGACCTTCATTCTTTGTCAATATTCCTTTCTTTACTGTTTCCCCTGTTAGTTATCGAGATAGCACCAAATCAATCATCACACTCCAACAGGGGCCCCAGTGCCTCACTTGTCTGGCAGGACACATGGATAATATTTTGCCTATATTGCAGGAGGGATGGAGATTGAGGACTCTAAATGCCTTGAAAACAGTGAAAAAGGGAATTGTCTGTAAATACTTTGTGCAACATTATAAATCAACTGTCAAAAATTTAATGCTTGAGAAAACCTGCATATTCAGAAAAATGTGAATAAACCATTCTTTTGAAGAATAAACCAACCAGATCTGCTTTCCAGAGGGCTTTCTGGAACTTTTTCCTTTCCATATTCCATGTTTGTGGCCCAAACCCTACTGCATGGCAGCAGGAGATTTAGGTTCAGCTGAAATGGGGAGGTTCTAAGTATCTTACTAGAAATGAAGTTTCCACACTTTTCAGCTTGGTTTCTTTATGAAAGTAGTTTAAAAAGTCTGAAGCCTGATCTTCTAAAGGAACAACTGTATGTCTGTGAGCATTAAAACATGCCATTTAAAAGTAATTTTTAATAATAAGGTTAAATTCGGCAAAAACAAATACCTCACTGACAATAAGTAAGTGAACGCAGAAACAGAAGTTGCTCATCTTTGTCTCAGCCATTAGTAGATTATCTTTCTGTCATTCCTTATTTTGATAGAGTACGCAGTAATTTAAAATTGTTAGGAGTGTTTTTATGGCCTTTCTAAGCAACCTCTTGCTACTTGTGGTAAGTATTATCATTCAATAAAGTCTACAGTACAGACCACCAAACTCATTTCATTTTACAGCTGTCTGATGAAAATGAGTTTTAGTGAATCCAAATGGAGCTGGGTTAAATCCATATATATTGTTATTGAAGTCTTCAAGATGTAAGGATTTTTATGGTGTGAGATACTGTAGAAGTCTATGATGGAAAAGCTTTTTGAGTAAATGCAGAACAGTAAGAAAAATAACTTTGTAGATAAGGATGACCGAATTACTCCTGATAAGGATTAAGTCTGCCATAACCAATTCAAACTTTTCTTATTCTGATATATACCAGGCTGTTTGGTGTGTGTACAAATCTACTTGGCTTAACATGCAGAAGTAGAATTCATTTTCATGAACACTGATCTCTTCTCCCCATCAGACGGGATATCAAAACACTCTCCCAAACTTATGTGGCACAGACTTGAGGTAAAGCAAAAAATAGTATATTTACTAAAGGAATACAAATCAACATCATTAAAGAAATTTCAATTTTGTCATTTTTATCCTGTCATATTGTAATTACAGAATTACTACTGAAGTTGGATGAGGTCATACTACTTTGAGTATGTCTACACTGTAAATTAAATTTAGGTCTGAGATGACTCTTCTGACCAGATTTATCCACTATCCATATGATAAATCCTCAAGTCCATGCTGAAAAGAAAATTGCAATGATTCATCATCATAGTTCTTAAGGGACAGTTTTCAAATCCTTATACTGAGTTGTACCTAAACCCTCCAGTGAATATTTCCACTCAGTATGGAACGGCTGTTTAACAAGAGCCATGACAAGACAGCCTCACCTTAAATAAAAAACTGCTGTCTCTAGACTAGATCTTTTTTCCAGCTTCACATTAAGAATTAATGTAAAGTTGGATATTTTAATGTTTATTTGTAAACATCTCTATATTCCAAGAGAAAACAATTTTTCCCCCTTGTTTTGATGCTTTGCTCTTATTTTCCGTTCTTCTTTTGTGACAAAGGATAATGGGGAGGGAAAAATAAGAGCAAGAGAAAGAAGGAGGGGTGGAAGTGAAGTAAAGAACACCTCAAACTGATTATAGCGGTTCAGGGGAAAATTGAAATAGAAGTACTTTTCATTTAAAAAGGTCATATAGAGTTTCCAATAGAAAATGTTTTCATTTCAGAATGTTGCAAAAAAATAACCTCAAGAGGTTTAGTGTTTAAATACCTGGATTTTTTTTTCTAGTTTTGTATTGTTTTATTGAACTTCAAATATAGTGAGCTGTTTGTGCACCTCCTTCTGTGACAGAATTCACATTGCTCTTTAGTTTGCCACCAAGCATGTTTCTCATCACCTCAGGCAGCTCGGTTCTGTACTTGTAGAGAAGGGAAAAAGGATATTATACACACTGCTATCATGACACTCTGACATGTAGTGAAGTCTAGGCAGCAGAGTGATGATGAGTCCCAAATAGATAAGTGATGCCTTCTCATTGTGTATAGAGCATCAGATTGCTTTTTAAAGCCTTAACTTCTAATTTCTTTGTGGTTCTGGGTCTAGGGCAGACATTCAGAAACGGTCTTTAAATATTGTTGTCAGATCACGAGGTGGCAATGATCTGTGCAGAGAAGGGTCTCTCAATGCAGAGCCACATACCTAGCCCAAAAAAAGCTCTTGTTCAGTTATCCCTTTTCCTCAGCCACCTTGGATCTCCCAAAATAGAGGATGTGATCTGAAGGGACATTAGCCTGAGCCTAGAGCCTCTATAATGGGTTGAACCTCTTGAAAGTTGTTTCCTCTCTTCCTTGTAGAAGATGACGAGGAGGTACTGTAATAAATTACTCCCTTCTAACATTGCTTTGCTTTGCCAGGTTCATCGGGGGATAAAAGGAATTGTGTCTGATAAGTTCGGCAACCCAATAAAAAATGCTCGTATTTCTGTCAGGGGCATCCAGCATGATGTCACCACAGGTAATATTTTTAGTTTGAGCTTTTTCCTGGGGCAATGTAACACTGAGACCTTAACCTGCAAAAGTCTTGTTGTATTTGATAGAAATGGTGCTTTAATAGAGAATTGAAGGCTCAGCTATGGGTTTCTAGAATAACAAAAGAGAATACATGTCAGACTGGCTGCTGAGTCTGTCATGTCCCTGGACTGAGATAGTCTTTGTTGTTACAACTTCCACCTGGAACTGTCTGCTGTCCGTCAAAGCCAATGTGTCTTCCGTGAGATTCAGAAATACACCTTTATGTTTCCTGTTTGCAGGACTATGGCAGTGGCCCTGCTCAGAGGCTGTAACTCAGCATGGGGAGGTGCGGAGCCCTTTAGAATAAGTTAGTTGAAATACTGTGATCGTAAGGTGTAGACCTTAGAGTAGGATCCACACTGACTTTAACTGGAATAACTTAAATGACTGAAGGCCATGCAATGTTTTTTGTTCATGTGGAAAGGCATAAATTTCTGCAACTTTTGGGCAATAGTTATATCAAATGCAAAAAACTAGAACGTTGAATTATGTTCCCTTTATACCTGTCACCAGCTGGTAAACAAGTATTGAGGCATAAGCAACTGTTAATTTTCACAGTCATAAAGTTCTGAGCTTTTAGGCTCTCACTGAAATCAATGCTCTCATTTTATTATTGATTTCACTGAGAACAGGATAGGCCGTAGAAGTGCAAAATAGAAGACATGAATGGTAACATTTTGCTCTAATGATAGTTGTTGAATCAATTCGTAAAGCCAGAATGGTTTATAATGTAGTGGATGCTTTCCAGCTTTCAAAAAAACTAACATTAGAGGGGATACAATAGTGGGGATGATGCCGATTCTTGAGGCTGGTGGGAGACTCTGGCATGAATTAGGGTCTTTTTCAAACTTCTTCCCAGACAATGGCTTTCCATTGGCAGTGGACCTTTAAAGAATTAAGAATTAAATAAAAAATGTGTTTAAACTGAAGGAAAAAGGAGTATTTGTTCTTGAGTTAGGTGGGGATAAGAATGTCATATGATTAAAGAGTCTTTTAATTTCAGTGTTAAAAATGACTGAAAAATTCCATGAGAAAATAACATTAATGCGACATTAACTGAGCTAAGAAATTTGCCATTAAAAATAAAGGAAACATAAAATGTAGAATAAATATTCTGTTTTAAAACTCCCTGCTTTTGCCTGCAGGCTCTAACCTTCAGCTGGAGGAAATTTACACCCATTTTACACTAATGGCAATTTATACCAGCTGCTGCTCTGACTCCATAGTCTTACGTGCTATAATGTCTGCAAAGTAATTGAATGTAATATAATAAAAGCAGGGATTTCTTAGCTCCTTAGACATGATATATATATATATATATATATATATTGCAGCCTGGATTCTGCTTTCACTTTCTTATATTTCACATAGTTTTAAAATCATTTGATGTCTTTGGAGTTATTTCTTTTACCCCTGGGAAAGCAGCATGAAGGAAAGATTCCCTTCCTTGTGATACAGGCACATCAGTGACTGACATTTTGTATGTGAATTTTACTCCATTACCTCCCAAAGGCTAGATTTTCACAGGTTGAGTCTCTTTCTGTCATTCAGGAGTTTACATCTGAACTTTTTTTCAAAATCTGAATTAAAATCTGAGATCCATTCAAAACCTGCCCCCTAAATACTTGTGCTAACTGTGCATGCACGTATACGTGAGTATGTAACTGTAAGGGATGGAAGGCTAAAAATTTAGCTGTTTTGTTCTGTCTTTACCTTTCCTAAGCTGCTGATGGAGACTACTGGCGACTCCTGCCTCCAGGAACGTACATAATCAGCGCCCAAGCGGCGGGATACAGCCGGGTGATGAAGAGGGTCACCCTTCCTGCCAAGATGAAACGGGCTGGGCGAGTCGACTTTGTATTGCGACCTGTTGAGGCTTGGCCCAACAAGCTCCTCCGGCGCTCAATGGAAGACATGTATGACCCATATGACCCACTGGAACTTTTTGACCCTCATGCCCAACATGGGCAGCCCGAGGCTCGAGGTGGGTCGCCGCCGGGCAGGGAGAAACCCTGGTGGTGGTCTTACTTCAGCTCTCTAGACCTGCACAAACCTCTGTGGCTGCTCAAGCAACACTGAAGGGCATCATGGTGCTCTGATCAGCTCATTCTGCTGCCCTTCCACCCAACTCCAGATGCTCTCACTGCTCTTGGCAATATTTAAATCTGTTTCATTTGAAAATACGATGTTAATTCAATCACGCTTACTTCTTTTGTTTTCTCTTCACACACAACTGAGTATATTCAAGTGTTTTTATATATTAAAAACAGCGGTGCACACCCATTCAAACGCCAGGTTTTATGCATTTTTTTCCTTGGTAATGGTCTGTACTTCTGCCCATGTAGTTAATCATCACATTCATTATTTATTAGGTTCTAAGTACCTGCAGGAAAACATTCCTGATCCTTTAATGCATTTTTGTACATGTCTCAATGCATTAATGACTATATACTAAAAACAACTTACAGAAACATTCAGAAAAGTTTTCTCTTTCCTCTTTTTACATTATTTTAGCATTTTAAGTTCAGTTCAGTAGCTATTCTAATACAGCTCAATGGTTTTTGTAAAATTCATTATGTGATATTAGCATTGATTTCGGACAGAAAAAGAAAATCATTAGGAATTAGGAATTTGGAAATAAATCTGCATCTGAGTAATTAACATGCTCAGTAGGATGGGCGGCTCATGGGCAGTTTAGTATCAATAATAACATTTTCTGAAGTAAATTTTTAAAGTTATTCATGAATAGGCCCATCAAATCAAGAAAAATGCTTGGAAATTAAACTGTTCTGAGGAGTCTGAGTATCCAGTCTTTATGATGCTTGAATGTTAATATAATTTGAACAGTTTTTAATCTGTTAAGCAAATAGATTTTTTATCTATTTCAACAAAATACTCAAATATACTGCTAGAAATACACACATCCTATGACATAGAAAAATACATGAGAGAATTTGTGAAGTATTTAAGTTGAACTGTGATGTATTACACTAAGGTCATTAACATCAGGCATTGTTTTGAGTCAATAGACTTGTTAATTAAACTTGTAGACACCAAAGAAATAATTAATTTATTTTCAAATTGGGTAAAACCAGGTGAATAAATGTCTTGCAAGATGCTGTCATCTCTCAAATATCAGATATAATTTTTTTTAGGGTGATTCAAAAAAATACCCTTAATTTTGATGAAACACACAGGCCCACGGTACTTTTTGGCTTGAACTTGTTAAAGAACTCTATATACTCACAGTGTTTCCTCATCAAAATACTGGAGTGAGTAAATAGGGTGATTGTTTGGAGCTGATGTACTTACTGCAGGATCTGTTGTATTAGCTGTCTGGATTGTCCTTTGATTTCTAAAAGCATTTTTGCCATCTCAGGTAAAGAAGCCCACATTGCATGAATCCTATAGTCCATGTGCACATATCTCATACTATAATTGCCTAAGAAGACCCAAGAGATGTATGATCTTAATTCTGCAACCAGATGCTGCACATGTCTAAGTACCTTATTCTCAGTTGTAATCTGATTGAAGTTAGGAGTCTGTTATTCGTATGCTTGAATGTCTGCAGGTCTGGAGACTATGTAAAACAATTTCATAGCACTAACAAAAAGTAATTATATGGGAGTGAATGTACTACATGACCAGGCTTGCCAAGTTAAAGAAACTCTGAATCCTAAACATGCCAAAGATAAAGAAGCAATAGATACACCTCCAGACTTTATTTCCAGTAATAGGTATTACTACTGTTTTCTGTGGTCATTTTTTTTTCAAAGCCACCATCCTGTGAAAACAGTGGTAAAGCTAAAAATATCAGAACAATATGCCAAACTTCTGGCTATTAGCTGCTCTTTTTATGCACATAATGTCTTGCACACTTTGAAAGATGTTTTCTATAAGTGTTTCCTAGATTCCTACAGGACTATTTAGATTTTTTTTCAAGTAATCACAGTAAACCCAAACCCACCGAAATGCAAAACAGAATGACTGTGCAGAAAATACAGTTCTTTTCTGGAGTCCCAAGTTGAAATAGCAGATGGCAGTCAAGACTCGAGAAAGATGATTTTCTGGGAAGATTGTAAAGACGTGTTATATTTGAGAGAGTTACAAAAACTAGTATTCTATACTACTATACCACTAATGTGAAATCGATATGATAGAGCAAGAGTAGCCTCCCTGTGTTTCTCTACATCATCCATAAAAAGAAGTGTCCAGCAGAGAGAAAGTTAAGATCAGACTTCTGCTAGTTCACAGGCAACAGCCTGTATAGATGGGGTGTATTAAAGTGCATTGAAGCAACTGTGAAGCTCTTGCGGAAAAGGTATGCCTCAGTCCTCTGGAACTACTAGGAAGGAAGGAAAGAAGGAAGGAAGGAAGAAAGAAAGAAAGAAAGAAAGAAAGAAAGAAAGAAAGAAAGAAAGAAAGAAAGAAAGAAAGAAAGAAAGAAAGAAAGAAAGAAAGAAAGAAAGAAAGAAAGAAAGAAAGAAAGAAAGAAAGAAAGAAAGAAAGAAAGAAAGAAAGAAAGAAAGAAAGAAAGAAAGAAAGAAAGAAAGAAAGAAAGAAAGAAAGAAAGAAAGAAAGAAAGAAAGAAAGAAAGAAAGAAAGAAAGAAAGAAAGAAAGAAAGAAAGAAAGAAAGAAAGAAAGAAAGAAAGAAAGAAAGAAAGAAAGAAAGAAAGAAAGAAAGAAAGAAAGAAAGAAAGAAAGAAAGAAAGAAAGAAAGAAAGAAAGAAAGAAAGAAAGAAAGAAAGAAAGAAAGAAAGAAAGAAAGAAAGAAAGAAAGAAAGAAAGAAAGAAAGAAAGAAAGAAAGAAAGAAAGAAAGAAAGAAAGAAAGAAAGAAAGAAAGAAAGAAAGAAAGAAAGAAAGAAAGAAAGAAAGAAAGAAAGAAAGAAAGAAAGAAAGAAAGAAAGAAAGAAAAAGAAAACCAGACAAATAACAGTGCAACCAAAATTAGTATCACCTTTCCATTTTTATTTGAGAATAACATAGATTCAGTTCTACATTTATCTGGGAGAAAAAGTATTGGCTTGAATTTGTATCCTGGACTGGATTATGTAAATCTCCTTCAATATTTACTTCAATCAACAAAACACCCCAAAACATCACTCCACCCCCCCCCCCAACTACAACATGGTTAAAAGGATTGTAAGTGGTGGTGGAATTTAAGCAGCTGTAGGCAGCTCTGTAATTAATACATGAAAATGAACACAGTGATCAGCTCTCTCATTCAGCTCTCTGGAATATGCTCATGTGCAGATTTTAATGGAACATAAAGTTAGGAGCATATTTAATATTTTCTGAATAGGAAGAGGGATTGAAATTCTTCAATGAAACATGCCTACCTACAGCTGAAGCTGAAGTAACATAGGAAAAGAGTGAAAACCAACCAAAGTTCCCTGGCAGTCTCCATCATGCTTAAAGCATGTCTTATGAAATGGGCTTGGCCTTTTTCCAGTGCTGCTTTGGAGAGTGACAGGTTCAGCAGCCAGCCAGTGCTGTCAGGAATTATAGTGTGTGTTCATGAGACTCCCTCTCCTTTTAAGTCAGAGTCTACATAATTTTTTTCAATTACCTTCCAACCACATATTGAACAGTATTGATGTATGTTTTTGTAACATCCTCCTTAATATTTAATTTCCTAGTCTCCACATTTGTTTCAGAAGGGATCTTCTCTACCATGGAGCCAAAATTTTTCTGCTCAAAGCAATCACATTAATAAATGTTCTGACCTGCCAACTGTCCAGACCTCATCGCTCTGCCAGCAATTAATCTTCCCAACAAGTCAAAGCATGCAAATATGACTAACAACATTACAAACATAGAGAGCAAAGAGAAAGGTCTGCTTATGTCATACGTGCAATTTCTCTTTCATTCCTATGGTAGAAAAAAGTCAAAAACACATATAAAAAGTATCAGGACATAAATCACAAGCTGTGTGCATGAATTATACCAAAGAAGATTTGAGTCTGTTTATTCCATTCATAAAAACTTTTTAGATCAAAAATAAAAATAATAAACAAAGGCAGAAAAGTTTGCAGCTGTTGACATTTTTGTCTCCTGTAACAAAATAATGTTCCAGTCTTGGGCCACCCACATACAGGAAGAAGCTTCTTTATTTTCCTAAAGATAGAAAAGAAGAGGAAGATTTCTTAAGCTAAGTGCCTGAAAACAAAACTTTAAGTGTCAAAATCACTGACTAATAGAAGCTCTTCCTGCTATCATTTATCATAGTGTTTATATAGTTGTCCTTTTCATGCCTCAGTTTATCAGTGAAAGGGAAGCACTCCAAAACAATATTGCAGTCTGTTTTGAAGTCCTGCAAACCAGCTGTTGAGCAGAGTTTGCCAAGCCAGTGACATTTCTTTGTGTCCATCACTCTAGTATTGCACTGAAATTCAAAAACAAGCCAGAGATGTCTTAGCAGTTACGAAAGCCGCCATCAAAGTAAGACAAGACTGTATGTCTCTGTGGTGATGTCTGCAGACAGACTGGGAGATCTCCGTGATGGGATGGCATCCTCCCCCCAGCAGTGAAGCGCTGAAGATTCAGCCTTCAGGAGATGAGGAAAAACAGGTAACTGAGCTGTTCAGTGGCTTGGATGGAAGTGTGAGCCGAAGATGATACACGTTTTTACAAAGGTCCTGTCAGAGGTACTCTCGCACTGTCTTCCTTCACTGTGCAAGATTTGTCTTTTGAAGCTACCACAATGTAAATGGAGTGATGGGGAGGTTGTAGTATACTTGCCCTGCTTTGTCTTCACAGCATGGCAGAGGAGGGATCCCGTTTGACATTTGTCTTGTCTGACATTGTGTAGTCTCAAATTGTGCTGCCGGAGGGCTTCACATTGGCTTCCTTGATGGGGCAGCCAGACATCTGTGAAGTGTGCTGCTCCCAGCCACCCATCATGTGCAGGGGATGCCAGAAGAACGGTTCCTCTGTAGGGGCTTTTTGGTGGCCATGTTGCTTCTGGCTCCAGGTCTGCTCCAGTGAGGTGTGATGAATGGGGGATTTCCCCCAAGTTTGGCTGCTCCTCCTGGCTCCCAGGGGCCGCTAGTGTCACACTGGTACAGCAGCACTAGTGTTGGTGTGGCCATGGTGGTATAAGGGAAGAGGCTGAGCACCTCTGCAGCGCACTGTCAGTAAGCATCTCATAGTAATACCAGGACTGACCTAGACTGCCTTTATAGGAAGAGCTTGGAGGCATAACAGCACTTTCCCATCCCATTCAGACATGTTAATAGCATAAAAGGCCAGATGGAAAGGTGTAGTCATATCACTGAACAGGCAAATAATTTTATAAATGTCAGAATTTTTGCCAGGTGCTTGCTACTGCAGCGTCTGTGTGGAACTGGATTATGGAAAGGAATGTAGCATTTTATAAATATTTTTAGAAATTTACGTATATGTGTCTTTGAAATACATCTATAATTTCAGTGTATAGGTCCTAACTTCAAAAGGATGCAAGAACAACAACAACAAAAAATCAGTATACATCCGTAACTAACCTTTGTTATCAGAAATTATTTTTGATATATGGGAGAAGAGATGTAGAAGTTAAATATTTCTCTAAGTGTTTATACCACCTTCTAACAATAGACTTAAAAGAATAATGATAGTGAATGCTGATATTGGTTTTAATTTCCTTCTTTCAAAATGGAATTTAAATATTTTTATGCACTCAGTAATGTAATGCACATGCATCCCTTTCAGCTTTCTTTTTCTGCCACAAGATACATAATCTTTATTTTCATGCAATTAGTACTGCCATTGCTCTATGCTGGATCTGATTAAGCATTTTTAGGATTTTTTTTTGTTTAAAAAAATAGTAATTCAATGAAACTGACAAGAAAGAGGCAGTGGAAAATTCCTTTCTGATGAAGTCAGGATATTTAACTTCTCATGATTCACACTGAAGCACAGTTCTGAAATATCAGTTTCCTGCAGGATGGAAACTTCATTTTACAGCTTGCACCCACTTGTGTTTTGAGGGAGACCTTTCTAATTTCTATTCCTTCCCTTTTAGGAACTGTGATTTAGTATGTGAAGAACAGGCTTGTTCTTTTCTACCTTGTAATTGTTCTACCTTGTTAGTATTTTTATCCAATTGAATAATTGGATAAAAGTCTTAAATTACAGTATTTGATTTGTTTTACTCTTTTAGGGAAAGGTTGTTTTTTTTCCTGACATAATGTAAAATCTGTTAATTTCTCATTACAAATTCACTGAGCAGCCTCAGACTATTCAATGTAATACATGCTATCTAATACATGCTGGGTACCACCATTCATCCTACAGCTACATCTATAAAAATACCAACAGTGTTGCAATAATTAGAAACTAAACCTCAAACAGTTTAAGGGGTAAATTTACAAGAAACTTTAAGAACATAATTGTAAATTTTTGACCGGAATTTCAGTAAGTAAAAGCTCAAAATCTCTGCCTAACTTTGAAGGCTTTGCGTTTCCTAGCTTACAGCCAGAGATGTGCTGTAGCTATTTGAGCTTTGCTGCTTGGCACGCACAGCACTGCCCTCTCTGTAGCAGAGCAACCACCATGACCCTTTCACACCACATCATGTGAACATGTCAGATTATTATAGTTTTGTCTGCTACTTCCTTCTGCTGCTGAGCCCAAGCAGATAAACCAGGCTCTACATCACATTATCCATACAGGGCAGTGACTGCTCCACACTCAGGGGCCTCCTTTATGTCACTGACTTTGAAGATGGGTAGTTCAGCTCCACAGAGGTGTACTCCTGCTCCTGATTCTCCTCTGCAACTTTCTTCCTTGGTTTTAATGCTATTCCTGATTGCATTCAATAAAACAATGCTGGTGGTGCCTTTGTGATAACATATTTAAGAAAAGGCAAAAAATGTGCAGCAGCTGTGAAAGAGAGGTGAGAATATGTTGGAGAAACAGCCCTGCAGACACCCAGGTCAGGGAATAAGAAGGGGGGAGGAGGTGGTTCAGGTGTCAGAGCAGAAATTCCCCTGCAGGCCGTGGTGCAGCCCGTGAGGCAGCTGTGCCCTGCACCCAGGGAGGGGAACCGGGGAGCCAGAGACCCACCTGCAGCCCAGGGACACCTCTGAGCCAGAGCAGGTGAGTATGTCCTGAGGGAATCTGTGATCCTGTGGAGAACCCATGCAGGAGCAGTTCCTGGCAGGATCTGCGACCCCATGCAGAGGATCCTGTCCAGGATCAGGTTTTATGAGAGGATCTGGGGGGGGTGATTGACAGCCAGCTGAACAGGAGCCAGCAGTGTGCCCAGGGGGCCAAGAAGGCCAATGGCATCCTGGCTTGTGTCAGCACTAGCGTGGCCAGCAGGGACAGGGAAGGGATCGGCACTGGTGAGGCTGCCCCTTGATTCCTGTGTTCAGTTTTGGGCCCCTCACTACAAAAAGGACATTGAATGACTCGAGCGTGTCCAGAGAAGGGCAACGGAGCTGGTGCAGGGTCTGGAGCACAGGTCGTACGGGGAGCGGCTGAGGAAACTGGGGGGGTTTGGGCTGGAGAAGAGGAGGCTGAGGGGAGACCTCATCGCCCTCTACAGCTACCTGAAAGGAGGGTGCAGAGAGCTGGGGATGAGTCTCTTTAACCAAGTAGTAAGAGATAGGACAAGAGGGAATGGCCTCTAGTTGCACCAGGGAAGGTTTAGACTGGATATTAGGAAGCATTTCTTTACAGAACAGGTTGTTGGGTGTTGGAATGGGCTGCCCAGAGAGGTGGTGGAGTCCCCATCCCTGGAGGGGTTTCAGAGTCAAGTCCATTTAGTGCTTAAGGATATGGTGTAGTTGGGAACTGTCAGTGCTAGGTGAATGGTTGGACTAGATGATCTTCAAGATCCTTTCCAACCTAGATGATTCTGTGACCTGTGGCCCTATGGGGGACCCATGCTGGAGCGGTCTTCTCCTGGTAGACTGTACATTGTGGGAAGAACCCATGCTGAAGCAGATCCTGAAGGACTGTATCCTGTGGGAGGGACTGCACACTGGAGTAAGGGAACAACGTAAGGAAAAGGAGCACCAGAGATGAAGTGTTACGGAGGGACCACAACCTCCATTCCCCATCCCACTGAACTGCTCAGGGAGGAGTAGTAGAAGAGTAAGGAGTGAAGCTGAGCCTGGGAGGAAGGAAGGTAGGAGGAAGGTTGTTTTAGTTTCATTTTTCTTCCTCACTATCCTACTCTATTTTTAATTAACGATCAATTAAATTAATCTTCCCCAAGTCAAGTCTGTTTTGCCTATGACAGTAACTGGTGTACTCATCTCAACCCAAAAACTTTTTAATCTTATTTTTCATCCCCTGCCTTGCTGAGATGGGGGAGTGAGAGAGCAGCATGGTGGGCATTTGGCAGCCAGCCAGGATTAATCCATTACATAGTTTACATTGAGCGACATATTGTGATCAGGTATTTAACATGGGTTTTGAATCCCCCTAAACATTAGGGCCTTAAATAAAAAGATGTTGTAATGATGAGGGCAAAATATGCTTGTGAATCTACATAGATAAGCAGGCCTGAGATGTCTCTTAACAAGTTGCAGTCCTTTCAGCAAGCTGGCTGCAGAAAAAACTAGGGGATTGTTTGAGATTATGCATGGAGGTGATGATAGAGTGAGGATTAGGTCTTACAACTTCCTGGCTTCTTCAACCACATGGAAACCAATGGCAGTTCTTCTAGCATGTATTTCCATTAACTTTTGCTTGGCTATCGGTGGCTAGTAGGCTAGCTGAAACAGCCCTGTGCTTGTTCTTCTTTCAGGGACATCCACAGCTTACTATAGCCTGCTCTCAGCTGCACACTGGTATTTGTTTAGGTGCAATAGCAGTGATCCATTTAAAAATGAGAATTTCTATTAAAGCTACACATGTAACAGCTAATGCAGATGATAGCAATGACATGATTAAGGAGTAGGCTGGTGAAACCCATGTAAGCTAGATTAATAAAAAAATACTTCAGAATTCACTGCTTTATTCATCTTTAACAGGAATAAAGATAAGATTTGTCATCAGAAAATAAAGCTTCATAGATAAAAATCACAGACAATATGCAGCAATATATTGTAGAAAGCAATGTACTGCTAACAAACAAAATTGACAGCATAGCTCTTACACTGATGTTAAGTAGCATTTTATGTCTGTAATAATATTTCAGATAAATATATTTTGAAACATATAACCCAGTATTCAAATTAACATTATTATGTCATACCTTGGATGTCTCAGTTGACCTTAATGTCAGTCACAAATGTAATTATAAAATACCCCGTACATCTACAAAAAAACCCAGAAACTGCCCTATACAAGGAGTAAATGTCTAGGAGACAGATCACGTACATGTACAAAGAAAGGAATACAGACAACACATTTTTATACATTAATATAATCCAGGGAGAAGGTGACTTCTAAAAACAGTAGCTTTTGTGTTGGAGAACTGGATGGTATGACTGTTACTCAGCCTTGGAGAATACTCTATCTCCTCTGCAGTCCAGAGAAAGTGATACCCAGTCTAATCATAAATATTCTACAAACATCAAGGAGAAATTAAGAAACTGGACTGCACAGGAGTTAGTGTGAAGGATTATCAAACATGGATAAGGTTTGTTTTATTATCCCTGCTGATCAGCCTTTCTTACAAGAACCAAGTTGGCACAGACTTGTTATCCAGGCTGGCTTGTTTTGACCATAAGAAGCCAGGGCAAGTGATCAGCTGACCAAGGACACGCTGACCTTTTGGGTGGTGTGAACAGGCAAGGAAGGTGGTGAGGACTTCAGCTGGTACAGCTGCCACACAAGGGGAGTGGAAGAACTATCCCAAAGACTAGCAGAGCTATTTCCCCGGGGAAAGAAGAAAAAACACACTTCTGCAATTATATGATTGCATCCCCAGGAAAGCTCTTGCTGAACTAACTGGAAGTCATACCCACCACTGAGATAGTCAAACCAGTAGAGAGAAATGCAGGAAACACTGGTCTGGATCAGAACAGTGGTCACCTCCGTGTGGTGCTCCCTGAGTCTGGCGTCTAGTCCTCCCCAGACAGGTTAGACAAGCCATGTCCAGGGAGCCTTCACCTTTAAAGTTTTTTCTGAACATTAGCAACTTTAGGCAGGGCCTGAGTTAGGCAGACAAAGGTTGTGTGATGTGGCTGCGTTTGGTTCAGAATTCTAGTGCTGCAAAGTGCTTCTGCATGCAACCTCAGCCACATTCCCCAAGCATAGACGCTTAAATTGAGCTGGTATGTTACCAGCACTTTAGGAAAAGCAGAGTAAAGCAAGGTAGTTTGTGCATAACTGGACAAATAAAAGAACCTCTTGTCAGGACTCAGCTCTGGGATGGCTTCATGTCCTGCTGCCAGGACTGGGACAGCAGTGAGGCAGGTCCCCAGGTGTCTCTGCAGCCCTGTGCCCATGATGCAAGTCCTCCTTAGACTTTAAGAAATGCCATGGGCCTTTATTAACTCACAACATGTTTTATTCTTTTTTTTCACCCATACAAACAATCCTCTAAATGAAAAACTAGACTGGAAAAGGGATTTTATATTTATTAAATTTAAAATGTCACAAACCAGAACTCCAAAATTTAGAATGCTCATTTGGAACATCTCTTATTTTATACACACACACACTCATACATACATATATACACACATGCACACACACATACACAGAGATGTATTTTTATATAATGCATGTATAAACAATAATGGCTTATAAGTTACATAATGTATTCTTTTGTATTTCTATCAAAAATATATTTGAGCCATTAGGAATAAAAAGGTTATATTGACTTTACTTAAATTGGTTCTGATTTTTGAAGACTTGATAATATGTCTGGTTTCAAGTTGAATAATAATGGCTTCAAAAGCAGGTGGATCACAAAACCTAAGGTATTTTTCTTCATTAATTTTTTAACAGCTAAATTGAATGGAACATTGATGTGCCCAATATATGAATATGTGAGTTTTCTGTCAAAAATTAGCACTGTACAAGTGATTTTGTTAATTCTGCTGCTTATTTTTTAATGTAAAATACCAAACTTAGGCAGTTCATAAGATGCAATCCTTCAGTAAAAGAATTACTAATTAAATCAAAGGTAAGATCTGAGCAGGTTAAAGCAGCAGTAAGACTAGTGGTTAGGGCTACCAGGAAGCAAACAAAACAGGGAGACATGACAGCTAAAATGACACTGTTTTGTGGCTAATGCAATGCTCAAGGCGATTCTCCTGCTCTCCAGTAAGTAACCAGGAAATCAGAAGTTTGCTTTGACAAAATTTCTATTTTTTTCACTAATGTTAAGAAAGGAATGGAGAAAGGAGAAAACTGAATGCAGGTCAATCTGTGTCTAGCAAATAAATCACTGTGGTCAGTTGAAATCACTAAGAAAACATTTGTCCTATTTGTGTAGAGGACATGTGAAAACTCATTTCTGACCAGAAGGCCATTTCATTTTAGGCATAGGAATTGGACAGGTCCAAATTTTAAAATCTCAGAACCCTTGATCAGCTACTCCAATTTGTGTACCAAAAGCATGCAGGTTACTTTGCTTCTGATGTTAACAATGCCCACTTAAATGTCTACTTGTCGGCTTACTCAAAAGCATCAGTCCTGACATGCTCAGGGGTACAGCTCCTATTTCAGTCTCTGCTGGAATTCACAAATTGGATTTTTCTCTGACTACCTCCCCTGAAAGGCTTGGTCCAGTCAGCACTCATGTTGCTCATCCGAAAAACTCCAGTCGCTGTGTCAACTTGCATTTAAAACCCAGCTAGAGAAGGCAGAGCCTTCAATAGCCCAGTGTTTACAGTATAGCTGCTACATCTTCAGCTCTTCCCTCTAAAAAAAGTGCTTTGGTCCCATATTTTTCATCTAACCAGACCAATTTCTGATCACTAAACCATTCTGGGTAAGCTACCTGATATTTCTTAAACTTTTTTTATAAATATGTTTTCAATAAAAATGACAAAAGTACAGAACGTTATATCACGGTTATGCTCCCTGTTTTCAGAAAATGTTCACTCTTATGAAAGTGTGTTGAATACACTTACAGACTGGAAACATGGAGAGGTGGAGTACCTGTCTAGGGCTTCATCTCACTAGATTTTAATGTAAATGTACTACACAATCAAGATAATATCTCTAAGCTCTATTTATCGCTAATGAAGGGAATTGCGCACTTTCAAGTCATTATCTAGCTAACCTAGAGGTCTACTTCATGTCTGCTTTGAAATAGGACGGATTGTTCCAAAATTCCACGTATTTCTCTCCATTGGCTCTGAGGTGACTACCTTATATGCCATTTTCATACCAACTACAGCTGGGTCCCAAGTTTCCAACATAGGGGCAATTTCTGGCTCAATTCTTGGCGCACAGAGAAACGTGTGTAGGTTACTGGAGAACTTTACTGACTAATAAATTAATAAATCTGTAGTCTTCAAATACCATGGGGTTAGGTGATGTTTGAGAATCTCATCCTTTAAAGATACTGGCATATTCTACCAGGACCATTTTTATATCACTTCATCATGTAGAAACTTATGTGTGCCCAACTGCTAGTATGAAACACATATGCACTGGTAAGAGAGCACAGCTCCATCTGGTTTATGTTGAATCAAGAAAAGAAGAAACAGAATGGACCTCAGTCTCTGTGGCTTACTGTAATGTTTTTTTACTGTCAGTCTCAGCCCACAATATTTCCAAGCCAGGGTGCGTGTTTCCAGATTTCTTATGAAGACCCTAAATGATTGATTGGAAAAACATTTTGGTTAAGACTTGACAGGTAGAAATATTCAGGAGACACAGGGAAAGAGCTGTAAAATCCAATCTTTTGATTGAATGACTAGTGTCTACAACTAAGTTTTTCTTTTAGCAGAGGTACAGTGGTTGCTGGCTTTGCAGATAGCCTTTGACAGAATCCTAAAGGCGCATCAGCTATTGTGCTTAACTTTTCTTTACACAAAAATGACCATTGCAGGTTGAAAAATCAGATAAATAAATTTGTTAGTGACAATTATCTGGCTTTAAATTTCTGCTCTTTGGGAGATTTTAGCCTTTAAGTTTGTGGGTACAATCACAAACACCTATATAACTTTCTACAAAATTCGTATATCTTGTTACTACTTGAATATCTTCAGGGAGGAGGGGAAGCTTCCCTAAATGTTGCTGTCCAGTGACACCACCCAAGCAGGTCCATACTGCTCTGCAATGCTTTTCCTGCTGCTCCTCCCTCCACTCCCCTTTCATCCAGTCTCTGCCTACTTCACTGATGGAAAACAACAGCAACGTGATACACTACATTCATTCCTCTGAAAGACCTGTCTGCTCAGGGATTTCTCAGAAATTCTTCAGTACAGGAAGAAATGCAGTAATGGATAGTGGTGGAAATCTTAACTTGTGAGTTTATATAAAGGCATACAGTCTAATATATAAAACCCAGTATCTTCTTTAAACAGCTCCTTAACATATTATATAGTTGTTGGTGTCTTCATGGACTATTTATTATCAACCATTATGTTAAACTCTTGTCAAGTATTTTGCTTCATTTTTAATCTGAGGTAGTGATTTCCATAGTTTGCAGACATTTTAATGCTCTTAGCTTTATTAAGATGATCTTGTAGTTTACTACCTAAATAACGCTAAGCCCCACTGCTGAGACTAGGAACTACTTTTGAAAACTGTGATGCAGAAATTCCTCTGGTGGAAACTGGCCACTTGCCTCTCATTGAATGTAAGCATGAATGCTTTCTTGAATAGGAATGGACTATTTGATTTTGGCAAAGAGTTGACATGGAGCAGATACTGCATATTGGCCCCTAGCCTGTGAGAAGGTTTCTCAGGCTACAATAGCCTGTGTGATAACTTTAAGTCCTATATTTCTTTAGGGACATATCTTGGGGTGGAGTAAATGTCAAGGACTCCTGTTTTCCTCCTGCTGCTGCTAGTACTTATTAAGTTCCTGTTCTGCTGCAAAAGGGAGAAACTTGTAATGTGTCAAAAAGTGAGGGGGAAAAAAAGGCTTTGAAGAGCTCAATGAGGCTATGGTGAGACAATTACAAGTGCCCACATGTATCTGACTTAAAGATAACTTGGGCAACTTATTACCACTTGACATAGTAGTGTGCTGTATATATAATATATATGTATATAATAGCTATACCATTACATACATCCTCCACTCTTAATGATGATTGAAAATCTATTTGAATTGGGGAGTAAATGCAGAGGTTTGAAGCTGGCATAACACAAGACAGTTTCCTTCTATTTAGTCCATGTTACAAATGCAAAAGGGTGGTGCAGGCATGCTCCTGGCAGTTTGGTTTATAAAAATAAATGTTGTGGTTAAGTGGGTGGGAAATACAATGAAGAGCTGAGAACCAAATGGGAAATGTTTCCTTGTTGAGGAATGCTTTTGCAGTCTTGATTTTCTATGTGTGAAGTCAACCCTGCAGTGCGTAGACTAAGAGAAGAGACCACACAACCCTTTAGGGCATATGGGAGTAGTCATTATGAGGACTCAGAAGCATTTGCTAAGATGCCTTAATAATTGAATAAAATAACTAAGCTGCCTTATCTTGCTGAAGAATAGTTTACTTTCTTATGCTAATTACAGCAACAACACTGAGCATTTTTTTCCTCTCATCATTTAGATTCAAACGCTTTCATTCTTCATCACCTTATGTAATTCATGCTATACAGCTAATCTCTGAAATAAGAAAAAATATTGTATACACTTCCCTGGGGTTTCTCAAGTGTCTGGCTGGGTACATTAACATTGAGCTTGGAGTGGTGGGTCAAGGAGTTGGCTAAGTTCTTATTTCCTTAGAAAATGGTGGGGACACTGGGATGTCTACACTCACTCGACATTGTAGAGTGCGGTGCACCAGCAGAGGCAGCCAGATGTGAATGCTCTTGGCTTAACTAACAGTGTCAGTAAGAATGAGCCAGCAGAGTTTCTGCCCAAAAGCTTTCTGGTGAAAAACCAGCTTTCAGAAACAACTCTACCCCACTATAATTACACAGGTACCACTGATCTGCCTTGTCTTTAAAAATGACATAACTGTAAATATGAAGTCTAGTGCAAAAGAGATTTCCATTGAAATTGCCTTCTTTAATGACTGCAAAATGATTCCCAGATCAGCATGAGCAAAACAAATATTCTGGTGGCAGCAGAAGGTTATAACAGCACAGATGAGCAGTGGTGAGTACTCCTAACTCTAAGCACAGGAACCAAGGCTGTCTGGTGTCCTACTGATTTGTGTCTCAAGGTAGAGTTCCTGAGAGGATTCCCCATGTCCAAGCAGGGCTAAGCTCACTGTAAAGTCGCCCTCTCAATGGGAGCATTAGCAGCGTTTCTTTCTTTTGAGACCTTTCTCCCTCTCTCAAATTTTGCTTGCAATTGACCCAAAATGAAGAGTAGAGATAATCGCATGAGTACGCATGCACATACACCACACCCCCCCATAAGTGTATCAAGGTCTTTTCCGACAGAAACCAGCCCAATACTCTTGCAAATGCAAACACATCTGCCTTAGACCACTAGGGTGTACTGCCATTCCCTCCTGGGTGCAAGGGTGCTCCGTTGCTGCGAATCTAATACTCCTCTAGAAGTGATGAATCCATGTGCTTTAAACTACCTTGCCAGTGATACAAATAAAAAGCCAGAATGAGCTCCTTCACTTTACAAGCAGTGATAAATGCAGTAGAAGCCACTTTATATATATATGATAAATATGATAAATTGCATGCCCAATTAATTGTGATGATTGCCTAGGAGGCAAAACCCAACCCGAGTCAGTCTGGTGACTCCAAAGAACAGACTAACGTCACCCTTCAGTGAGCGCTGCAGAGTCTGTTCCCATGCCTTTCCTACAGTTATTGGTAGCTGAATCACAACAGTTAACTAGGGTGTATTTGCTTGCACCAGCTTTGCCCCAATTTGACCTTTTCTTCATTCTGCATTGGTTAAATGAATCAATATTATCTTAATTCCTTTTGTCCTCCCAGTAGCAGTGCGTGGTTATACCTTGGACTTGAAATGCAATTAATGAAATATTAAATAAGTGCAATGGGCTTCGTTATCCTTCAGAGTTGCAGGTGGGAACTGAGAGGAAACACATTAAAGGTAAAGGAGTTACCTGAACATTAAGTCAGCATAGATCTGAAAGCTGTGCTTCATAAATTTATGTACAGAGCCTGTGAATCATGGCCTCTGGAAGCAGGGTTGTACCAGTTTGAGCAAAAGAATAGTTTTAAAATTATTTTACTAAATCAGTGACAAAAGACCATGCAGACATTGCTCTTTCAGTTTTAAAACAGTAAACGACTTCACAGGGCAGAGTCAGGTCCCAGATGTGCCATTTGCCTGTTTGTGGTTTGTTTACTTTATACATGATTAGGTTTAGCACTCATCTTGGTTCCTTTTACATAATGATGTTACGATAACCATGTAATAAATGGGTTTAGTTTTTTAGCAGATAAATGAGATGTAAAAAGAGAGAGAGCAATATCTGATGTTTAAATAGAAATTCTTCTAAGATGCCCAGTAGGAGCCAAGCTTTATTTTATGATATTTAATCTATAATTTAACATATATAATATTTAGCATTAACTTACAGTGATAATAAAGGTGGTTCACAGACGATTCCTGGGATGTTAATGAGTGGGTGAAATAAATCCTTTTGTCTATTTGTTTCTTCACATAGTTTTTTTTCTTCTCAGATATTAATTTCCAAAACTTCGCAAAATTTCGGCAGAAAGTAGATGTAAGATGGCACATGATTAATATATGCAAAAATGTTTCACTTTATTTAGAGAGAAGTTGAAGGATCTCCTGGAAATCTCATGAAAAGTGTTTTCTTGAAGATCTTTCCATTTTTCCTATTTCTGCAAGCATCTGAGTGCTTATACTCTTGCCCCTTCTTATTTAGAAAGTTAACCTCTCTGCAAACGCAACTAGAGTTTGAGCAGAAACATATGGAGAAAATACGTGTTGCTATTCTGATTCCATGAAAAATTATGAAGTGGAGGTGAAGAATGTGAGCTTAGTGGGGGAAGAGGAGGTCAATGAGAAATTTGTCCCTGTTTCAAATATTTTCCCATCATAGACTAGATTGGGCAACGTTCTTCCCAGGTCAGGATCATAGAAATGTGTCTCCAGTGATTTGACTTTGGCCTCTCTGGGGGTGGATTTCTGCCGGGAATTCTGGTAGTTCTTAGAAATGTTTTAAATTGCAAATGTTCAGATAAAGAACTCCATACATTCACAAAAACCAAGTTCTACTGACTTCTGTAGCAATGCGCAAAGCTGATGTCTGCTATTAAGAAAGTGCTTTACAGGAATAATTCTGAAGTGGAGTTACGCATTATTAATGGAGACAGATCTGATGGTGAAGCAAACCGCATTTGGCAGCAAGAACATTTACTAAAAATGTCATTAAAGAATTTAGGCTGTATGCTACCAAGTATTTTGTAACTCCCTCCACTGACTTCTTGGCCTCTCTTTTTCTTTCATGTCTGGTAAGTAGCTTGAGGTGGTTGATGAACATTGGAACTGAGGAAGTCTGGCTTCTCACTGCTGTTTGTCTAAAGGTTTGTTGGCTTTGACACCTAAGAAGGAGGAAGCTCTACCCCAGACCATACCTCATTTTGTGCTTTTCTTTCATGTAGGTTTTATGGTGTCAAAAAAGAAGTAGGGTTTTTACCATAACTATTTCCTCAGTGGAGGTAAATTTACAGCTTTTTTCTAATAATGAGTGCCTGTTTCCACAATTTAGAAAATTTGAGAACTCTTCTAACCAATCTCTGACAAATTTATAACAATACAAGTTGATAAATTTTGCTAAAATTTCCCACTAAATGATAAAGAAAAATGGACGATCCAGTAGGCTTTAATTTCGCTTAGAATGACACCACAGGACTCATTTCTTAGAAATCTCACCTATAAAAAGAGAAGCCATGTGGGATGTATTTCATCAAACACTGCATTCATCTTTGGGAAAAAATGTAGCTTACTGCTGCATCTCTTACCAGGTGACATCTCTATTTGAAATGCTGAGGCAGTGAAATGAAATAGGTTTGTAACGGAATGCAGCTTCAAAGACTGGTTTACTGGGACAAGAAGTTACCACCCAGGTGATCTTTGGGACAGACTGGAAAGAGTGCTCATTTTTATTTAAAAATAGATAAGGTGATCCTACTGTTCTTTTGAAATTTACTGGTATCACAAAACAGTGAAAGTACCTAGTTTTTTTTCTGCCATACCACTGAATGTTGGTGTCATGGTTTACCTGGCAGGCAGACAAACACCACACAGCCACTCGCTCACCCTCCCTCACACCAGGGAAAGGCAGAGAGAATTGGAGGGGTAAAGGTAAGGACATTTGTATGTTGAGATAGAAACAATTTAATAATGAAACTTAAATAAAAATTTAAATAATAATTATAATAATAGTAATGATAGAATATACAAATGAGTGATGCACAATGCAATTGGTCACCACCTACTGACCAATGCCCATCCCATTCCTGGCAAGTGATCCCAGAGGAGGGAAAATCCTGAAACCACAATCCCAGAAGAGAGAGAGAGCTTCCTGGCCAACTCTCATCTATATACTGAGCATGACATCTTATGATATGGAATATTTCATTGGCCAGTTTGGGTCTGTTGTTTTGGCTGTGCTCCTTCCCAGCTTCTTGTTCACCTGTACACTAGCTGGACATGGGAAGTTTAAAAGACCTTGTTTTCTTAGCAAATGAAAACATCAGTGTATTATCAACGTTCTTCTCATATCAAATTCCATACTGAATCCAAACCACAGCACTGTTGTAGGTGCTAAGAAGAAAAATTATCTCTATCCCAGCTGAAACCAAAACTGTTGGTTATAAATAAATAGCCCCACAGAGCGGGAATTAGAAAATTAAGAAGTATTTCAAATGGTGGGTTTATCTTCAGCATCTGAAATTAAAGCAGATTGAAGTTTTTATAATAAAAAGTGTATATATCTATATATATACATAAAATGTTTTATCTACTGGTTATATTTTTTTTTCCCCACTGGATATTAGATGACTCTGCAAGGCCTGACACTGAGCTCTCTGCTCATTGAGTTTAGGACAAGAACCTGTAAAGACTATATGGTATGAAGCTAGACATCTTTAGTTAGGACTGTGAGCTGTCATTTGTGATTTGTAGATACTATGACCTTGATTCCCAAAGGTGACAGAGTTTTAATCACGAGTGTTCCCAACTTCTTAGGGAGTTCTGAAGGCACACATTTTTTTTCTTCCAGGAGCTGTGCAACTTTCCCAGATGGATGAGTTGCCTCCTTTTCCTTAGGGCTTACAGGGAGACCTTTCCTTAAAGGTAGGACCCTCTTTTTCCAAAGTCTTACTGGGATTTGGTGTTGGTCTCATCTCAACCATCCCAGGATCTAACTGGAGCCACCACCTTGGAGCTACCCTGTCCTCATGGAGGCTTCACAGAGACATGGAGGAGTGGATGAAACCTGTATCTGACAGTCTTCCTGAGGAGGAGTTAAATCTGTTCTACGTTTCACAAAAATATTTAATATTTCTTATGCTAGAGGGAGACGGAAGGAACATGGCACTGGTCAAGTCAGGGCAGTCCAGTTGGGACCAGCTCCAGGGGCTGTCCACCTTCACTGGGGAACCCTAGTTACTGGTAGGTGTTTGCATGGAAATGACACCTGTGCCCACACTTTGTAGAGTCCGTGCTGATGTTCTCCATCTTCCAAGCAAGGCAGCCAGACCCACACCCTGAATGAAGGTCTTTGGGATGGTTGCAGGAGCCGAAATGCTGGGGCATTAGGCGTGTTGACAGAATTGAAATGTTTCCAGTGGCAGATGAAAAGAGGGTGGTGGCTTTGAGGAGTGAAATATGAGTAAATGTACTCCAACCCTACAGTCTATTCAGGAGTTTAAATCCCTCTGTGGATATTGGCCTATATAAAAAGCTGCTGGTCTGTGCTTTTACATAACATCCTGAGTGATTTTGTAAGCCTTCAGCAGCTTCCAAATCCTTCACTTTCAACAACAGTGCTCTTTGTACTAAAAATTTAGTATATGAAGCAGTACCATAGACTTGGGTTTGAATATACTCAGAAAAGTTCCATGTAATGGCATCTTAATGCCTAGACAAATGCAAAATTAATGTACTGAAGTTCTCCAGCAGCAGTAAAAGTAACAGCAGTGAGATTTTTTTAATGTTTCATTGGGGTTTTTTTAATAGCAAGCTCTATTTCTGAGACAGGCAGAGGAAAATCTTCCCAAGCTGTAAGCTCAGCGTCCCCGGAGTGAATAGGGTTCAATGTAGCATGGATAATTTGTTTGCTTTGCAATTATTTTCCGTCAGTGGAGACAAATTGATTTGTACAATAAAATTGACGGTCACTGCAAGGCAGCTGGCTTTCTAAACTGTAAAATAATTTGACTAGGTTAAGTGAGTACCAAATTTTGGGAGTACTAAGATGTCTTTTCATACTGGTAAAACTTGCAACAATTTTAATGCTTGCCAGTGATTGCTATGTGACATTCAGCATCAGAGAATGCCAGAACAATTCTTAATATGACTGAGCAGGACCATTGCCAGTTTATTAACAGCCTGCTTTGAAAATTTTTTCCACCAAAAAAATTAAAATGTAGTAAAATAAATTGATAATAGATGAATAGATAGGAAGGAAATAGCAATAATTGCCTTCAAAATGTCTTCTTAATTATTAAAGGAAATAAGATATTTAACATGAGCCAGAGTCAAAGATGTTCAGCAGCAAGAGAGTTTCAGCCAGAGAAAAGCATGTAGCAAAAGCTTTATCTGGAAAATAGGAGCATGATCAGCCAGTGAGGTGTATTTCCAGAAAACGTCGGTAGTGGAAGCAGAGAAGAAATAACCATTTTGTGCTGCAACTAGAATATTTGGATGTTTGTCCAAAATGAAAATATTTTAAACCCATAAAAACTAAGCAACTGTTGACATCTGTTCATTTACTTTTTTAAAAACTAATTTGGCCTCTCAAAAGTCCTGGCAAAACTTTAGTGCATGCATGGTCAAATGCTAAGTGTGATTAGAAATGCTCTAGTACGTGGTAGCCACCTGGAATGAAGCTTTGGTTCCACTTTTCACAACACTGGGCTAATCAGGACATACTGTCATATTCAATCTAAAAGCAGAATATGCCCCAGAAAAATGTTCAGTAAATTGCTCTGGTTAAACTTCATTTGGATGTTCCAAGTGTTAAACCTCATTGCAGACATCAGGATTGGATTAGTGATACTGTCACTTTTGTAAAAGTCCAAGATCAGCACTAAGTAAGGTAGAAGTTTTCTAAGACAGGCCAGTTTCTCTTTGCACAAACTGAAAGGACCTGGGAAAAATTGATACTGTACAGTTCAGGCACATTTGACTGGGTTTAATATATAAGGTAAACAAAGTGCTCCAAGCACCGATCAAAGTGCAGTTCTAGGGGCCAGTTGAATGATCTTTAGGTGTGAGAAAGAAAGTTTTGAGGAAGAAGGTCACATGTTTGAAGGTCCACACAATCAGACTTTGGCTTGACCTCTCTGTCTAACTGGGAGCAGCTCTCCCCAGCTACTCATGTGAGCAAGGTTCAGAGGTTACCAATTACTTAGGGAGGCTGAGAAAGTTGTATGGAGCTGCTCTCAGCTGCCATTTCACATTAGCATCAAGCCACTTGCAGGTAGGCCGTTGTGGTTAATGCTTCATTGCCAGTCACTGATGTTCTTCAGCTTGCGATTGCCACAGTGGCGATGTAACATCTCCTCATCCTGATGAGGAGCTCTTTGTGTCTGCCCTACAGCACAACCACGCCAGTGACACTTGCCATCCCCACGCCTTTGTGCATCACACAGCTACACCCCCACTACGTGGAGGTTGTTTTAATTGATTAACTGATTGACCAGGTAACATTTTTCTCCTTTTTTTTTTTTCTTTTCCCCTTTTTTATTTCCCCTCTGAATATTTCAGAGCAATCGATAGAATGAGTAAAATGCTTTAACTGGTTGCAGATATTGAGATGATTAGAGTAATTTCTGGCAACTTCGTCTTTCAAATCTTAAAATAATATATGTGCCTGCACACACTTCATTACTAACAAATTAAACAAGGGTGACTTATAACCTTATGCTAGCATAAGTATACAAAAATACCATCAATACATGTCTTGTAAGTTATGGTAAATTACTGAAACTTATACTAAAGCTCTTTAAATTAAGACCTTCTATAATTTTCCGACTTTAGAAGCTAGAATTACCCATAGAAATTATCTTGGGAGGGATAGACTGTGTCAAACAAACTCCCAGGGGGAGTTCTCATGCTTTCTTCTGTAGCTGCTCTCTTGGGTAGTGACAAACAGGATATTGAACTACCCAGGCCTCTGGTTTGATCCAGTATGGGAAGTCCTATTCTTTCCATTTCACAAATAGGATTTGAGGGTTTGGAGTTTTTGCTTTGTGGAAGTCACAAAATCGAGAATGATCACACTTCCCTAACGCAAGACATATTTTCATTCTAAAAATGAGCCAGTTTCCTTTCAGAAATAAGTCTGGTTTTGATTACACATCCTTTTACTTTCCCTGGAAAATGAGTACATTTCTGTTTGGAAATATTCACATAACTGAAGAAATTTTCTAGGAAATTAAGTGAGCCAATTTGATTTTGCAGTGAAAGGCAAAAGAAGCCCAGCCTTAGATCGTTAATACATGATTTCACATACACTGCCATCATATACATTTATTTATTTATTTATTTATTTATTTATTTATTTATTTATTTATTTATTTTTAAAACTCCCCAAAGGCAACTGGGATTATTTATTCTTGATTCACATCTCTCTTCTCTTCCTCTTACCAGTTAATTCCCGTCTAGAGTGAAAGGTGATATCTGTCAAGCAGTGTTTCACAAAGTATATACCCGGTCCCCATAATTTCTTGTGTGCAATTTACTCCTACAACCTTCTCATATTTTCCATACATGTTTTTTGCCAGCAAACTTGCAAAAATAAGGACTAGTATTTCCAATATCTGAATGGTAGAGTTGAAATATGTTGGTAACATGGCATGTCATGCTGCATGGCACAGACTTTGACATATTTGGAGAAAAATTTGCTACATCCTAAGTTTTTTCAAAAGTCAGTCTTTTCTCTTTCTTAGAGATTGACATATTTTCCCCAATAAAAAACTTTCTTTCCTTATAGGCTTCTTGTTCCTGTAATTTTTATTTTACCATCCTTTTTCATTGACCTTTTTTTTTTTTTTTTGCCACTGTGCCTAAAAATTCACTGTCATTCCTCTTTTCCCAGCACATACTATTTGTACAGCTGCAAAAATTACAGATACACATTTTGATATGCTTATTAATGATATAAGAGAGCTACTCCTCACAACCTTATCTATTGATATAGCCTGAGAATTACAGGAGAGTTACTAAGACTGATATGAAAAAATACTGAAAATTAGAATAAACTGAAATAATGGCAGCTTGTAGACAAGGCTAAAAGGAATCTTAGAGGCTGAATCTGTTCCCACTAAGTGTAGCTGGAGTTTTCACACTGGCATTGATAATATTAGACCAGATCTCAGGTTTGCAGTGGCATTATTATGCAATGAGAAACTGTGAAACTTGCAAAGATGTCTTTTACCATGAAATTAGTAAAGGACATTGGGTTGTTTTTTTTTTTCAAAAAAACCCACTACATGTTAATTGAAATCCTGACTCTGACTCATACCATTATAGAGACTTTTAATTAATATGCAAATACACTACAAATGTTCCGGTTTGTTTCATTTTGGCATTTTTGCCTAAGTGAGGTTGTATGGAGTGGCAATTATTTTCCATTTAACTTTTAAGTAACTATTACTTTTGTCCTCCAAATAATTCCAGTGGTATTTCTACTATTAAGAAAACCTTAACTGTAGCCTCTTAACTAGTCTGTGGCTAGGAAAATTCAATCACTTTCACAGAAAAAAGGGACCAAGTATATGCAATACTCAGAAAGGTCAGGATATGGTAATCAATAGAATTTGTAGGAGTCATAGGTTTATAATTGTCCATATTGCAATGTCTATAGCTGTTATATAGTATAATGTAACAGCTATCTTCAATGGGACTGTCAATGAAAGAGGAATGAAATGCAAGGATGGTATTTTAAGTGGTGTAGACCCCATTTTGTGCAGATTTGTCCCTCTGCAGAAATGTTTTCAGATTTCAACCCTCACTATCAAAAAGCAATTCGAAGCATTACATAGATTTCAAGAAGACTATGGAGAAAGCAAAGGAGGAGAATAGCCAGGAAAAGATTACTGGAAAAATAGGGCTTGTGGAGGAGATTTTTCAGCTCACTACTCACTTGGGATGAAGCCAGAGAAGGCAGATTGCTGCAAAGAAGGAGAAGGGGTGAGAATTTGCTGAAGATGAGGAGAAAAAGACTGGAGGATTGGATGGATGAGGAGAAAGGCTATAGGAAGAAAAGAGAAAGTACATGAAACTTGAATTGTGTTTGGGATAAGCATTAGAGTCATAGACCCTAAGATATAACAAGTAGAGATCCAATTTAAACACTTGACAATAGACAGAAGACATTATTTCTATCTGTTTTACATTATCGTCTGTTAAATAAAACATTTATTAGATTACATGCCCTATTATGCATGAACTCAATATTGAAAGCAATACTACTGTAAAATATTCTTCTGTTCTTAATGTAAGGACATTCTTTGCTCCTTTATAGTTATTCTGTATAAAAGAATAAAATTGCAATGCAGGCTTTTTTGATTAGTATTAGCAAAAAAAAAAAAAAAAACCAAAAAAACAACAGTGAGGCATTCTAAATATTTTGATGTTTAGGTGTTTAACACCAACATCATTAACTTAATGAGAAAACCCCCTTATGCCCTGTGTAAAATTCAGTATGTTTAAGAATATACATTAAAGAAACTTCTGTCAAAAATCCCAGTGCAGTGCAGATGTAAAATCATGTATTAAAGAGAGAAATGTTTCTAGCAGAATTGTCAGGAGAAGTAATTAGGGGAAGATTTTGAAATTTGGAGTGATATAGATGACAGAGACTTCATAAATTTAGCTACTTATGCAAAGAAAAAAAAGGCTGATCATGCAAGGAGTTTTTAAAAGTACTGCCAGATGTAAATATAAGGACATATCCAGTTTGGAGGTCTTACAGAGATTCTGCAGTGATGCTCTGGATGGCTGAAAAAAAGCCACAGAGTACAGAGAGAACAGAAAAGTAGATTTTTGCAATGTGTATTTAAAAGTTTTCTTTCTATCAGTGAAAATTTCATGGCTGAGTAATGCCAAAATAAATACTAAACAAATATGCATATCGAAATGTCTACTGTAAGCCTTCTTTTTATCATTGATTATGTATGGTACAAGTTGGTTTTTGTCAGAAATATTCTGCCCTGATTTCTCCATGAGGCCATATAGAATTTTCAATTGCTTGAAGGATGTGGACACCACTTATTTCAGTGTGCCATCTGGTGTTAAGAGAGGTAGACAGGACACAGGACCTTGGAAAAGTGGGTGTGTGATAAAAATATGATAAAGAGATTGTATATAAATGATACAACGGAGTCGTTCTTAATGTCTTCTTTAAAAAAATCTCATTCAGGTAGGAATTTATGATAGTGCCATTTGATTGAATAACCAAGTTCATGGTATAAACAATGAATATTGTAAAAAAAAGAACAAATAGTTGAAGTACTTTGTTGAAAAATATTCCCCAGTTTAGTTAGTGACCACTTTTGAAGTATAAGCGCATCAATGGAAAACAAGGGCTCCACTTGTGACAGGTCTATGACCAATGAGTCATTGGTTTGCTTTGATCTGTTGTGATGTCAGTCTGCAACCCAGATGAGACCCATGCTTAAAGCATGTCAGTCAGACTGGCACGGGAAGATTGCCGTCTCAATGGACAGGACACAAACTGTGGAGGAACAAAACAGACATTTAAGATGGCAAAAGCTAGGTAAGAGGTTGAGGAAAGGGGAGTACAACTCAAATCTAATGTCCGTCAAGGTCTCAGGAAAGGCTTTCTGGTGCTTGAAGGGTCTTGTTTCTGTGTGCTTCAAAGGGATGCAAACAGTGAATAAAATATCACATCACCCAGATTATGGATTTAAAAGGCACGGTGCTATTTCAAAGCAATAGTGAAAAGCCCTTGTCTTTGTACCTCTCAAGTGGAATTAATTGTCCTTAAGAATCTCTAAGCATTGTTTTGTCTCCTTCTCCTCTAAATTTATTAGTCTTGTCTCCATGATAATTTGCAGAGGAATTAAAAAAAGAAAAAAAAAAAAACAAACCACCATGATGAGAAGGTACAGAGTTTACAGGGTGGGATTTTTTTCTCTCTAATCATTCAAAACTGAAGAAATGTGGCCCGACTTTGAAGATTAAATCATCAACATCCCCACCATGTCAGCTGATCCTGGTTAAGCTAATACAAAGAACAAATAATCACAGTGGGCAAAGCACAGCCAAAAAGGTCAGAGGCTGTTACTGTAGTGGCAGACTCCTGAGTGATGTCCTGTCTTGGATGAGTAGCTGCTGAATGGTGTCGGGAGAGCCAGGGAAGATTTTGGTTGATTTATCAGAGTAAGGCAGTTGGCATCAAGCTTCAGATCAAATGAAGTCTTTGAAATGATAGCTCTACCAAATTTGTTGCACTGAGACATACTGATAGCAGCCAGCCCACATAGGATTGCATGTCAGCACAGAGTGGCTCATTTTAAAATACCCCAGTGAGCCACAGGAAGAGAGACAGCAGGAAAAGTGAAGAAAGGTTGAGCAGACTGAAGCTCTGATCTCCCTGTATGTCGTGTGTAGATGTGGTGAGAAGTGACACCATGCACACACTGGGCTTTTCAGTCACACTGCCACACAGAAAACATGACAGACAATAATATCCTCTTTGACTCTGAAGGCCAATGCATAGAAACTTGAAACTCTTGGACAACATCATGTAGATCTGATTTCTGTTATTCCCCAGGAACATTATGATGAGAGGAAAACTTATTAAAAGGGATAAACAGATGCAAAATAAAGCCAACTTTCTCACTATGACGTTGGAAATCAAGACATCTGGGTTCAGTTCCCAAGTCTGCTGTAATACTGAATGAATTACAAGAGAGTAAATGCCTCAGATACTCATCCATCCATTTTCTGTCATTTGCCTTTTAGCTAAAATACCTTTGTCTACTTTCAGGTCTTTGGCATCGGAGTTCTATCTAATTGCAATGCTATAATACATAAAATAAGTCTTAAAAGATCGATATCCTTCTTTATTTTCTTTTTCCATGTTTTGAACATATATAAAGATAAAACCCTACCCTGATAATTAGCATGATCAAAAGTAATACCAAGTTCTTCCACTACATGCTTCATCACCCTGAGGAAAGGTTAAGACTCATTCAATTGAATAGCACTCCTCCTCATGATGCAAAATCTAAACTCGCCTATTTAAAGCAGTTATACAAGTGCATTTGTTTCCTTGACTGGCTTTATCTTTCATAAAAATATTCACTAGCAAACGTATTTTATTAAAATAACATTTTAAAAGAGGTGGGGAGTGATTTCAGCCAAAATCTTGCTTCCTTTTGCCATGTGCAGTCTATCTCCAGTGTTTCAAGCAGGTTTTACTGTCATTTTTGTTGTTTTTCACTAGTAGTAACTAGCTAAGCAGAAACAGACCTGTGATGACAGTAATGTGTTATGGTGGGTACTACAGGAAGTGGGAAAGAGTCACAACGAAGGGAAGGGGGCAGACACAGCCAAACTGCTCTTTTCTGGACTATTCCCAGGTTCAGAACAGCGTAATGAGATCCATCTCATGATATTTTAGCTCTTTCCAAGGCAAGAAGAAACTATTCATGTATAGTCTTACAGTTCCTACATACAGGAAAGATGTAACAAAGTTCATCAGCCTCAGCAAGGACCTGTGAATGTCAGCAGTAGCACACAGGGTTTAAGATATTTTTTTTCCTGAATATTTGCTCTCTGCTGTAGCTGCTTATTCCTGTGCACGCATTTCACTTTTCCTCTATTTGTTCTATCTAGCACACTTTTTCCTACCCTCTTCCTATCCTTCCTACACCCTTACCCTGTGTGAGTATTATCATCCCTTATTTCTCTTTTGTGTCTTCTCCCATCTGTGATCTGGGTTGACTGCAGCAGACCAGATGTATCAGGATGCTCAGATTACTTTGGAGAGGTAAAGATGAAGCTGTGTGGTGGAAAATCAAACTTTGTGGAGTTTTATCAGCCACTGCTGCAGTTCTGCCATTTGGCAAGGCTACTGTCTGCAAATGCATGTCATGGCCATCTTTCTAGATATCACCATCCTCCCAGTGCCAGCTGAAAATCTAGTGTTAGCACTATATCTTCTTCCAGTGATAAGAAGCCAAGTCTGCAAAATTGACCAAGAAGCCCTTTTTTAGCATACAGCAACCATAGCTTTCTCTGCCCATGTTGTTCTAGAGCATGTTCCTCACACAGCTCAGTCTGGCTTTTGGCTTCCCTCAGCACTCCTCAACAGTCACCCACTGCCTCACTCTCCTCCTGATGGCAATGGTTATGCCCTACAGCAGAGATTTTTAAGGATTATCCTCTACCCCTGCTGGCTAGGCCAGACATGAGGGCAATTGCTAGGAGTAGCTGTCTCCTTCCTAGCCAACGCATTTTACTTGCTTTCTCTTTCATGTGTGATGGCATGACTTGCAAAGTGTTATTTTAGTTGCAGTTGTAACTAAAGCTAATAAAATGCTATTATGGTTAATTATATTCACCAGCAAGGCACTTAAACTTTACATGGAATGGCATCCCAGTAGGCTTGAGTTTTCATAACATATGGCAGTTGGAATGGCAAGGTTTTAAAAAACATGTAATTTCATTAGAGTAACAAGACAAACACTTGAGTAGTCTTTCTATGACATGTTTAATGGTGCTGCCATATGGATGGCTTGTAAACAAAAAAAAACCTACTAAAGGCCAGATGAGGTAAGGGACACATACATCTGTCAGAGGATATCCCAGCATGCTTCAAGCACTTGCAGCTTTAATAAGCACTTCCCAGCACCTTGTGCTATGAAAAGGTGCAGTGAGGCTGTGTTCATTCTCACCCATTTCCAGAACAGATTTTCATTTAAAATTAAAAAAAAAAAAAAAAAAAAAAAAAAAAAAAAAAAAAAATTCCCTTCAGGCCCTTGGAATTTCCTGCTGTATACCAAGGAGCTTTTCTTACTGTCTCAATTTTCTCTAAGGCACTTTTTCCGTACTGATCTCAGTGCTACTAACTTCTAAGCTAGCTCCACAATTTTGTGGACATGACCTTTGTGCTCCTTCTGGGTACCTTGGAAAATTATTTTGGGACACCATATTACTTGTGGGATGGCCTAATATTAACCAGCTGTAGCTAGCTTGAGCCTAGTTAGAAGTATTTATTTATGAAATCCAGAATAGTGTTACAAAGGTTTGCAGGGATGCAGGTGCCAGAAAGTAAAATCACTTTTATCTACAAGATCAAATCCAGGAGACCTTTCTCCCTCTCCATATCTAGCTACATAGGTGTAGGTGCTCTTGTAACCCACAGAATCACAAAATCACAGAATTGTCTAGGTTGGGAAAGACCTTGAAGATCATCCAGTACAACCATTAACTCAACCTTGACAATTCCCAACTACACCAGATCCCTCAGTGCTATGTCAACTCTACTCTTAAACCCCTCCAGGCATGGGGACTCCACCACCTCCCTGGGCAGCCCATTCCAATGCCAAACAACCTGTTCTGTAAAGAAATGCTTCCTAATATCCAGTCTAAACCTTCCCTGGTACAATTTGAGGCCATTCCCTCTTGTCCTATCTCTATTACTTGGTTAAAGAGACTCATCCCCAGCTCTCTGCACCCTCCTTTCAGGCAGCTGTAGAGGGCGATGAGGTCTCCCCTCAGCCTCCTCTTCTCCAGACTAAACACCCCCAGTTCCCTCAGCCGCTCCCCATACGACCTGTGCTCCAGACCCTGCACCAGCTCCGTTGCCCTTCTCTGGACACGCTCGAGTCATTCAATGTCCTTTTTGTAGTGAGGGGCCCAAAACTGAACACAGGAATCGAGGGGCGGCCTCATCAGTGCCAAGTACAGGGGTCAGATCCCTTCCCTGTCCCTGCTGGCCACGCTATTGCTGACACAAGCCAGGATGCCATTGGCCTTCTTGGCCCCCTGGGCACACTGCTGGCTCCTGTTCAGCCGGCTGTCAATCAACACCCCAGGTCCCTCTCTGACTGGCAGCTCTCCAGCCACTCCTCCCCAAGCCTGTAGCGCTGCTGGGGGTTGTTGTGGTCCAAGGGAAGCCCCCGGCATTTGCCCTTAGTGAAACTCCTCCAGTTGGGCTCAGCCCATGGCTCCAGCCTGTCCAGGTCTCTCTGCAGCCTCCCTGCCCTCGAGCAGATCAACACTCCCACCCAACTGGGTGTCATCTGCAAACTGACTGAGGGTGCACTCGATCCCCTCGTCAGATCATCAATAAAGATGTTAAACAGGAGTGGCCCCAACACCGAGCCCCGGGGGACACCACTCGTGACCGGCCGCCAACTGGATTTAACTCCGTTCACCACAACTCTTTGGGCCTGACCATCCAGACAGTTTTTTACCCAGCAAAGCGTGTGCCCATCCAAGCCTCGAGCAGCCAGTTTCACCAGGAGAATGCTGTGGGAAACGGTGTCAAAGGCCTTACTGAAGTCAAGGTAAACAACATCCACAGCTTTTCTCTCATCCAATAAGCAGGTCGCCCTGTCGTAGAAGGAGATGAGGTTTGTCAAGCAGGACCTGCCTTTCATAAACCCATGCTGACTGGGCCTGATCCCCTGGTTGTCCATTATATGACTTTTAATGACACTCAAGATGACCTGTTCCATGACCTTCCCTGGCACTGAGGTCAGACTCACAGGTCTATAGTTTCCTGAATCCTTTCTGCCTTTCTTGTAGATGGGTGTCACATTTACCACTCTCTAGTCAAATGGGACCCCCCCCAGTTAGCCTGATTTCAGGTAAATCATGGACAGCAGCTTGGCGAGCACATCTGCCAACAGTTTCAGCACCCTTGGTGTAACCCATCTGGTCCCACACACTTGTGTGCATCCAAATGGTGTAGCAGGTCTCTGACCACGTCCTCTTCAACTATGCTGACCTCAGTCTGCTTCCTCTCCCGATCTCCCATTATATAGCAAGGACTTTTGTTGTGCACACTTCAGAGGGCATTTACAGGAAAGACTCTTCAGTCTGGGATGTGTACAAACTTCTGTTCCTCTTTACCTAATGTTTGTCAGAGGGTTTATACAGGATCATATTTTTCCCCTCCTCAGTTCTTCTTTCTCAGATTATTGGGCCTCAGTTTGGAAGATGGTTCTGAACTTCTAGGCTAATAACTTTCCTCACTCTTATGAAAATAACTATGTCTTTGGCAGACTAAATGTTCGGCAATCATTCTGGCAGGTAGAAAAGTGATATACATCTTTGTGTCTGATAAAGTAATTTGCAAATATCAGACATACTGTCTCTGTTCTCCAGAACATATAGCTCACATTAACATGTAGTTGACAATCATATCTTAGAGAAAGCAGCCTGCTACTGACTCCTAACTGAAATTTAATATGATGACAAATAACCAGTACAAGGTGTTAATCTTTGCAGAGGCATGACTTCATCACAGTCTTGATTTTTTAGTTATACCATAATAAAAGCTTTTAAATACTGTTCCAATGGAATGTGTATTGGTTGTCCAATCCAACCTGCTAATCATTTTTTCTGTAAGAGTTTTGAGTGGTTCCAAGCAGGTCTGTCAATCAGACTGCTCAACAGACATGCACTGAAAACAAGGAGATGAATTAATACTGTGGAGAGGATTGCATTTGTAGGGAATATAGAAACACAGGATTAGGCAAATGCATATGTGAAGTGGAGAAAGCTGGAGGTTCTCCATGGGCACTGAGGGATAAAGAAGGCGGACACTGAAATAGCCAGGTAAAGCAGGTTAATGGGGTGGAATTTGCAGAAGGATATTTGCAGAAGCACAGGAAAAACAGGCTGAGGGGAAAAGAGAAGGAAGAGCCCTTCCCCTGCCAGCACAGCACAAAAGGTGAGGGTGGGAAGAACTGAGAGCAGCAGAAGAGTTATGGACACTGACAGCCTGGAGACCTCAGAAGCATCAAAAGAACTTGTGGTGAGTCATCATAAAGTAGGAAATCAGGGCACTTCTGTATAATGTGGAATAAAGGAAAGCTGCCTCGCTTTTAGTTTCCCTAAGCTATGTTTTGTGCTTTGAATGGGTGACTTCAGGGCTCATTAAAGAGCAAAACCAGTAACACAGACTTGAGGAACACAAAACGTGAGCAGATGTTATGGAATCTCTCATGTGTGTAATTGTGCCCCAGTACCTGCCATGTCAGTTGTGACCTATAATAATAACACCTCTGAACTTTCACTTCTGTTCTCCTTTTAACCACAGACTGCAGTAGTTTGGGACTGCATGATGACTTTGTGATGTTGACAACTGGAGGCCAGGATTAAACTACTAAATTCTTTTTAATAACAACCAAACATAGGATGCAAAGTCTCTAGAGGCAACGTAACTTGTCAACTCTGCTTTTAAAAACATAATTTGCCAAGAAGCAATCCAAAATTTACATATCTATTTTCTTTTAAAACAATTTTTTAAAGCAAAGTATTAAATTTTGGCAGAGGCTTTTGGCTAAAATGCCACAAATATATTATGAATAGATTTTTATAATATGTATCCATGTTATTTTTGCTATACACTCTAGACCAGTGCAAAATATATTTGCTATATATTTTCCCTTTATGAATGGAAAATAGTCAGCAACTTTAGGGTTTCATTAAAGCCAGAGAAGACATAAATTTCCAATATAGTTCAAGATAATTGTTCCAATTGAATAAACCTTTGTGTCTTGATACCGTGAAGGTGGCTTTGCCCAAGACTGCCATTCACACAAAAAATGAGTTTAACAAATCAGATTATTCACATAATCTTTCCTAATTCTAAAATATTTTCTAATCACTTTGTTTCCAAACACCATTTTAACGTCTCAAAAGCAAATATCTTCAAGAAAAAGTGGGTGCTTCTTAAACTCACTCTTTCCATTGTAAAGTCAGTTTCCAGTTGAAATATTTGCTGTTTGCCTCTGAATATTTGATCTGGGAAATGAGAAATATAGATTTTTAAAGGGAGTTTAGAAATCGGTGCATAGAGATTTCTGAAGAACAATGACTAGCTGTGGGGTGCAGGATGTTTCTGAACCTCATGAGTGTGTTTGTATCCAAGAACCATCCTAGTTTGTGCATGTTTTGTTTGCTTATCTGTCCTACTGCATTATGTGTTGATGCATTTCAGGATGCATAGGGACCATCACATGGATGCTGATAACAAAACTTCCATTTCACAGATAAACCAATAAAGGAAATATAAAGAGTAAAGTTTCTCTCCTAACCCACATAGAGGGCAAATTATAGAGGCCAGACAAGGATAATAAAAGTGTATGATTGACAGCTGACAAAATGCCAGTGAAAAGTTCTCTCCCCCTTAGGACACTGTTTTGATAATCTTTGCTGATTGAATACTTTATGGAACTAGAGATTTTTCTTTTGTCTGTATGGATATTTTTGGAGGGGTGGGGGTTGCACTTGTCATTTGCACATCAAAATAGGGTTCATAGACAGGGAAGTAAAATGTAAACAACAGCTCCAGGTTTGTTTTTCTCCTTGGGCTGTTGAGGGATGTTTTTGTACATGAAGGTTAACAGAGCACAGTAGCAGACTTCATCAGTTCTTAAGGACATTTGGCCAATGCTCCTATAAAAATCATCTGACCACAGTGTTATTACCTAGTTTTGTATCTTGCAGTCAAAAATGTTTATTCTAAAGTGTGACTGTAAAGCAGCATAATAGGCTTACCTGTTTATGGAATTTAAAGACTATATATTTGCCTGGAAATATGTATATTGTTTTCTGTTGGTGAGTCCAGCATTTCTCTATAAGGTCTACCAGTGCACTCGGTCATTGTCTGTTTTACACAACTGCAAAGTTTTTATGAGCATGTGCTGATGTCCATTCCAGCTGAGATGTTGTACCCAAACAGTGAGTGCCCCAATCACTCTGGGGTGACAGTAGTGCATGCACACACACACAGAGAACGGACTGCAGCCCACCACATGGCATTGCTGCCACAAGCACTCAGTCCATCGGACTTCTCATGGGTTCAGTGTCCTCAGGGTCCTCCAGTCCCAGCCATCACAACTTCCTCTCCCTCACCAACAGCACAGCTTTCTTGGAGAAGCAGCAACTGGTCAGACTCAGGGTCCTTGTCACCATTTGTCATCTGGCCACCCTTTTAGCTCAGCACTGACATGCCTTGCAAGATGGGTGAAATAACCAAGTTTCCTTTCCCACAGTTATGCTGAGCCTGCAATGCAACAAAGAAAAAAACCTAAATAAAACAAGTTTTTCCTATGGAAGTCTGCGGATATGACTCCAAATACAGTGAAGAGGCAGATTTGTTGAGGTAGCTGATGCCTTTTGTAGAAATATCATGTTTTCCAACTGGAATTGGATTTTCAAACAATTTTTTGCTCTGACTTCAATGGCTCCATATCAAATTTTCTTGGTTTGCAAATAAATGTAATGCTCATCTTGCCAACAAAGACAGCTCTGAATGTTAAGATACATTTTTTTTCCCAATATTAATATCAGGAAAGAGGGGTCTACAGGCTGTACAGTTTCACCTATGTAAATCTACTACATGTAACTCTATTAATTTCAGATAATACTTTCTGTGGCACAGATGTCCATTGTGTTTGGTAGGGTATCACTGTTGTTGCTGATTAGAACATACTAAACAATTCTGTAGATGATGATTCGTAAAAGATTTCAGTTTCTTCAATTGAATAAGCTAAGGAAAGGGGGGGTGCACATCTTCCTAACTTGGTTCTAGCAGGGCACACTTGAGCACCCTTGGGCTTGAGCCCACTACTGATTTGGTGAACCCACCACACCAAAGTTGAAATGAGGCTAAACAGGTGAGGAAAGCTTCACTCTGAATTGTACCACTTCGGTCTCTTACCAGTATTTTGATATCAAAAAGGGACTCTGGTAAAAAAGGGAATTAAATAGACTACTTTCAAATGTTTATAAATATAATGAATCCTGGTGGAAGATAGCTTTTGAGTTAGTTTCTTTGTGAAAACAATGTGTTATTCAAAGAATGATGAAAAAGAAATTTTACAGTTTCACATCAAGTTAATTTATCATGGAAGTTTTCTTGCTGGGTTAGCTGAGATGGGGGTTAAGTGCTTGAATATATTAACACTACAGTTTACTGTAGTCTTGGAGATTAATCTTTTAAAAACATGTCCAAGTAACCTTTCATACAGGAATGTTTCCATTGAACGCAGTGAAACTGCACTGACATATCTATGACCTAGTGGTTACTTTCACATACAATGTGATTTGGGTAGACTGTGAGTAATTCCCTGGGGTCTGATGAAGTGTATATGAAGTTTTCTTCTGTCTAAAGTACACCATGTACAATTTTGCTATTGATACGCTCTTGGGTGTCTTGTATCCTTGTAAAGAAAATGTTCTCTACTTTTGTGCTCTTAGCCTTTTCTGTCTGCCCCATGCTCATTTGAGTCTGGGAATGTCCCTGTGTCCTTTTTCTTCACTTTATGCAAAGGCAAATAATAATACTTGTGAATTTATTTGTGGCATTCTCAGCTACATAGTTAATGTTCTTCTGCTTGATAGGATGTCATTGCTTTCTGTAATTATAGTTCTGCTTATGCCCTTGAGGAAGAACATCTGCTATTTCCCACTCATGAGTTACATTTCATCCTCTCATTTCCTCAGTGTCATCCTGCACCACATTGATGTGGTGATCTGTGACCTTTGCAGAACTTTTTCTTGGGGTTCTTTACATCGGGATCCTCAGCCATTCTCCTCACTTTCCCTTTCCTTCATCAGCCCATTGTGCTGTTGTCCTCAGTGTGGACAATGCATTCACTTCTCTGATTCAGCTGGAAGGGAACGGGCAGAGGTGTGCAGGGAGCTACTACAACAGCCTGCCTCAGCTGGGAACAAATGTGCAGTGGAAGCCCAAGGACAACATGCTGCAATGTTCTTACCCAAATGAACAGTGTAGGCTGTCAGTGTGGTCTAACATGACCACCCAGTTAGATCAGAAGATAAAAAGAGGCAGAAAGACCCCACTTTCTCTTTTTGGACACTTACTAGCAAAATTCCACCAACTTGGCATATTATTCCCATCATATTTGTTGCCTCTGTTGTTTACTGTTTCATATTTCAGTATATCAGCTGAATGATCCTTCCTAATTCTTTGTTCTTACTCATTTATAATTTCCTTTTAAAGTGATTTCTTTATATGAACATGAAACAATATTGTGTAGTAGGCAAAATCTGAGGGATAATATAGGTATTTTAGGAACAGTCAATATTAAGTGTTTGGATTTATTAATATTTTTGTAATGTTCACTCTTCTTGTGCAATAGCTATTTTATATATAAAGCATAATTTTAATTAATAATTAATACATATTTTTACATGGGCAGAATTAGATAAGATGAATCCCAACCAAGGAGACTATGTCAAAGAATTTGAAGTGTTCAGGTTTATAACAAGAGCTGGGGAGAAGACAGAGGTCATTTCTCAATAGCCAAAGGGGAAACAATTAAAAGACAGAAAGTGATAGAGTCCATACATATATCCTTGACTCTGTCAGTCTAGCTCATACAGTACAGAACTGATTGAAGGTTTTCCTGCTTGAAAAAGTGCTGCCATCCCTCAGCAACCCTGCCAGTGATGGAGTCACTGGAGCAATCTATAAGAAAGATCAATCCTAGTTTATGGAAGAGGTTGGCATCCTGAACTTCCAGGAATTTCTTCCTTCCCTGGCTCATCAATTCAGCACAGTGATTTTTGAATTAATACTATGACACTAATAAATACTGGGATATTATTGCATTGAGATCAGCTGTCAGATATGTGTATGTCTCTTGATAGCTGAAATGGGAACTGTGTATGAATGTACAAAGTGAATACCTTACAGTGTCAAGAGTAATTTTTATTACAAATAATTTTGCAGACCTAGAATAATAATGAAGATGGATGCTAGAGGGGAGATGAGGGTGACATGAGCAAAGAAATAAACACTAAGGTTGTTCTACATGAAGTGCACTGAATATGTTGGAGTAGGAAGGGATGAGGCTAGAAAAGAGCTGTAGAAGACCATGCAACTACACCTAATGCTAACCTAGGTGTTAGGGGAGAGACGGTTAGCTATAAAGCAGCACACTGAATATGAGACTGGTCAAGTCTATGGAAGAACCATGTGAGAAGGTGGACAACATGAGGAACAGTGACATCCCTTGAGAGAAATGATGAAAATTCCAGATATAGCAAGGAATAATTTGGGAAACAGATCAGAAGTCCATACAGGAGCATCATGTAAGGCGGGGAGACAGGCCTGTGAGCAACATGTACGTTTCACTGCCATAAAAACTGATAAGTTCTTTGCACGGTTAGTGAATAACCCAGCACAGATCCCCCAAAAGAAAGAACAAGCAAAAAGAATATCCATGAAAGGCAATCCTGAGATAGGCTTCACTCTTCATCCTTTGCATTACTGAAATGAGTGTCCAATGAAAGTGAACCTTGTCACAGAGACAAAGGAGAAAGAAGAGAGTGGCTCTTTTGAGAGGGGAGAAACATATCTCCTTTATCTCACATAGAGGTGAATAGGTGTAAATATATCAGTACTGGAAGTCATGTTTCAAGAGGAAGAGAAGATTTAGGAAAGGATGCAAGAACAAGAGTAGCTGCTGGAACTGGTAGCTGTAATTACAGAAATGTCATCAGCCAACCTCAGCACTTGATAAATAAACAAAGATCAGGTATGAGGAGAAGTGAACAGGGAAGACAAAATATAGCAACAGAGTAGTTCAACAAATGAAAACAGGAGGAGAACAGGAACTCAGGGAGTAAGGGTGGAAAACTCAAAGTCCAATGAAGTGTAAAGGAAACAGAAGGAAAAAAGCATAGCAGATGAAATGAGTAATGGGGAGAACAGAAACAAAAATAGAACAAGGCAGTATGCAATCAGATCTATTAACATGTTTAAATATTATCAGTGGCTTGTTCTAAAGAAGTAACTGCTGTCTGGAAGCTTTTCTCTCATTGAAGTGAGGAATGGTGATGATGGGGCTGGTTATCTACGGGCATGACACTGTGACATGTGCGCACTAATGGGATCACAACATCTGATGGTTCCGCTGTGTGCAAGAGGGTACATGGTCTCTCCTTCCTTCTCTTCATCCCCTCTCCTCTCCTTTTGGGAGGGGAGGGGGCATATTCACTGAGAAAAAGTTTGGGGTTTGTGCATATGCACACACACACGCTAAGTTTCTCAGAGTAGCTCATACTGAGCTCTGAAGGGGGACATGAGAAAAGATGCAAGCTTAAACAGATTTGGGGGTTTTTTGGAGGATGAAGGAGGGACAAGGGACAGGAGAGTGCTGACATCTGGAGAGTGGTTACAGCTGCGAAGGCCTCAGGGCTGAGGACTTTTTTTTCTGACCTTAGGGAGAAACCGGAGAGTACTGACCACATGGAGTAGTTGCAAGGAAGAGTGAGGGCAGAGGGGAGACAGAAGTGGCAGCCCCTTATTTTTGTACCCTGGAGCCTTGGTAATATATCTCTGTAAAGAGGCCAGTGCATGTTCATATGAGAAGTTACTCCTTTCTGTCTGAAGTCATGTTAAAAATAACTCTCTTTGGACCTTGGGGCATTGCACTATAATGAAGTTAAAAGGATAAATGCTATTAAATGTCTGAATAATGTTGCTAACATAGCTTGTCTTCCTGATCATTTTGTTAAACTACAGTAACATACAATCATGTCACCATTAATACTTCCTGCATGTGCAGGAAAGAAGAATACAAAGAGTATGAAATATCAATTGATTTTAGGATGGTGTGTTTTGTATTGAAAACAGCTGGATAACTTATTCTCTCATATGGCTGGTGGCGGGTACTGAAAACATCACACATTTTTATTGTTGAAACAGAGTGCAAACTATTCAGAGCAATACACCTACATCTGTACTGTATTATACTGTGTGCCTGGCTGCCATCATTTTATGGACTCAATATCTGTCCAACCATTATTTTTATTGGGTCTCATAACTCCATAGTTGGTCCACCTGCAGAGCCTGCGAGTTATCAAGTTAGTGTGTTTTACCATTGTCATGTGTCCAGTTTTCAAATTAGAGTGGTTTCCAACTGGACTACAAAGAACCAGAACTGCTATTCTTATATCTATTTTTATTTTAACTACACCCATTCCTATTTATCATTGCAGTCTGCTGGAAAAAGTCTACTTTCCAACAAAGAGAATTTTTTTTTTTTGGATGGGAGAAGGGAATATGTACCATATTCTTCATCTCCTTTTTATTATTATTTAATTGTTCCCACACTTGACACTTGTTTATTGCTATCACATTAAAAAACAGGAATGGTTGTCCAGTTCCTGGGTTGTGAAATCTCCCTGGCACTTTCCTGAGGTTCACTTAGATGGCATGATCAATCAGACAACAAAGGCATCTAGAATCCAAATTCTTCTTTGAAGACAAATAGCTATTCTTAAAACCCACTTGATACCTTCTGGACAAGGTCTTATTGCCACAGCCTTTGCTCGCTCTGGCTGGCACTGACTTGAACAATACCATTTTTTCTTGGTCTTTTCTATCATGTATATACTTCCCCACATTTTTTGCTGACATCTGTCTACCCTTTCTACCTCCTGCTGCTCTTTCCATTTTTATTTCACTGTAGGTATTACTTTCATGTTCCATTTCTACTGATCTTTTTCTGATGTACCCCTGTTTCCTGTACATCTCTGGCTTCTGCCTGCCTTCTCTTCCTTCTTCCTCTCCCCAGCATCCCACCTTTAAGTGTTTCTTCCACCAAAGCTGTCAATACCCCTCCAAACTTGCTTCCAGTTGCGGCCATGGTCAAGGCCTCAGCTGATCCCAGGCTATAACACCTGCAAGCTCCGAAGCTCCCCCCATTGCTCACTGAGTTAGTGACGGACAGAGGCCTCCGAGCAAGGATAGTCCATGACCCTCATGTTTGCTGATGGTGCCACATAAGACACTGGCTGTGTGAGAGTGGGCAATCCAAAGACCTACAAGGTGTCTCTACACCAGAATACTCCCAGACCCTGAGAACCTCCAGTTTTCCATATGATCACCACTGTGAGGAAACATCCTGTTAGGAAACATCGCATTCTTCACTGGTGTACTCATTCCTCACCACACTCACCACAACAATATATTGCAAGCTCTACCAAAGTAACCAGGAATGTGTGGCTGCTTCAATATCATTGCAGTTCCTGCACAGAAAAGTGTAGAATGACCTTTAGATGTTACAGCAAGCCCACAGCTTATGAAACAGCTGTATTTTCAGCCACCGAAATGGCAGCCTGACTCATTTTAAATTACTTAGTCTTTTCTGGTTTCTGTATGCAGCTGATTTCACAAGTGTTTACAAACCAGCTTCAGAAGTTCAAAAATATTTTAGCAATCTTATGGACTAGAAGTACAAGTCTGAGCTTTCCAGTGAAGCCTATGGGACTAGGCCTTTTAACAGGGCTTTATGAGAACTAAAATGGGCAGGTCCTGTGGACCACCGCTGTGTTATTAGGCTTATTAAGTTGTCTGTAATGTACCCTGCGGTCTTTGCAATCTAGGAAAGAAACATCTGGTCAATGAAGGTTTCCATTTGTATCTGTTTTGTTAACTACATTAAGCAACTCAATAGAAAAAAAAAAAAAAAAGTTACATAATGCAATGAAAACAAAACTACTTAAGCTAAAATGATTTGAGGTCAAATTAGTCACACAACTGTATAAAATATCACAATTATTGCAACCAGCAACCACTCCAAGATTTTACCCAGAACTAGGGATGATGATAAATCTCATTCATCTACTTCTCCCCAGTAACAGATTATCCATGCAGTAAAGATATCTATGTGTTACGGTCTAAACAGACATGGGCTTATATTGCCTATGAGCACAGTCTGATTCAAAGACGGTTAATTACATCACTAAAGGATTAGATCCTATCTACTATAGCTTGCTTCTCACTTGCGTTTTTAAGATTTGGGTTTTGTCCTTTGCTGACATAACTATACAACTTCAGATATAGAGCTTGTTGGTTACCCAGACAGGCTGAAAAGACCTTGAGGAGCATTCACTTTTGTTCACATTTGAGAGAGATTCCTTTCCCTTAATTTTTGCTGATAAGCATTTATGCTAATTTAGTTATGCAAATTTTCTTGATAAGCATTTAAAACAAGCATTTCCAGAGGGTAATTCAGCCACTGTCTCAGCCACCTAGTTTCAACTTAGTGAAATAGCCCTCTAGAAGCTCCATTTCTCTTTGCTGAGTATAGTGCAAGCCTGGAGAACTGGTTTGATTTGACACCTAATTTAGAGAAAAACATGATATCTAGGGTGTATTCTAAGTTATCATTCTAAGATGTGAAATATACCAAAGCATTTTCATAAACAGTTTCACAGAAAGCTCAGAAAAGGCGGTAGTCAGGGAAATGTGAATGGATGGGAAGCTGCCTTCCCCTGGAGCTGCAGGAGGGACTGGATCCCATCTCAATCCTCAGAAACCCAGAACAAGTAAAACACTTTTTGGTTGGTAAATGAAAAAAGATTTATAGAGCTGTGCAAAGTTGAATAACTGTATCAAAAGGGGATATTTCCTTCTATGTAGAGTGAAAATTTAGAAGATATATATGATATTAACTTTTTTTTAGCCTTGGTGTTTCAATATGGCCTTCAGACACGCCTTACAGAAACATTTCTTTATGTGTTGTCTACCTGTTCACAGGCATGAAATTTTTATCTAAGAAGAAACCAGAGAGGACTGGAATTGCTGGACAGCCCTGGACAAAGACAAGATTTGCTGGGCTAAAGCTGGAGGCAATGTGCATTTCCCTCTGTAAAAGAAATTACAGCTAGAAGTCAAAACCATCAAGTTTACACAAGGATTACAGGAAACTGAAGTAGTCACCAGAACACCTGGAATAGATATATTCCTTGGAAATTTTATTCCTATTTTAAATAGTCAAACCTTCAGTCTGGTGTACAACTATGTAAAAATGTCCAGTGAACTTGGCTGTCAGTCTACAGAAAATATTTGAGAGACGTAATAAATAATTGAAGGGTCCTTAAGCCCTAAAATGTTGTTAGAGTTAGTGGGAAACTAAATTCTCGGTGGCCATGAAGGTTATTGGGATAGTCATTTTACATCACTACGGTGAAAACTGAAGTTAGCTCTATCTGTATCACAGATTTCAGCAAAAATGGCATGTTAATATGCACAAATAGACATGGAGACATTGGCTTTAGTCCATGGGTTTAAAGGGTTTAATTTGCTTGTTTAGGCTAGCTGTAGCTGGAACTGACTATAAGCCATATATTTCCATTGTCAAATGAGATAAATACCCATGAGATTTTCTTTTCAGTTACAAACACACAATTTACAAATAAAACACCTGTCCACTGATAGTCTTGTGGGGTGTGGAATGGTTAACCAAGGCTTACTGGCAATTTCTTAAATAAATATAAAAATGGCCTAGTGCTTCTTAGATTTTCATACTGATAAAAACATGGGGCTTGCAGTACTTAACCATCTTCTGAGCCTAAATACATTGCTCAGCAGCACTCAGTACTTTTGAACTAAAGTTCACTCCATTTCTTAAGCATGAAGCTTGGCAACTCCTGCTGAAGTCATGTCAGATGGCAGCTTTGTGGGGCTGCCATTCTCCTGCCCATTGCGCTGCGAGGCAGCAACCTCAAGCCCAGGGGTGCGAATTGTCCTAAATCACTGCAACAATGTTGGTCAGACCTCATCCATCAGCCAGTATTTTCATTTTCTTAGTATAAAAGCTCTAAATACCACAAGTGATGAAAAAAAGAAGACTGAGAAACTTGGACAGAGATGCCTCCCAGTTAATAAGAACGGAGGTATACAGAAAAAGACATATTGTATGTGATTTTCTTCATTTTCAGGAAACGATATGAAACTATTATCTTACATATTCTCAACCTGCGTATTTAATATTGGTGGATTTATCTGCTGGCTTGTTCAGTATATATCAGCTTAGACCAAAAATGCCATTTTTGCAATTGCTCATATCTGCTTACCGACAGGAAGGCAGAGCTGTAACAAACTGCACCCTGGAAAACCGTGTAATTGAGGACATCAGGAGGCTTGGCTGTAGGCAAGCAACTGAGCTGCCATCTCCATGGACACATCCCCACGTGCTGCCACTGCCCCAGTTATCAGTGGGGTGGGGAGGGAAGGTGAGGAGGACAGAGGAACAGAAGGCCCTGTACAGCAATGGAAGATGCAGGAGAAGAAAGGGCATGAAAAAGTCTAATTCTGTTGTTTTCGGGTAAAATCTCTTTCCTTACATTCACAAAAAAGATGACTTCCAGATCTTTACACTATCAAAGGCTTGAAACAAATGCCGAAGCAAATACCCAATCAGTTTTGGAGATCACCACTGTCACCAACTTGGCTCTGAAGATTTTAACTTAAAAAATTAGTACAATATTTAATGTGAATGCCTTAAGGGTGAATCTATTTTGGTCCTAGAATGTTGATGGTTGACCTTCCCTTTACTGGCCTGTGTATCTCATAGTACAAAATTTCCTACCACATGTTTTTTTCTGAGAATTGGTGACTTCTTAATTTCTGACAAAAATATTTGTCTGAGTTATACATTATGTAACTCTATTTAAATAATGTCCAGACAAATGAGACTCCTTCCAGTATTTTCATCTGCGGTAGGAAAGCAGCAAAAGTCATGGGGGGGGGGGGGGGGGAAAAAAAAAA